>NC_029786.2:16926110-16939952 GCF_000816755.2 Arachis ipaensis | reverse complement strand
CTTTCCTACTACAATTCACCATTACGGAATTCAGGTAATAACCCTCAGCTATCACTGCTCCTCATTCTCCTTCTCCTTCCGGCATAAACTAAATCAATCGCTCAAAGTAATCCAATAATACTCTATTCTTTGACAACCAATCAAACCCCAAAATCATCTCCAACCCAACCATCGGCAAAAAAATTAAATCATGAATAAATTTTCTACCCTCAAATTGAAAGATATTTGCCTATAACCTAATCTAGTCACAACCGTCTGATACGGGTATGCACATGCAAATCAAAAGCTAATTTTGACATTCTTAATCCCAGTTCCTCAACCTTATCAAAAGCAATGAATGAATGCAAAGCTCCAATATCATATAATGCAACCAATGTCTTGTCACTAAAAAAATATTTACCTCTCATCAAATGATCCGCCTTAGCAGCATCTCTGGCGTTCACAGCAAACACTCGACCTTGTTAGTTCTGGCCCATATTCTGATTCCTCCTACGAGGGCAATCCTTCTCAAGGTGTCCAGGCAGTCCACAAGCAAAACAGCCGCCTCTTCTTATCGCCTGGTGATAATGATCATAAGTGGGTCTCCTAATGCCTCCCTGACCTTGAGGGTGTTCAGGGCGTGTCCACCCCTCTTGAAGTTCTGACCTGTCGGCTGAAATTACTTCCTCAGCCTCTGTTGTTGTTTCCTCCTCGTATATCCCTTGCTAGTGCCACCTTCTTTGCACAACCCTTGCCTTGTTCACAAGCTCGGAAAATATCCGAATCTTCAAAAGAGCCACAGTAGTCATGATGTTTTCCCTCAATCCCCCTTGGTACTTTATGCATTTCCAACTCTCATAGGACTCCGGGACACCTTGACACACCCTAGAGAACCTACAGAGTTCCTCAAACTTGCTTGTATACTCCGCTACTGACAATGAGCCTTGCTTCAGCTGCATAAGCTCCAACTCCCTAGCCTCTCTTACTGATTCGGGAAAGTATTTCTTATAGAAATGTTCTGAAGCTGTAGTAAGTGGCATTCTCCTTGCTACCAATGCTGAGCCTCTCCCATAATTTGGTACGCCGCAAACTCCACAAACTAATTGTCTGGAACATGCTGGGCCTGCAGAGCACGCTCTACGGCTTGGAACTAATTATCTGCTTCAGTAGGGTTGGTTGGTCCTCTAAAAGTCGGTGGATGAACCTTTAGAAACGAAGACAAGGTCATCGGAGCACCTCCCAAGTTGTTACCATCTCCTTCTCCATTCCCATTTGCATTTCCGTTTCGGTTCATCGCCGCATGAACTCGGCATGTTCATTAACAGGTTGATTACCCTCATTGTCTCTTTGTGTACGCGTATGACCTCGTCCATGAGTAGCCATTAAGGTTCTCGTCTACACCAAACAATCGATATCAAGGTGACTAGTCTCAATATCTCAAGCCTAATGCTTCAATTATCCCAAAAAGATATTCACAAACAAGCATGCTATACAATATCAACCAGATAACCTAAATAGCATGAAAGAAAAAGACATAGAGTATGCAATGAAGCACAATCGGTCCATCCCTTAGGCTTACGAGGACAAACTTCTCTGATACCACTAAATGTAACATTCTATCACCCCAAGCCTTACCTCTAGCCGTAAAGCGAAGGATAATAAAGTTTCACGACAGTTCTAAAGCTCATACGGTAATATATATAGAAGGAATAGTAATACGAGAAGCCCGATTAATAAAATAAAACTCAAAGATGTGGAAAACAGAGGTACAAAAGCTCGAACACTAAAGCATAGAGATACGAGATCATGACATAAGACAATAGTAATCAAGGTATATATATATATAATACAGACAATACAGAGTATTTGATTTAAAATAGCATATACATCCTATCTCTATACTTATACAAAAGATGAGAGAATAACTATAATAAAAGTAAAACAGATACAAAATAAAGTAAAGTCATCCTCCGCTCTGTCACCAATCTGCAACTCACATAGGTGGGTTGCAATTTGCATATAAAAAAAAACAACAATATATGGTATAAGAACCGTAGGTTCTTAGTATGGTAACAGTGCCCAATATGTAAGATATAAGGTTCCGGGACACCAAAGGCAATCCTAGAATTTCACATCAAACTTAAGATTCAAACTTAAAACAATGCTAAATTTAAAACCCTAACTTAAAACCATAATGAAATAGGGGTAATATAACTTAGGGAATTTCTAACTAAACCAACACCGCTATCCCATAGCTTTCACCAGCCTAACCTCTACGGGATCCTATCGCCACCACCTACCGAACCTCCCCAACCCCAGTGGCAAACACAAATAGATACAAACAAGTAATACACAGGTAATATGACATATACAGCAAGGAATTCAGGAAGCATATATAAACATGTTATACAATTAGGTAAAACAATGCAAGTAGGCAAAGCAAGCAAAGATATAGAAAATGCACATGATGAATCACATTGTCGGTTCAACTGCCAACCCGACACATTCCAATGGAAATGTCACTTTCGGTCACGAATATAAAGGGGTAAGCTCCCCAGGGATATAGTGTTTGGCCACTTTCCCAAAGATATAGTGCTCAGCCACTCTTATGACTTGAAAGGATGTAAGCGGGATACTGAGCCACAGACCTCACATTACCCAGGGATATAGTGCCCGACCACTTTCCCAGGGATATAGTGCCCGACCCTTCTTGTGAATTACAAATCCCCTTTCAATCAGAACCAAACTCAAGTTATCAGTCTCATTAACCATACTAATTACTTCCCGAGTCCTAGACTCGTCATAATCATCATTAGTCCTTTATTCCATAAGTTAATCATCAGTTCTCAAGTTCCCAATGTCATCACCCATATAGCACTTCACCTGTTTACCCACAACTTCAGAAATCTAAGTCTTCGTCTTCTAAACTCATACAGAAATTCATCATTTAATTCACTAACCCATCTCTATCAGCCTTAAGGCCTAATTGCTAGTTAGCAATCTCATACAGTAGATAAAGAAGTTTGGAAGGCTAGAGAACCCGTGAAAAGTGAATAAAAATATTTTTCAGCAAAACAGGGGTCTCACATACGCAAACCTCAGTCTCGTGTACGTATGCCTTGAAATTTGGGTGTCCGCCTACGCGGCACCTTGCTAGCGTACGCGAGTATCCAAAACCGAATGGAATGCTCACGCCACGTGTGAAAAATTTGCGTACGCACGGGTAAAAATTTGAACTTCCGCGTACGCATGCAGTGCCCACGTACGCGAGAGAACCAAACAGTGGGGAATGCCCACATCGCGTGCACTGTGTCGCGTACGCAAGCCTTACCAGACTTGGAAAAATTTTAAAGATACAAAATTTCAGATTTTTGCACTGAACTTCAAACGCGCATAACTTTTTAATTTTAAAATATTTTCCGTCCATTCTTCAAACGTCTTAAAGCTCTCAGACCTAACTTTAATAAAAATCTAGTTTCATAAAAATGGGGATTCGGAGACCAGGTTATGTCTCAGCAAAGTTCATCAAAAATCAAGTTTTATACAAAAATATCAAAGTTCTCTAGTTTTCAAATTCCAAAACCAAACCAAACCAAAACCTACTCAATTTCATTACAAAACACTACCACATACTATACTTTACCATTCCATTGTACTTGAATCAATTCAACACCTATTTCACTCAATTTTTCCACCTCCTTCCACCATAATTCAACAAAAATCTACTATTCATAAATCAAGATCTCAACCTTAACAATTTTACATAATTTAACTCTTCATAAATATCATTCACCACCATTCAATATCAACACCAACCACAAGATTCAAAATCCAATATCATCATCAACATTTATCATCAAACATTACACACTCACCATCATAATTCATCAATTTCATCACAATCATCAATAATCATCATACATTATCAACAATCCAAACCTATCCTATGGTCCACTAGCCTAAGGTTCACGAAACATTACATATTACATAGAGAAAATCGAAACCATACCTTGGCCGATTTCCAATATGCACAAAAGTCACCAATTAATCACAACCAAGCTCAATTAAGCCCCCAACTCAACTCCTCTTACTCCCAATATCACAATTATCAAGCTATACATAATTAATTCATAAAAATCAATACCTAGGGTTCCTAAATATACAATTTCTACAAGGGTTCAGAGTAAGCTTACCTTATCCATAGTAGATTGGAATGAAACCAACAAATTCTCACTAATGGTTGGCACCTAAACAACTAAATCACAAAAATCTACTCAAAACCAAAATCTTAATTTCAAAATTCATAAGGGCTAAAGAATGGAGTGTGAATTTCTAAATCTTACCAACAATACTTAGCTAAAAACGACGGGCTCGGTGAGAGCTTTGCGTAGCTACAAATGGGACGTGAATCAGAGCACCGTAGCTCAAGTTACAAGCGAAAGAAGATGAATATGAATAGTATTTTCTTGCAACCCTCACCTCTCTTCTCTAATTCATGTTGCTGCTGCTGTGTTGTGTTGAAACTGGCTTAAAAATTGCCACTTAAATGGTTTTATATATGTTGGGTTTGGGCCCAACTTAGACTCGGTCAAATCTGTTAGTGTTTTTGCTCCATTTGGCCTAATTTTGGGCCAAACTTTTAGAAGTAGTGCCTGATTTTTCAACTTAAATTATTTTCCTAAGTTTTTCTACAGTTTTTATTACTCTTACGCAGTACCGGACAGACTTAAGCAGGCACTGTTGGCTAATTTATCGGTACGTATTTTTATTCAGTTTTCTGCAAAAAATTACATTTTTTCACTCGGAAAAATATATTGAGTCCAAATATTATATTTAAATTTTACTAATTAATATTCTAATTTTTTTTAAACCTATTTCGGACAATTAAATTTTTTTTATCTAAGCGGTAAATTTTTTATTCCAGTCCTTACAAAAACAATAACAAAATAATTCTAGAAAAGGAAAACGACAAAAAAAATTTTATACACTATAACAAAAATCACTTTGAATGAAAAATTTTTGGTAGTAATAATATAATTGTAATTATATATAGGGTTAAGTACTGAAATCGTCCCTAAAGTCTGGGGTGAAAATCAAAATCGTCCCCGACCTTTTTTTGTTATTAAAATCATCCTCAACGTTACAAAACGTTATAAAATCGTCATTTTCCACTTCAATTTTATTTTTTTTACCATATTACCCTTCATTAGTAATAAAAATAAATAAAAATAATATTAAAAAATTAAAACAAACTCCCCCCTCCCTTCCCCTCCCGTAACTCCCTCACTATCACACCTACGCATCATGTTCTGCATCATCTTCATCATCCTTATCACCTTTTGTCCATAACTTCTACATCATCTTCATCATCCTTAGGCAACTCTCTTCCTCTCCCTCTTCTTTTTCTCATGGCCATCACCACTGCCTCCATAATTATCACACTTTCCTTCTCTCTAAATCACTATCACCCATCCACAAAGTAAATCCAGCAACAGCAACAACAAATTAACCAACAAATTCAGCAACATTAACACACATTTAGCAACAGCAACAACAAAATGAACAACATCAACAACAACATCCACAAAATAAATCAACAAAAATTTTAAATTTAACAACAATTCAGCAATCATCAACTGCAACTTCAGATCCAAATTCAATAGTAACAGAAATTAAAAAAATAAAAAAAAATGATATTTATCAGTTTATGTTCTTTAGAAAAAAAATAAAAAAAAGGAAGAACAAAAAGAAGAGGGATTCGAGGGTGAATACAACAAACTCGAAGACGCTTCTATCAATCCCACCACCCTCTGCTCTCCACCTTCCCAACCTCTCACAACTGACCTCACTCCTCCTACCCGCATTGATCCCCATGGAAAGTGGTCAGCTCCAGGAAGCAAAACAGAGAATCAGAGAAGTAGAACAGGAAGAAGAATAGATCTGAATATGGAAGGAGGAGCAATACGGCAAGAAGGCAGAACGGAGGTGTAACACTGCAGGAGGCAGAACGGAGACGTGGCGCTGTGAGAGGAAGAACGCATGCCGGCGCTGCGAGAGAAAGAGCGCGACGGAGAAGGAGTCGGCGCTGAAGAAGAGTCAGAGGACATGGTTGTCGTCGAGGGGTAAGGATTGAGGTCGGTGATGGAAAGGGAGAAGAAGGTGGAGAAGGAGATGAGGAAGGTGAGGCCAACGTTAATGGAGGAAGGGTTGAGGTTGGTGATGGAAAGGGAGAAGAAGGTGGAGAAGGAGGTGGGGGCGGAGATAATACGGTGGCGGAAAGAGAGAGAGGAAGAATTGGGATTGTGGTTGGGAGGGAGGGTTCCGAAGAGGGGTAGGAAGAAGGAGATGAAAGGGAAGAGAGGGAGAGACACGGAGACAAGATGGGGTTTTGGGAGGTTGGGTTTTTATTTTTATTTTTTTTAATTAATTTTAAGGGTAATTTGGTCAAGAAAATAAAATTAAAGTAAAAAATGACGATTTTATAACGTTTTGTAACGTTGAGGATGATTTTAATAACAAAAAAAGGTCAGGGACGATTTTGATTTTCACCCTAGACCTTAGGGACGATTTCAGTACTTAACCCTTATATATATTATTTAACTTATATTTTTGCGATAATTATATATTTATTTTTATTATTATATATAATAGTAATAATTATATATTTTTTAATTTTTTTTAACTACAAAATATAAGACGACTAATATCTAATTGCCAATAAATAAATTAACGATTATTTTTATTTCCGCTAAAAGTAAAATAAATAACTGCCAAAAATAAATTTTCGATTGGTAATAGTATTACTTCAACAAAAGTGACAAAAAAAATATACCATTAATTTTTATTGGTGATAGTATTACTTCAACAAAAGTGACAAAAAAAGTAAGAGAATATTCACATGATGACATTTTTATATGAAGATGACATTATAAACTCTTAGATGGTTAACCAAACATATTTAGTCAAATATTCAACTCATTCAATAGTCTATAATACTATTTTCATATAAAGATATCATCATAAAAATATTCACTATACCATTGATTTTTATAAGTGATAATGGAATTGTGTATTTAACTCAACTTTAATGTTTTCTTCTTCTTTTTTGGCAACATTTGTATAATTAGTTTTAGGTGTATGTATGTACGTATGCCAAAAACCAATACAAAATTCGACTTATATGCTTTTTTTTCGTATTCTAAATTTTTTTATTATTAATATAAAAAAAATTGACAAAAATTCTACTCAACATAAAATCACCAAATTTTAATATTTCTAAATATTCTTATAAAAAAACTGCAACAAAATCATTTCTAAAATTTTTTTGAGAGTATACCAATATTCCATACTTGATTATATTTACTAATAAGATCTTTTTGAAAACTCTCTTATCGTTTTCATTTCTGTAGTTATTTTTGTCGACACTTGAATTTTTTTACTGTATGTTTGGTAGTTTACATATTAATTTTGAACTTCTTTTTCATAACTATAATGACAATTCGCATCTCCATTGCTTCTTCCGTTTCAGGGGCGGAGTTAGATAAAATATTAGAGGGGGGCAAAAAATATTTACACAATAAAATAAGACTAAAATAAAATTTTAAGGGGACTAAACTGAAATTTATATATAATTTACATGTAAAAAATTAAAATTAGGGGGCCATTACCCGCCTTTCCTTGTACATGGCTCCGCCCCTTCCGCCCCCTCCTCCATAAAAAAAAATTAAAAGAATGATACCTCAATGCAAGTTGATTCTTAGCAATTTTTTATTTGGGAAAATTAGTTGTTAACTAAATAAAATTGATAATTTGACCTTTGATATTTCTATAATATCAAAATTAGACAAACTAGTTCTTAATAAAATAAAAATTAATTTTTTATTTTTTAAAGTTTAAATCAATTTTTAATAATACTATTATTTTAAACAATAATGCCCCACATCCAAGTTATATTAGCAACCAAGTCTAACCAAGTCATTTACATACATGCGTTTTTTTTTTCTTTTCGCATATTACTGTTGTAGCTGTCTTTTTTTATTCTTCTCCATTTTTTTCATCTTTTTCTTTCATTATCTTCGTCACCACTACCACCACCACCTCCTCCTCTTCCTCCTCATTTCTATCTAGTTTGAATTTATTCTCCTCTTTCTTTTTTCTCTTCCTATATCATCATCATCGTCGTTATCGTCGTTATTGTCGTTTTCTTCTTGTACGTCTCCTTCATTGTCTTTCAAAATTTTGCACATGTAAGATTTCAATACAATAAGTATGCATTCGAGTCTAATTGAGAAGTAATACTCTTAAAAGAAGTAAGAGCAATAGGAAAACAAAAGAATAAGAAATAAAAAATACAGCATTAAAAAATATATTTTTGTATTTTTGTAGTAATATTTCGATATCAAAATTAAGAAATTTCGGTATTAAAATGAAGAAATTTCGGTATCAAAATAAAAAAATTTCGGTGTCAAATTTAAAAAATTTCGATGTTTTTTGTTTCTGACCAGAATTCAATCCAATAAATGTGAACTTACATTCATTCAACTAAATAAGATTCTAATATAGTACAAACATGTTCATTCAAGTAATTTCGGTGTTATCTTGTGATATTTTAGTATGCAATTTACTTTTTACATTCATTCAATTAAATATGACTGTAATACATATTCATTCAAGTCTAATATGAGAAGCAATGTTCCTAAAAAAAGTAAAAATAACAATTCAAAACTCCTCCTCCTCCCCTTATTCTTCGTTATCTTGATCATCATGATTACTTAGCAAGCTTAAAACATCAAATTAGAATATTCCTTCTCATTATCTTTAGTTAATAAGTAAAAGAAAAAAAAGAAGCTCTCAATGAAGTATAAGAAGTATAAGAAGGCATTAAACAGACATTTTTGTGTTTGTAGTAAAATTTTGGTGTCAAAATTAAGAAATTTTTGTGTTTTTATAACAATATTTCGGTGTCAAAATTAACAAATTTTAGTATTTTTTTCTGGTAAAAATTCAATCCAATAAATGTGAACCTACATCCATTCGACTAAATAAGATTGTAATATAGTACAAACATGTTCAGTCATGTAATTTCGGTGCTATCTTGTGATATTTTAGTATGCAATTTACTTTTTAGATTCATTCAATTAAATAAGATTGTAATACATGTTTATTCAAGTCTAATATGAGAAACAATACTCTTACAAAAAATAAGAATAACAATTTAAAACAACTCCTCCTCCTCCTCCTCCTTAAAGAAGCTGTATTTTTATAGTTAAATTTTGGTGTCAAAATTAAGAAGTTTCGGTGTTATTATTAAAAAATTTCAGTATTATTTTCTAATAAATTCTGCATATTTAAAATTCATTGTCATCTTCTTCTTCATTATCATCATCTTCTTCTTCTTTTCTTGTCTCACATTTTTATAATTCTTTTTGTTTTACCTTTTAACAAAAATAAAAACAAAAAAAAAAGAGAAGAAAAAAGAAATAAATAAAAAGAAGATATACATAATGCTGCAAAAAATTACCAGGATGATGAAGAGGAAAAGAAAAAAATGCAATAACTACCTGTAAAGAAAAAAAAGGAAGGCGAAGAAGAAAGAAGAAGAAGCGTGCGATGCTCATGGGAGTTGGAGCGTGTCTACACACTCTCACTAATAAAATTGGTTTTTGTTAAGTTTAAATCAATTTGATTAGAGTTGGCTGTTAAAAATACTTAGATGTGTAACAAAATTGTATTTTAAAAAATAAAAAAATCCTCTTGTTAAATTTTATATTGGTAAAATACGCTCTGAAACAAGAGCATATTATCAACAAGTTGGTCTGCATTGCATAGAGCTAGCAGCCATGAATTTCGTCCTCAATGTGCAGCTTCTTGAAAGATTTACCAAAGAATTTCAAAGTTGCAAGGAGCATAAAGAAGATCGAACAAAATAAAAGGAAAGTGGAATCAATTTTATTTTTTCTAGAAGAAAGAAAAGGGTAAAAACGACATTCTATAATATTATTTTATATTCTTTCACAATTCAGTATTATAAATAAAGTATTGAACTTTTTGTCCTTTTAATATTTTTTAAAGAATAACATATATTTAATTTTTTATTCATTTAATTAAAAATAAATTAAACCTGTTAATTATCACTGTTTTTTTTTTTTTTAAGAAAAACAGAAGGGATTTGCCAAAACAGCATTAGAGTTTTTCTCTTTTTAAATTCATGTGTTTTGGGCTTGGGCCATTATCAGGTTATTCAAGTCGAAAGTTGCAAAAAAAAAATTAAAAGTTTGGCGGCTACTTACATTACGGAAATACGGATATGATATAGATTTAACAGTGTTTTTCGGATCTAAACATATCTTACTAAAAAATAGAAGAGGTTAAGCTAAGCCACTTCTTTTTCTTTTGAATAATAATAATAATAATAATAATAATAATGTGATGATGATGATGATGTGATGATGTCGATGGTGATGATCCGCATACAATGTTTTATGTGGCGACTATTTGTCCTCTTTTCATCACTAATAATATAATATATTTCCCACGTGGGAATTATTTCTAGTTGGCAAATTTAGCATCAGGTTGCAAGTTGCTAACTGAAAATCCTTTTGATAATTGGATACAATGAACATGTCAAAAAGGGTAAGATCACTTGAACAAGGTGCATGTAATGTGTCAGTGTCACCAATTTACAGCTTTTTTTTTTTTATATTGATAATTAATTATTTTCAATAATCTAGAAGAGGATCTAGTAGTAGTGAACTTATTTGGTCAAGACTTGTAATTATTAATTCTTTTGGCGAAATAGACAAATAGTTGTTGATTAGTACCCACTTTTCATTATTTTATTCTTGCTTCCCTGTTTGCTCTCAAATTTATTATAATGTCAGTTATCCATCAAACTATCCATGAATCTAGCCGATATAATAATTGAGGGAGTGTCCACAAACATTTATACATTTTAAAGTAGAGTAAAGTATATTAATTAACTTGTACTTTGTAATTTAGTAATGTACCACTAGGTGCCACTTTGGACTATGCCTTAATAACATTATATTCCAACTTGCTATTTGCATATATTATTAATTACTAATTTTTACTAGATGCATGAATGCCAAAGAAAGGCGATTGCTGTTACATGAATTGAACTTTGTTATCAATTATTTTTTCTTTTTTTCCTCCTTGACTATTTTAAATTTGGTGGTCCAAATTTTGCTTAATGAAACAAGTGATTGTAATTTAGCAGGTTTTCATGGGTTGCATACTGTAATTAATTGCCTGATTATTTATAAAAAAATATTCTTAGCTGGTACAATTTTTAAGGTTAAAAATATATATTATTGTTAAGCATGTTAAGATATATAACCTATATTGACTAATTATGTATTCTTGATTAATTGTGGCTATTATTTATTATATTTAACTGAATTAATAAAAATAAGTTTAAATTTAAAGATACTAATTAATTTTTTTATGGTATTTCTCAACTTAATAGGTTAAGAATTAATCTGCTGCAGATTTGGATTTATTTAAGGTTCGTCATTGGACAATGGATTGCTATATGTACAAGCGAGATTCAAACTCCTGGCTCTTGCTAAACCGGACGAGTGAACTGACCACATGGCCAACCAAAATTCGTTAAAGTCTCTTTTAATATATCTATAATATATGTTAAAGATATAACAATTCATATGTCTCCATCTTGTTAACTTAAGTTTTTAAGAGAAGTGATATATACATGAGATGATTTCAGAGCTTCTATGATCTAAAGATTTATAATTCGATCCTTGATGACTCTAAGGAAAAAAAATTTTAACGTAAGATAAATAAAAGAAAGAAAACCTATGCAAAAATTTAAGCAAATCTAAAAAGAGACTCTTGCGTGAAGTGGTGTGCGCCGTGTGTTAGAGATATAATTATTCATGTATATTCTTCTATTAATTTAAATTTTTGAAAAAAGTGATTACATAATAATATAATTATTTTTCATTTAAATAAAAGGCAATTATAAGTGAATTGAGAAAGTATTAATTACTAGTGACGATTTTTTAATAAAATGTTAAGAAAATATTTTCAAAAATATTTATTAATTAGTTATAAATTTTACAAAAGCTTAAATAATATTAGGAAAAAGCTAGCTTTTTTTTTTCCCTTTTGGTAGAGGAATTTGAATCTTTTAAGATAATGTTGACCACAATTTCTAATTGTTCACATTTATTAAAAAGTGAACAAATACATGCTTCTTTAAAGAATAATCAATTTTAAATCCAAGAACATTTCCGCTCAACTATATGCTTAAAAAAAAGGATCGTACCAATAAATTAAAATTAAAATCACATCAAAGTTGTAAAGCTAAGAAAGGAAACCTAGGACAACCAAAATTTGTAATAGGTCAAGTTAGGCCCACAATGAAATAATTCAGAGTTCAGACACAGGTTGATACATGCACATTGCACCTATTTTAAACATTAGAAATGATAATATGCATACAAAATTACAATGAACCAACGCAAGTTGCATATATAAAATTTTCAGATGTTCATAAATCCATGATCCTTGGATTTTACGCCGCAGAAACTACCATGTTAAGTACTTTGTTGTTTATTTAAATCCTTTCAATAATAATATATATATAGCATGTTGATTAGCTTGAATTATTAATCAATAATTGCCACTTGAAAGTTGAAAGTGGTTGAATAGACCAACATGTAATTTATTATTAATGTATTTGAGTTATGCAAGAGATCAATTCAACGAATACAACCTAGCTACAAGTTTATATCACTAAGTTCAATAATAAGACTATTTGAATTTGATACATTCATGGTACATGGAATTAATTAACAACTTTCAGTCTTTCATCCCTAATTAAGCTTTTTTCAGGCCTATTACGTAGACCCTTAAGTTTTTTAATGCCAATTTTGTTTCTTTTAAGATGAAATCAAAACCTAATTAATCCATTGATACATAATAATGTATCTAGACATAAATAAGGAGAGGCTGCGCCTCTAATTATATATGGATCATTAATTATATTCCAACTTGTTATTAATTCAATCGAATTAGTTGATGAATAGTGCACAAATAATGCATGTACCTTAATCTGATCAATTGATTTCACATTCGTTGTTCCTAGTACATATTAATTAAGTATGTGATTATATCCCAATTAAATTACCACTTGAGTGATATATGAGAGTTTTCTTTCAAGTTATACATGTTAAGAATTTCCACTATGGACAATGGTGCATATAAGAAACTCATTCAGAAGTTAATAAAAGGTACAAAGTACAAACTAACCGTATATATCACACCCTACATACATATGTCTTTAATTTAATTTGTCTTAGCTTGTATTTCTGATAATATGCTGATTTCATCATAATAGGTTGCTTTGGTAGAAGGAGCTGTTTACATGAATGTATACAAGTAAGTATGTCCTACTATATATCTTTCAATATTTATCATTTAGTTTTGAAAGTTTATTCGGAATAGTAAATATTAATGTACATGTAGACTTTGATAAACCATAGAATAGTAGTTACTTCATTCTTGGATTGAAATGAAATGTGTTCCATATAATTGTGTAATAATCTGATGAATATATATATTGATGTTATGGGCTTATTAGATTTTGAACATCTTTGCTAATGTGATGCATGATAAGGGTTGATGCCATTTTGAACTAGTTCTTGTTAATAATGAAAGCTTGTTTTAATCTAAGGCTACGTGTGGTGATCATGCATGTTTACTACTTCTTAATTGTTGTATGATACTGAAAATGGAAATAACTTTTTTGGGTTTATAAGAATATATTATAAGTCTATTAAATAGGTCCCATAGGCAATATATAATATATAATGTAATAAATAA
>NC_029786.2:16925756-16926077 GCF_000816755.2 Arachis ipaensis | reverse complement strand
TAATATATACACAAAATCTTCAAAACATAAATTAAAATAAAATAAAATAGAAAAACATAAGACTGATCATTTGATGATTTATATTTTAAAATGACAAACTGGTAAAATTGAAATCAGTGCCTATCATATCAATTATTTAATGCTATGAGTTTGGTTTTGGTAAGTATGCCAGACCGAAGCTAGGTGTGATTTTGGTGAGTTTGAGTTCTCTAAATTAAGAAAATGTGTAAACGATCGATAAAGCGACACTACAACAAAAATTATTTTATTGACAAATTTTTGTGGTAATAACATAATAATAACTATATGTTTTATTTAGTT
>NC_029786.2:16914288-16925039 GCF_000816755.2 Arachis ipaensis | reverse complement strand
TAATTATAGGGTAAATTATTAAAAATATACTCGAATAATTTTGTTGCTGACAAAAATACATTCAAATTTTCTATCGACATAAATTTTCTCAAATAATTTTAAAATTTGACAAAAATATTCAACATTAAATATTTATTTTTCAAAAAATGTTTTAGAGATTTAATTTTGATGCCACTTTTTGTAAGTATAATTAAAAAAATGAGATATTATTATTCTTAAAATTTATTAATTTTTCACTAATTATATATTTTGTGGTTTTTTAAAATTATTATTTATTGGTTGTTGATAAAAAATAAAAAGAATATATTCTTAACGAAAAATTACCAAATTTTAAGGATAAAAATATCTCATTTTTTTAATCGTGTTTGCAAAAAAATCACATTTAAATTCTATCTCTAAAGTATTTTATTGAGAATATATATTTAATGTTGGACATTTTTATTACATTTTTAAATTATTTAAAGGCATTTTTGTTGATAATGAAATTCAATTGTATTTTTGTCAGTGACAATTATTTGAATATATTTTTTGTAATTTATCCGATAATGATATAATTATCGATAAATATATTAGTCGACTAATGTCTAATTCTCGATAAATATATTAGTCGATATTTTTATTACTGCTAAAAATAAAATAAATAATTATTAAAAATGATTTTTCTAGTGTGTAAGAAATAATTTAGAATGCTATTTTGTATGAGAACTTGGTAATCATTATTTCTCGTTATTCTAAGATACAACCCTAGATTCAAAACCCATGTTCCCCTTCCTTAGCTTCTCTTTCATTTTCTCCCTTAAACCCTATTCCTCTTCTTTAATTCTCACCTCTCTCTTTTGCTGTTCTGATTGTTCATTTCTTATTAATGTTAAATCAAATTAATTTTGCTGTGATGAATTTCTGGGATCTCTTTCAAGGAGAGAAGAATTTGCCGAACGGAAATGTGAGGTATGTTAGATTGAACTTGATTTTCTTTCTTATTTTTATTTTTCCTCAAGATTCATATTTATTTTTATTTAATTTGGTATTTTTAGAATGAAAATCACTGTAGGCTGGAACAGTTTTCATTTTACGTAGATTATTATTAAAAAATTAGACCTTATTCGTCTTATATTTTGTCGTTAAAAAATTTGAGCAATTATATAATTTTTAGTAAAGACTTTTTTAATAGCTACAAAAAGTATATATTTATCATTATATCATATAATAATAATGAAAAATATATAATTATCGCAAAACATAAGTTAAATAAGATATATAGTAACTATTATGTTGTTTTTATTAAAAATTTGTTATTAAAAGTGACTTTTGTTGTAGTGATATTTGTTATATATATGCATTATTTGTAATATTCCGAGCTTAATCTTGATGTAGTTCACTTCAATTCTCTTATTGGAATTGGTTTTTAATTTTTGAATGAAAAAATTTAGAAAATAAATTTTTAGTTAGTTAAAATTAATTGATATTAAATAAAAATGTTAGTTCCTAACATTATTTTGTTTTTGAATATATAGTTGTTATGATACTTATGAGTTGAAGATTTGATTTATATTATTTGGATGTATGCAGTAACACAGTTGAAATGTTCCTTTGCACATCATGAGGCACTTGATGATGTGTATTTTTTTTTGTATGTCACAAAGCTTTTATTGGAGATGGCAAATTCAAATATTATGTTTGTTATTTGAGTTTTAATTCCAAATTAAAGAGTGTGTGTAATATTTTAAAAGTGAAATGTGCTTATAAATTAGATAAATGTGACTTTAGTAATTTTAGGTATGAAAATGGGATGGTTGGATATAAACATAAAATAAATTAATTTTAATTTAAAAATTAAAGAAAATTAAAGCTTATTTATAATACATTAAGTATGTTTCATTATTATGGCAGCTAATATATAAGTTGTGATATAATTTCTGGTTGTTACTAATATTTATAGAGTATTAATTGTATTAAAAGTTTGTTTTTCTCCATAAGAGAAAATTTATCAAATTATATCTCTTTTTATCATTATTAAGAGTTTCTTCTCTCTTACATTGAGTATGTTTTGGATAATAAATTATTTCTCCTAATAGTTTAAATTGCTATGTAAATACATATAATTGCTTCTGTATTTAACACGCATCCAATAACCTATGCTGGGATTGAAGTCTGAACAATATATAAAAGTGTTTTTTTTTTTTTTTAACATTGTGTTCAAAGTCCATTTTTATTTAGAAAAATGAGGGCTATAGAAATAAAGTCTATATATTTCGGATATACATAAAAAATTATGATATTATATTATAAATAATTTCTCTTAAAATTAACATGTTAGGTAAATACATATGAATGGTTCTACATTATACATTATGGAACAATTATTATGACACAAAAAGAGTATAAATATAATATGTATTCGCTAATAGTTGTATGTCACATTCTAGTTGGTTTATTGAAACGGTCTAATCCACCAGTTTACGAATATATATTATTTATTTTGATATTCCAGGTCTCGTAATGTAATTCTTAATAGAATGACAAAAACCGTTCAACCCATCAAAATATGTCCATAATAGAGAGGGGAATATATTTTGGCGGTTTAAGTAATTTCTGTTCTTCCATCAAAAACAAAATTGTAAACCCAAAGTGCCAAAGCAATAATATTTCCACGTGCGTGGACTAGATTGTTACATTTATCAATGAGACAAAAAAAATTTTAAAAGTATAACTCCAAAAGCTGGTTTAAGATATAAGAGTTATTTGATACTTGTAAATACTATAAGGATCACAATCTTAATAGAAATGAGTAGGGGTGAATGCAGATCTGATCGGATATGATTAAAATTTTGATATGATTTGTGCTAAAATTATCGGGTCAAAAATCAAATTTAATATTCGCAATTTTTAAGTTTGGATCCAATTCAATTCGCACATTTGCAGATCAGATCAGATCTCAAATATATTTATTTTTTATTTTTTTAAACATGTTTACTCTTAAAATATTATTAAATATATTTTTTTAAATAATAAAAATAAAATAATACAACATATATAATAACTATTAGTTGAAATAAAATATAAAAAGAATATTTATGTATTTATTAATTTATTTATTTTTTGCGAATCTGCGATACCTACATAAAATCTGCAATCCGATCTTATTAGTATGCGGATCGGATCAATATCTACAATTTCGGATTCAATGAATTCGAAAAAATACTGTAGATATGCGGTTCGAATCTAATACATAAACACCCCTAAAAATGAGCTTTATAATACACTTTCTTCACATACACTCAATAATAAACTTTCATATCATAAAGTTTTATCAAAGAAAAAAAAGTTAAACAACTTTTAAAAGCGAGTGGATCTAACTCAATTTAAAAAAGTAGTTAAAGAGATAAACTTATTTACTACTTATAAACACTATTAAAGTTATATTCTTAATAAATGTATGTTCGTAAAACAGAATATCGTTGTCACGATCTTTTTTTAAATAAAAATTAAAAAATTTACTCGGACGATAAAAAAATATGAGAAGATAAAAACATACCTAAGACAAAAAAAAACCACAAAGTATAGCTATCAAAAGTTTTAATATGAAAGTAAAATTAGTAAAATGCCCCGAAATAAGACATACAAGTGAAATTTTGTATTGGCCAATTAGTTTCTTATGGTCCGCGAGAATAGGCTCAAGAATTTGAATATGGTTTAGAACGTGGTGTTTTGGCTGAAAATGGAGGAAAATTGTGTATTACCTCTAGGTGGATGTCTCTGGTGCAAGGTCAACACGCAGGAGGCATGTTACTTGCTACACATGGGGAGCGTGAAGATGACGTGACAGCATGCGGTTGGACGGAGCAAGAATCACGCGGGGGGCGTGATGACGTGGTTTAAAACGATTGGCTCGCTTGGGCAGCACGTGGGGGGCGTGCTGCCTCAGCACGTGGGGGGCGTGATGACGTGGCTGAACGTGATTGACTTGCATGGGTATCACGTGGGGGTGTGCTGAGTCAGCACGCGGGGGCGTGCTGAGTCAGCACACGGGGGCGTGCTGACACGTGGCAAGGCGTGATTGGCTGAGGCAATCAGCACGTGGGGGGTGTGGTGAAAGCTCCTCTCTATATAATGCAGTGCTCGGATCCATTTTCATTCTGAGTAAGAGTGTGTGAGTGTTCTTTGAGTGTGTTTGTAGTGTAATGGAGGGTACCGCAAACTTGGTGGTGTATCGCGACGGTGAGATATTACGTAATACTCATGAGGGAGTGAGGTTTGTGTGCCAGAATCCATTTTCGTTTGTGATTCCATGCACCATGACGTTAATGGAGCTTCAGAATGGTCTCTATCAAAGCATGGAGAGCGGTACGTTAATGAGAGTGAGCAGAATTCTGTACCGGAATCCGATTATAGTTTTTGGTGGTCTAATATAGTTTGATACCATGCTAATCATAGACGAAATAAGTATGCAGAATATGTTTCAAATTCACCGGAATACTCAGATGCGACAGCCACAGATTGAGCTATATGTTGAGTTTAAAACCGTAGAGGCGGAAGGGATTCAAAATGATTTAGAGGTGGCGGATGATAGAGCTGCAGTGTACGAGGGAATGAATAGTGACAGCGAAGAGGACTTTGAAGTCACTTATGAAGCCGACGACGAAGACGAGGATGGTGATGTGGGAATTGAGACAGCAGCGGAGAATGTAGTGGTTCATCCCTCGATTAGTCAACTGATGAACGTGCCACCTTTTATGCGTGAGTTGGATCTCGACGCCATGCATGCACCGAAGTTTCCGGAATATTCAAACATAGGTATGTGATGACTTAATAATACGTTTTTGTTAATTTATACTTTAGATTGATTAATAAACGATGATTTTTACTTTCTGTAGGCGTTGCTGATCCTGAGGACGGAAAGTTCTGGATTGGAATGGAATACAGTTCTAGAAAGTCGGTCGTGGCAGCAATTAGAAGTTACACCATCGCTAGAGGAATTGACTACGACGTGTATGAGTTTGAGCCACAGACGTTCTATGCAAAATGCAAGATGTATGGGCATGGGTGCGACTGGCTTATCCGAGCCAGCTTGATACGAAAAAAAGGTTGTTGGAAGATACGCAGATACAACGGTAGGCACATGTGCACAATGGGAGTGATTTCACAGGATCATTCCAAGTTGGACTCGGATACAGTTGCTGAGGTTATAAGGCCATTGGTCGAGACTGACCCGTCCATCAAGGTGAAACCTATAATAGCCGAAGTCCAGTCAAGGTTCAGCTATACCATCAGTTACCGAAAGGCTTGGTTGGCAAAGCAGAAGTCCATAGCGAAAGTTTTCGATGATTGGGAGGAGAGTTTCCAAACCTTGCCATGGTGGCTCTCGGTTATGGTTCAGAAGATGCCTGGGTCAGTTGTCCAAATAGAAACACGGCCACTGTACAACGGGAATAAGGAGGCGCAAGGGGTAAAAATACTTCATCGCGTATTTTGGAGTTTCAATCCATGCATTAGGGCATTTAGGCATTGCAAGCCCCTAGTTCAGGTTGATGGCACACACCTATATGGAAAGTACAAAGGTACACTTCTGGTCGCTGTTGCACAAGATGGGAACCAGAACATTGTGCCTATCGCTTTTGCCTTGGTGGAAGGGGAGACAGCTGATGCGTGGCACTTCTTTCTCAGGAATCTGCGAATGCATGTTGTCAGAAAAAACGGTGTGAGAATGATCTCAGACCGGCATGAGTCAATTCGGGCAGCAGTAAATCGTTCCGGAAGTGACTGGCAACCTCCAAGAGCATAGTGGATGTTTTGTATAAGGCACATCAGTAGCAACTTCCTACGAGCATTCAAAGTCCCTCACTTGCAAAAGCTTGTGATCAACATTGGGTATTCAAGAATGGTGGAGGAATATAACATCAACTATAAGAGATTGGAAGAGCGAGGCGAGGCATATGCCAGGTGGTGCGACGACATTGGGTATTGGCATTCGACGAGGGACATCGATGGGGCCATATGACGACGAACCTTGTCGAGTGCATTAACTCAGTGTTGAAGGGTGCCCGTAATCTACCTGTGTTGGCACTAGTCCGAGCAACATATTATCGGTTAAATGAACTTTTTACGCGGAAGAGTGCCGAGAGTCACGAACGCAAGCGTGCTGGATTTACTTATTCGGTATTCGCACAACAGCGGATAGAGGCAAATATGCAACAGGCTGGGAATATAGTTGTGCACCGTTTTGACAGACGAAATGAGGTATTTGAGGTGCGCGAAATGACTAGCGGAAAGGTGTCAGTCGTTGATCTTGCACGACGGCGGTGTGACTGTGGGCACTTTCAGTTGGAACGAATACCATGTCGCCATGTTATTGCTTGATGTGCTAACCAGCGTCTCGATTGGCAGCTATATGTGCATGACGTGTACAAGATGACAGAGGTTCGTAAGGTATATAGATTCGAGTTCGCATCGTTAGGTGATTGGTGCGGAATTTATAACCACAAACTAACCGGCAAGTGCACCGAGTCGTACCAAGTAATACTTCAGGTGAGTGAGGGTCGATCCCACGAGGATTGATGGACTAAGCAACGATGGTTGATTAATTTACTTAGTTAGACAACCAGAAAATAGTGTTTTGAGAGTTCAAAAGCATTAAACAGTAAATTCAGAATATCAGAAGATAGGTAGTAAATAAGTTGAGAATAATATATGGAGAAACAGTTAAGGTTTCAGAGTTATCTATTTTTCAGATTGACTTTTCTTACTAACTATTTTAATCATGCAAGATTTAATTCATGGCAAACTATATGTGACTAAACCCTAATTCCTTAGACCTTTTTAGTCTCCTCTAACTCTCGTCAACCGCCAATTCCTTGGTCAATTAATTCCAATTAGAAGGTGAAGTTTAATTCTAGTTATTATGCCACAAAAATACTAATTATCCAAATAAAAGAGGATTATATGTCACGTATCCCATTAAGTCCAGATAATTAGAATTTAGGAGAAATTGCTTTCAAGCTATTGTTCAAGTAAAGAGCTTTTCCAAGTTATACAAGAACTCAATTAGAAAAAGGGTCATACTTCCGTTCCACCCAAATTCATAAGATAACGAACGAAAACAATTCTTGAATTATAAATCAGTACATGAATTAAACTAGAAAAACAATAGAATCAATCCATATAATAGACAGAGCTCCTAACCTTAACAGTGGAGATTTAGTTGCTCATGGTTCAGAGTGGAAACTAGGATTCTCTTAAACTGTAAATTGGAATGAGGTGGAATAATCCCTCAAGAGAAGTTTCTTTTCTCTTTTATATCTAATCCTAATTAATATAAAATCTATTTTCTAAAACTAAAATAATATCTTTTTCTATTTTAAAATAAAAATTAAAGTTTTAATTAAGAATCAATCAACAATCCGTGCGAGCCTTGTAGCGTGGGGACCACTTGGCGGTTGAAGGGGAGCTTGCGCCTAACTTGGTGTGGGTTGCGCCTTACTTGAGTGGCACAGTGAGGAAGGGCACTTGATGCTCATAGCCTGCGCCTTACTTGAATGAAAGGTGCGCCTAACTTGGAGTGCCTTCTCCACTATTGCGTGCTTTTGATGTGTCTTGCGCCTAACTTGAGAAATCTCAAGTTAGGCACAGCCTAGCCAGTGCTCCAAGGAGTGTTATTTGTGAAACTGGCGCCTAACTTGCAAACTTGGGCGCCTAACTTGGGATGTGACCTTTGCTTTGTGCGTGCTTGTTATTGTTTTGCACCTAACTTGAGAAATCTCAAGTTAGGCGCAGTCTTGGCAGCGTAGTTGGAGAAGAAGTATGGACTATTATACATCGTTGGAAAGCTCTAGAAGTTAGCTTTCCAATGCCACTAAAATCACGTCCATTGGATCTTTGTGGCTCGAATTATTCAGGTTTGAGTGCAGAGAGGTCAGGATTGACAGCATCATTCGCCTTCTTCTCTTTTCCTGCGGAAACTCCATCAAATCCAACCGAATGCTACCTGAAATAAACAGAATTGCACACGACTCAAAGTAGCATCCATAGTGGTTAAAAGATAATTAATTCTTGATTAAACTCAACAAATTGAATGCAAATTCACTAGGAAAAGATAGGAAAGATGTTCATGCATCACAACACCAAACTTGAATTGTTGCTTGTCCTCAAGCAACCAAAATTAACATAGGCCCAGGATGTGAATTTGCATGAGTGAGAGTTCGATTAAACTCATGTCTCTTCTTGAAGTGAGGTTTATAACTGCAATCCTGAATAGTTTCGGCATCTCACTATCCTTTGAATAAGAAGGATGTCATTGTCATTCGGAATTAGAATCCGGATAATATTATGAATTCTCTAATCTTTTGTACTTCAATTTAATCCTTGAACACAACAAATTTTCTTTTATTCTCTTTTCTTTGGTGCTTTGCACCTTGAGCCTAGCCGTGACTTTAAATGTTTTGTCTCAAACTTCACTTGACACAAAAACACCACAAGCACTTAATTGGGAAACTCTCTATAAGTTCTGATTTTTCTTTCAGTTACTCCCAGACAGTGGTGCTCAAAGCCTTTGACATACTCTGTTAAATGTATTTGATCTCGACTCTTAGTGTTCTATCTCAAGAATTTCTTGACACAATCACACCATAAGCATATGACCAGGGAAACAACTCTTTGAGCTTTTAATCATGTCTGACCTCCCTAGTCATTGATGCTCAGAGCCTTGGACCTTGCTTTTTTTTTCTTTTGTTGTTTCTTTTGCTTCAAGGATTAAACTTTCACTTATTGCAGAGAATTCATAATAGTTCTCTAAACTCCTGTTCCTTGTACATCAACATTCTTTTGATTCAAATTTAAATATTCACTGTTCATGTCATGCATTTAGAGTCGCAGAAAATACCACCACAATTAAGTAAATAAGACTATTCTTTATTATAAACTCTATTTCTCATACAATACATCTTTTTCTTCTTTTTCTTTTGGATTCAAGCTCAGCGAGCAATACATGAGACACTTTTTAGAATTAAGAGCAAATAACAGAAAAAGAAATAGCAAAATAAACTGGAACCTAGGAATTGAAATAACAAAAGATCATGCAGAAACCAAGTAAAACAGCAGAAAACAGAAATATAACATAATAAGAACGGGAGGAAATATAGAATGAAAAGAACTCAACCACCTCAGTTATCCTAGTGGTCGTCTCATTCTTCAGGTTGTGCTTCTCCGTGAAGATGATTCACCTCCCTTTGGTGCAACTAAAAGAAACAAAAAAAGTCACAAGCGAAGCGACAACACCAAACTTAAAAGTTTGCTTGTCCTCAAGTAAAGAAAAACTGAAAATAGGGAGGGACATAAAAAGACGTACGGAGGAGTAAAAACAAATATTAATGTAAAAGAAACTGAAAATAAAAAAGGATAAGAAAGATAAAAAGTTAAACTTTTTTTTAAAATTTTTGTACATATATAATTATTTATTTATTGTATTTTGTGTGTGTTATAGTTGACAAAGGGGGGCGTATATGTATAAGGAAAGGAAAAGGGGTGGGGTCACGAGTGGATCTAGGAAGTATTGGGGGAAATCAGGAGATTTATGCTTAACTTGATATGTCCTTGTGCCTAACTTGTCCTGAAAAGACACTCTTATGGCGCCTAACTTTAGTTTCTTTGCGCCTAACGTGAGTTGAACTCCTTTATTCACTACACCTGACTTGATAAACCTTGCGCCTAACTTGAGGCCACCCGTGAGTGCAAACACCTGCTGCACCTAACGTGAATTTGGTTGCGCCTAACTTGAGGTGTGTCTTCACATCTTGCGCCTAATTTGAAAATTCTCAAGTTAGGCGCAGACCCTTCAGAGAGAATTGTTCCTTTGTGCGTAATATGCCGCGCCTAACTAGAGAATTTCAAGTTAGGCGTCAACTCTTCTGAATCAATATACTCCTCTATTGACGTCCGTAGCTCTGTACTCAGAAACCTGTTTCTGTTTCAATAACTCTGTATGATTGATAAACCCATATTTTATGATATATTTTGTGCTCAATTCAAGAGATTTATTCAATCCTTCACCCACTTATTCATGTAAATTGCATGGTTTTACTTTTCCTTCCTTATTATGTGATATATGTGAAATACATGTTTCCTATGCTTTGAAATTATTTATTTTAATTACCCATTATTACCATTCGATGCCGTAATTTGTGTGTTGAGAAGTTTTAGATCTTCTAAGGCAGGAATGACTTAAAGGATGGAAAGAAAACATACAAAAATGGAAGGAAAGCACAAAATGGAGTTTTTGAAGAAACTAGCAGCGACGCGAACACATGGACGACGCGGCCGCATGCCCAGCGCGAAAAGGTAGCGACGCGAACGCGTGACTGACGCGGACGCGCACCTTAAGCAGAACACAGATGACGCGGACGCATGACCGAAGCGAACGCGTGATAAGGAAAACTCCAGAAGACGCGGACGTATGACCGAAGCGAACGCGTGATAAGGAAAACTCCAGATGACGCGACCGCGTGACCCACGCGGACGCGTGACAGATGCCACACACCAGAAAATACAGAAAACGCTCCCAGCGATTTCTGAATCCCTTTTTGGCCCAGATCTAAGTACAGAAGGCACAGATTAGAGGTTATAAAGTAGGGGAATGCATTCATTCAAAGAGGTTTTTCAATTATTTTATTTTTCATAGTTTAGATGTAGTTTTTAGAGAGAGAGGTTCTCTCCTCTCTCTTAGGTTTTAGGATTAGGATTCCTCTTAAAGGATAAAGGAT
>NC_029786.2:16896576-16913969 GCF_000816755.2 Arachis ipaensis | reverse complement strand
TTTCTTTTAATTACTTTTGTTGCCAATTTGGCTTATGAACCATTCATGTTTAGATTTGATTTTCCATTTAATATAATTTGAGGTATTTCAGAATTATGATTGCTTTCCTTTGTTTATATTAATAATTTAGATTTTTCCCTTTTGGTTTTGGTTGATTAATTAGTAACTCTTGAGTTGTCAAACTCACCGTGACTAATAATTGTTGTCTTTGCTAATTAAATTGAACTTCAATAACTCTAGTCCTTTCTTAGGAATTGACCAGGACCTGAGGATCAAACTAATTGGTCCACTTGACCTTCCTTTGCTTTAGTAAAGGCTAACTAAGTGGGATTAAAACTCAATTCTCATCACCATTGATAAGGATAACTAGGATAGGACTCCCAAATTCTCATACCTTGCCAAGAGTTTATTTTATAGTTATTTATTTATTTTATTTGTCATTTAAATTACTTGCTCCTTGCCTTCGAAATCCCCAATTTACAAAACTCATAACCAATAATAAGAACATACCTCCCTGCAGTTCCTTGAGAAGACGACCCGAGGTTTAAATACTTCGGTTATCAATTTTAAAAGGGGTTTGTTACTTGTGACAACCAAAACGTTTGTAAGAAAGGACTTTTGTTGGTTTAGAAGCTATACTTACAACGGGAGTTTATTCTGAATTCTAGACCATGCAAAAGTTCTCTCTTCAAAATGGCGCCGTTGCCGGGGAACTGCAAACATGTGCCTTATTATTGGTTATTGTAAATATTTTTCTTTTATCTATTTATTTGTTTTTGTTTTTTTCCTTTTTATTTCTATTTAGCTACTATGAACTCTCACCTCTCTCGCTTTGAGTTTGGTTCTGAATTTGTTGAAGGGAATATAAGCTATAACAGGAATGTGCATCAAGGTCTAAGAAATCAAAGATGGATGGAGCCACGAGGATCTGATCAACCCTTTAGACAGCAACACCCTCCACAGTATCACAGACGAGGACCATTTTACAATGCATACCAAGCTGATAGATATGGTAGACCTCCTGATAGTCACCAACAAGCCCCACCCTGTGCTTATAGACCGCCCTCTCAACATAACTTCGAACCACAACACTCACAAGCTCCTTTTCACCATTCACCACCGTATGATCCTTATTTACCCCAATTCCAATCCAATTACTCCCAAACACCACCACTTCCCTATGTACCATGTCCATATTCATCACCTCGAGAATCACAGGCTCGCTTCAAGGAAACAGTAGATCAACTTCATACAACCCTTCATCAGCTGGAGCAAGCAATATATCAATTATCTTCTAGACGTTTGGACACTCAAGGAACTCCAATAGCTTTATGTGGAGAATCTAATGACAAACGTAGCATGAAGGAGACACTGGAAACCCCAGTAGGCAGTAGTGAGCATAACTTTGTTCTGGAACAATTGGAGGAAGCTCAAATTAACCAAGAAGAAGAAGTACTGGTTGAAGATTTAGGAGATGCTGAACCTCCATGGGAATCCAGAGTTGTGAAAAATTCCGTCAAGGATGTTATAATTGATGCTAAGGAGGATAGTGCACAACCCCCAAAGCAGGTATTTTATGAAGAGCTAGATGGAATAACCCAAGACGCAAGTTTCCTTGATGATGATAGTCACAAGTCAAGTTCTCCAAGTAATGAACTTGCATCCGCAAGTGAATTCTCCGAGATTGAAGAATCCTCTCCAAGTGAATACGAAGATGATGCGGAGGTAGATTTCTCTCAACCTCAAGCTTATGACTTGAGTGACGAGGAAGACATAGAAGACGTTGATCAGGATGCAGTTGCAGCTAAAGAACTTTGCAAAGAAGTGGAGGAATTCACAGAAGATTACAAGGGAGTAGAACTTACAGAACCACTGGAAACACCTATCCCAAGGCCATTGCCACCTAATACAAGCTTCAAGTGGGTACAATCCTTAACATTTATCTCTACTTTTCCACTTGAATATGGTTTGCTTGAAACAGATGGCCAGCTTAGAGCTCTCTGCGGCTTTAAGAGTAAGAGGGAAATGGCTCATACTCAGAGCTGGTGCGCAAGGTTCAATAAGGTTCTACGCTTCAATTCGAAGTGCAAGGATTGGTATCAAGTTCAATTGAATGGGTCTCGAAAGATGTTTGGTCATCTTGGTGAGAATACAATTTCTAAACCGCCCGGATGGAAGAATATAGATCAAACCAAAGGCGGATTTAAAAGTAAAGTTTGGGATCCTGGAATCTATTCTAACATTCGTCACCCCGGGAGCCTAAGAGCCTGTTTGAAGCTGCTCAAAGGCTTCACATGCCTAGTTTGGGACCCCGGAGGCTGTTGGCATTCCAAACATTGGTGGAGATTTCTGGATGAATTTAAGCATAAGCCACCATAACAGGAAGCTCATCCAATGTCCAGATTAAGGACTTTAACTAAAAGTGCTAGGTGGGAGACAACCCACCATGGTATGGTCGTTTCTTTCAGTTATTATTTTGTGTTGTTTGTTTTTATATTATATTATTTTTCATTGAACCTGAATATTATTCATTAGCATTGCATACTGCATATCTGCATAATTGCACAATTGCATAAAAAAAGTAGCGTGTGCGAAACTACCCCCCACGCGTCCGCGTTAATCACGCGGACGCGTAATCTGAAAATCGGCGTAAAAAATCCAACGCACAGAAATCTGGGCTGGAATCATGCGGCTGGTGTGTGTTTAGCACAAAACGGCCCACGCGTTCGCGTCCCTGACGCGACCGCGTCACTTACGAAACATCCATCCCACGCGAAAGCGTGAGCGACGCGTTCGCGTCGCGAGGATATTATGGCACCCCAATGGAGACAGAGAATTGCGCTAAAACGACGCTGGAATTGTGCGTTTAGCACAAATTCCAGCGACGCGGTCGCATGCCTCACGCGACCGCGTCATTCATCATTTTACCCATTCCATGCGATCGCGCCAACCACGCGACCGCGTCAACCCCAGTCCACCCTAGCCACGCGATCGCGTGCCCCACGCGTTCGCGTGGATTCAAATTCATTAACCCTAGTGATGCGAAACCCTACCCCCATCGCGCCCCACTCTCCTTCCCCAACCCCCTCTGTTCTCTCTTCCTCCTTCCTCTGCACCCGCCGCCAACCACCCCTGACCACCGCACCAGCGCCGACCACCCAGCCACAACCGCGACGCCCACCCCCTCCTTCTTCCTTCCCTCCCTTTCTTCTCTTTCTCTTCTCTTCTTCCCTTCACCACCGCTGCCCCCACCGCGGCCAACCACCACCACCACGCCATCACCACCGCGCCTCCCACCACCACCACCCTCAACCCGATTCTTCTTACCCACCACCATTAAACCCCACCCGAACCCCTTGCCACCGAACAGCCACCCACCGCCGCACCAACCGCCCTTCACCGCCGCGTCAGCACCACCACCACACCCCCGCCATCCCTCTGATCCTTACCGTAGTTCATACGCCTACCAGGTTCCGCCGAACACCATTTTTTTCATTCGTAGTTAGTTGCATATTTTTCACCACCCAGCCACGACCACGACGCCACCCCCTCCTTCTTCCTTCCCTCTCATTCTTTTCTCTCTCTTCTCTTCTTCCCTCCACTGCTGCACCAGCCTCATCCACTGCACATCCACCTGCCCCTGAGCCCATCTATCACTTGGTGCATCACCTCTTTGCCCGCTTGGATCGCATGGAGCGTCGCAACAAGTGACACTATGAGCACCTTAAGTTGATGATCCGATCCAGCAGTGACATCCCTTCCGAGTCTGACACTCCTTCCGATACATCTGAGGTGGAGGAAGATGCTCATGAGGAGGAGGCACCTACCCAGGCGGAGCAGGCAGGACCACAGCAGGTTGCGCCACATCCTGAGGGTCCACACCAGATACAGGCCGCAGATGCAGAGATTCCTATCCAATCAGCGCCTCCACTGCAGCAGACCGATCCTCCTACCCTTATCCAGTCTGCAGATCCTCAGGCCACCACAGATACTCCAGCAGCCCATCCTTCCGGAGATGACACCCCTTCACACCCAACTTGAGTGAGCATCGAGGACGATGCTACATTTTAAGTGTGGGGAGGTCGCCATCTCTGGCGTATTTTTTTGGTGAACTACTACAGACTCTTTTTATCTTATTTTGTTTATTTTTCTATTTTTATCTTTATTTTTACTTTTTAGTACTTATACATTGTTCTTTTGCTGTATTTTTACTCTATTTCAGTATTTTGCACTTTAGTTCATATTTTAGCCATTTAGTTTAGTTGCAATTCTAACTTATTTAGTTATAGAATATGTGGATTAATTAGTATAGTTTACCCTTTAGCATATGATAGTTTGGTTTAAATTGAAAATAAAAAGGAAGTAAACTAGAGACTTTAACAGAATCAAAACAATCCACACACCTTGTATATATAGCATTACATGTTGGTTAGTTAACAACATTTCATCAAGGAAGAACACTAAAACTTTAAAGCCACCCAAAATTTTTACATTGAGAATAATGGGAACTCTTAATTTTTACTTGCATGACATGTATAACTGATATATGATTTTTGAGCTAGAGAACACACAGCCTGTGAGTTTTGAGCTTAATTGTATGGTTACATTCAAACCATAAATTTTATTCCTGTGTGTTTTGCCCTTCTTTTTCATTCTGATGTTCTTTACTTTGTTTTAATCTATATGTCCGATTATAGAATATAGATACATACCAAGAAAGTGATTGAGGCCATCATTTAAATTTTTCCTCACTTATCCCAAATTAGCCTACCTTTTACATCACCCTTGTTAGCCCCCTTGAGCTTTTTAATCCCCCCTTTTTCTGTAAACCACATTACTAGCCTTAAGCAGAAAAACAAAATAAAAATTCCAAGTTAAATCCTTGGTTAGCTTAAGATAGAAATTGTGTATTGTTTAAGTGTGGGGAACTTTATGGGAACATAGATGATAGAAACAAAGGTAGAAAGTTAAAAAAAAAGAGTTTCAAAATAAAAATTTGGGAAGCATGCTCATGTGAAACAAAACAAAACAATTGAATCACCAGGTGCATCGAAAAAAAAATTTTTAAATAAAGGGGATACAAAAGTTCCCCAATTGCAAAATAAAAAGAATCAATGCACATGTGACAAGGTTAAGTTTAATGCATGAGTTTGGAATACAAAGTGAGAAAATTTTGGGCAAATAGGTTAAAGAAACTTTTGAAATTACAAAGTATGTATGTTAGGTGAGATCTTAGACTAATCAAGGATTCACTTATTAGCTCACTTAGCCTTATACATGTACCCTTACCTTTACCTTGGCCCCATTACAACATTGAAAAAGACCTCATGATTTTTGTATGTCTGTATCCTATAATTGTTGATTGGTTAAATGAATAACAAAGTTATAGAAAGTAAGGATAAAAAGAAGAATAGAGTGATTAACCCAATAAACACTGAGTGACTAGAGAGTAAACACAAAATCCAGTGAGGGTTCAATAGCTCATCACCATATATCTCTGCTTAAATTGTTAATTGTCTTGCAAGTTTATAAAATATTTTTACCCATCTCAATTATAAAAGTGCTTTAACATTATCTAGGGTTTGGCTATGCATATATGATTCCTTGAGAATGTGAATTGATTTAACTACATGTAAGCTTTATATACAAGTGAGTAACAATTAGAATTGCATGATTCATTTAGGATAGATTGCATTGCATGAGATTCCACCACTTTAACCTTACCTTACTATTTATCTTGGATTTAGCATGAGGACATGCTATTGTTTAAGTGTGGGGAGGTTGATAAACCCATATTTTATGATATATTTTGTGCTCAATTCAAGAGATTTATTCAATCCTTCACCCACTTATTCATGTAAATTGCATGGTTTTACTTTCCCTTCCTTATTATGTGATATATGTGAAATACATGTTTCCTATGCTTTGAAATTATTTATTTTAATTACCCTTTATTACCATTCGATGCCGTGATTTGTGTGTTGAGAAGTTTTAGATCTTCTAAGGCAGGAATGACTTAAAGGATGGAAAGGAAACATAAAAAAATAGAAGGAAAGCACAAAATGGAGTTTTTGAAGAAACTGGCAGCGACGCGAATGCATGGACGACGCGGCCGCATGCCCAGCGTGAAAAGGTAGCGACGCGAACGCGTGACTGACGCGGATGCGCACCTTAAGCAGAACACAGATGACGCGGACGCATGACCAAAGCGAACGCGTGATAAGGAAAACTCCAGAAGACGCGGATGCATGACCGAAGCGAACGCGTGATAAGGAAAACTCCAGATGACACGACCGCGTGACCCACGCGGACGCGTGACAGATGCCACACACCAGAAAATACAGAAAATGCTCCCAGCGATTTCAGAAGCCTTTTTTGGCCCAGATCTAAGTACAAAAGGCACAGATTAGAGGTTATAAAGTGGGGGAATGCATTCATTCAAAGAGGTTTTTCAATTATTTTATTTTTCATAGTTTAGATGTAGTTTTTAGAGAGAGAGGTTCTCTCCTCTCTCTTAGGTTTTAGGATTAGGATTCCTCTTAAAGGATTTAGAATTTCAACTCTTCATCAGGTTCAATATTCCTTTTACTTTATATTTCTCTTTTACTTTCAGATACTTTAATGCTTTCTTTCTTTATTACTTTTGTTGCCAAATTGGCTTATGAACCATTCATGTTTAGATTTGATTTTCCATTTAATATAATTTGAGGTATTTCAGAATTATGATTGCTTTCCTTTGTTTATATTAATAATTTAGATTTTTCCCTTTTGGTTTTGGTTGATTAATTGGTAACTCTTGAGTTGTCAAACTCACCGTGACTGATAATTGTTGTCTTTGCTAATTGAATTGAACTTTAATAACTCCAGTCCTTTCTTAGGAATTGACCAGGACCTGAGGATCAAACTAATTGGTCCACTTGACCTTCCTTTGCTTTAGTAAAGGCTAACTAAGTGGGATTAAAACTCAATTCTCATCACCATTGATAAGGATAACTAGGATAGGACTTCCAAATTCTCATACCTTGCCAAGAGTTTATTTTATAGTTATTTATTTATTTTATTTGTCATTTAAATTACTTGCTCCTTGCCTTCGAAATCCTCAATTTACAAAACTCATAACCAGTAATAAGAACATACCTCCTTGCAGTTCCTTGAGAAGACGACCCGAGATTTAAATACTTCGGTTATCAATTTTAAAAGGGGTTTGTTACTTGTGATAACCAAAACGTTTCTTCTTTTTGGGGACCTCCGCCTTGGTGGATGATACATTCCCAACACCAAACTTAGGTTTAATGTCAGGAGAAATTTTATTGGTTGTCAGCAAAGGACGTTTGAGCTGCAGATTCTGCTGTCCGTCATCAGGGGGTTCTTGAAGGTTTGGATCAATAAGCTCAGTCTGTATGCACCTCTCTTCTCTACCTGCTGAATGAATATCTTTGAAGACATGAAAGATCAGTTGCTCATTATGCACTCTAAGTACTAATTCACCCACTTCTACATCAATTAGAGCTCTCCCAGTGGCTAGAAAAGGTCTTCCTAGGATTATAGAGGCATTCTCATCCTCCCCTGTGTCAAGAATCACAAAATCTGCTAGGAGGAAGGACTTACCCACTTTGACCAAGATATTTTCCACAAATCCGTATGCATGCTTTATAGATTTGTCTGCCATCTGTAATGCTATCCGTGTGGGTTGTGCCTCTTGGATTTATAGCTTCTTCATCACAGACAAGGGTATTAAATTGATGCTTGCTCCCAAATCACATAACGCTTTCTCAATGGTTGTGTTCCCAATGGTGCATGTAATTTGAAAGCTCCATGGATCTGGCATCTTCCTTGGCAAGTTATTCTGAATTATGGCACTGCATTCCTTAGTCAGGACCACTGTCTCATCTCCCGTTAAAGGCTTCTTCTTTGACAACAACTCCTTCATGAATTTGACATAGAGAGACATTTGCTCCAAAACCTCAACAAAAGAAATATTGATTTGCAACTTTCTGAAGACTTCCAAGAACTTTGAAAACTGTTTGTCCTTGGTCTCCTTTTGAAGTCTCTGAGGATATGGCATTTTAGGCTTGTACTCAGGAGCCTTTGGCAATGTAGGATAAGTGTTAAGAGAGTCTGTGAATGGGTTGTCTGCACGCTTTGGAGGGGCGTGCTCTACTTCTTCCTTCTTCTCCTTTGGAGCTTCTTTTTCAACTGGCTCCTCATTAACTTGTGCTTCCGTACTTGCCACTTGTCCACTTATCAAGGTGATAGCCTTGCATTCCTCTCTTGGATTCACCACTGTATCACCAGGGAACGTACTTGGAGGCCTCTCAGGTATTTTCTTGCTCAACTGGCCTACCTGTACCTCCAAGTTTCTGAGGGAAGCTCTAGTTTCCTGCATAAAACGATTCATTACTGCTTCCATATCAGTGTTCTCCTGGGACTGAGAATTTGCCTGCTGAGGTAGTGGTTGATGATGAGACTGAAACTGGTGGTTATTATGATTATTCTGCTGAACACCGCCCTGAGAATTATTGTTAAAATTCTGTGATCCCTGAGGTTGCTCTCTCCACCCAAAATTTGGGTTGTTTCTCCACCCCTGATTATAGGTCTTAGAGTATGGGTCATTATTGGGGTTTCTAGGAGCATTCCCCATGTAATTGACCTGTTCAGAAGAAAATTGAGTATAATCATAATTCTCATTTTGCACAAAATTACCTGTCATGTCATAAGGGATCTCTTGAGGTGCATTTTGAGTGTTGACAGCTAAAACCTACATCCTACTCAATTGTTGAGAAATTAAACTCATCTGCTGACTCAAAATTTTATTCTGAGCAAGGATAGCATCAAGAGCTTCTACTTCCATAACGCCTTTCTTTTGAGGGGTCTCAGAGTTCACAAGATTCCTGTTAGATGAATATAAATATTGGTTGCTAGCAACCAATTCAATAAGCTCAATAGTCTCCTCCGGTGTCTTCTTCTTGTGCAATGAACCACCTGCAGAATTATCTAAGCACATCTTGGACATTTCACCTAAGCGTTCATAAAAGATATCTAGTTGGGTCCATTTGGAGAACATGTCCGGAGGACATTGCCTAGTCAGTAGCTTGTATCTCTCCCAAGTTTCATAAAGAGTTTTACCATTCTTCTGCCTGAAGGTTTGAACCTCCACCCTAAGCTTAGTTAGCTTCTTTGGTGGGAAAAATTTAGTAAGAAACTCAGTAACAACCTTGTCCCAAGTATCCAAACTCTCCTTGGGTTGGGAATCTAGCCATAGCTTTGCTCTATCCCTCAGAGCAAATAGGAAGAACATGAGTTTGTACACCTCAGGATTCACTCCTTTTATCTTCACAGTATCACAAATCTGCAGAAAATTAAAAATAAATTGATTTGGGTCTTCTTGGGGAAGACCATAATACTGGCAGTTTTGTTGCACCAGGGTGACCAATTGTGGCTTCAACTCAAAGTTGTTCACAAATATAGGAGGCACCACAATGCTTTTTCCATAAAGATCTGCAGTAGGAGCAGAGTAAGAGCCAAGCACTCTCCTAGGTTGCTCATTCCCATTCGGATTTCCCATGTTGGCATCAACAGCATTATTATGATCCATAATTGATTCTGCAGTCTTGTAAAGTCTTGCTTGTTGCAAACGCCGCCTGAAAGTCCTTTCAGGTTCAGGATCAAAGTCTAATAGAGGTTCCTTGTCTCTGTTCCTGCGCATAAACAGATAGATGACAAGAAAAGATGGAACTCTCTACGTCAGAGTGCAGAGAATTCCTAGGGAAGTAACCTGAGTAAAGAGATAAAAAAAATACTGAATAAAATAAACACTAAAATTCGAAAATTACTATTAAAATTAAGATAAAAAATTTCGAAATTATTAGGCAAATTAAATAAGAAAAATTAAAATAAGACTAACTAGGGAACACCAAACTTAATTTCAGAAATTAAGAAAAATATTAGTGCTATTTATTTATTTATTTATTTTATTTTTTTCGAAAATACTAAAGCAAAATTTAAATAAAATTAAAACTAAAACGCCTAATCTAAGCAATCAAACAACTAATAGTCCACTATCAATCCCCAGCAATAGCGCTAAAAACTTGGTGCGGAATTTATAACCACAAACTAACCGACAAGTGCACCGGGTCGTACCAAGTAATACTTCAGGTGAGTGAGGGTCGATCCCACGAGGATTGATGGACTAAGCAACGATGGTCATACCAATTAATTCACATATAATTCGTATGTCATAACCCTAACTTTAATGTTTGGAACTAGGAATCACAAGAACCATAAATATTTACCTCCTGCATGTAGTCTATATCATGCCTAAATCTCGCTACGGTCTTTGATAACCACGCTGTGGTCCATTCCGAATGACTCCACCTAAAACATGATACATTGAAAAAATTTACATAAGTAACCGTAAATGAAATATGCATAGTGAATATAATTTCCGACAAGAACCATAAATATTTACCTCATGACAACTGGTATCTCAGCAGGTGGAAGGGTATGTCTCAGTACGGGCGCAATACACGGCATTCGCTCCCATGCCCAAACAAACAACAGAATAAGAGGGTCATTCATCTCCTTCGTATCATATCGTGATGCACGACATAGTGCTCTGTAAAGATGTGCGAGACATGCTGACCCCCAACTATAAGTATGGATCCGCTCGAGATCGCGAAGCAACGGTAGATACTTCGCTTGGGCTTATGCGGTCGACTTATCTGTGAATAGGGTCGACCCTAACATACCGAAAATGTGACATCTGACGTATCTCCTTATGGAATCTTCAGTGTCCAACGGCTCTGCATCTCTGATACGTTGAACCCAACCAAGCTTTATATAGGATTTCGAATTACCACTGAGTACTGGTTCACGTCCGAATATTGCCATGCTCTGACTCCGAATGAAGTCACTACTACTGTCAGTCCATCCACTCACAGGCTCTCCATCAATGGGTAAGCCAAATATATGAGCGACATCTTCCAATGTCACTGTAACCTCACCCACCGGCAACACAAAAGTATGAGTCTCCGGCCTCCACCTTTCAACCAGAGCAGCGAATAAAGGGTGAAATCCTCTTATCACCCCAATCACTACAAGAAAAATACCCATTCAGCCACACTTTTTTTAAGCTACATTTGAAAAGCGTAGCCTATTCTATGTATTCTATGAATAGGCTACGCTTTTCTCCGTGTTGCCTTTTTATAAGAGAAAAAGATACACAATTATGACATCATTTAAAAAGTATAGCCTTAGGTATTATAAAAATCACTTATAAAGCGTAGCCGTAGGTTGATATCTATAGATTCACTTTTTATATCAAAGGGGACGCTTTTAAAGGGTAGCCTATTTATTAAGTTTTGGGTGCATTTTAAAAGTGATGCCTAATGTATCTAAAGCAAAAAATTTGACACTTGCTGAATTTTTTTCCTCTTGACTTTTTCCCATAACCACGCACACTCAGCTCACACACTTAGTGAAATTTTTACCCATTACCTCCAAAGCTCGTCATCACTCACCTCCAAAGCACGAAAAAAACCCATTCAGAGAAGATGAAAACCCTCATCATCACGAAGATAGAAAACCATACGTATCTACTATCTAGGGCAAAATGCTCGAAACTTAGTTAATTTTTTTCCCTCTTCCCCCAAAGCACATAACACCCAGTGAATTTTTTCCCCTCTTCCCCCTTTCCCCCGCTATCATCATTTCGCACAAAGCTAAGAGTTCATAGCTCTGCTTTGCCATCACATGGCTCTTCTCCTTGCACCACATCCTCACACTGCTCTGCTACGCCAGGCCACGCCACCACCGCGGCTCTGTTACACCGCACCGCCGCCGCAGCTCTGCTACTTCGCAATGACGCTGCAGCTCTCTTATGTCGCACCACCTCCTCGCCCTGCTCTTCTGCTTTTCTCCGCGTCTCCTTTGCTAATCGTGCCGCCTCTGCTCCGTCTATCCCTACTCGATTCGCTCTCTCATCCACGATAGGCAGACTTTTAATTTTTTTTCCTGATTTAGGAAATTAGGGTTCCTAATTCCCACTAGCCTGTGTTAAATTTAATTAGGGTTCCTATATCACAATTTCATTTTTAATTAGGATTTTTCTATGCCTGGTTCAATTTCGTGTCACATTTGAGCATTGCTTATTATTATTAGTGTTGAATTATAGTTTTATTCTTTATTCAATTTGTGATGAATTGGGAGTTTTAGCTTTCTCGTGTCATACCTACTGGATATGACCCTTGTTAATATGCTTTGTTGTAAGATCATAAAGCTAAGGGTGTTTGAAACTGATTCTAATGGAGACGAGAATATTATCAGCTTTTATTCAGAATAATTCCAGTTCTTGCTGTTGATTGGATTGGCAAAATTAATATAAAATCAATAGAGACATAACTTGAGGCTGATTTATCTTACAAATCAACTCATTCTTTTCTTGGATTTGGTGAAAATCAGAAAGTGGTCAAAGGGAAGATCCTTAATTCATCAACTTTGAATGTTCTGTATGAAGTTGATGGTCATTGGGATAGGTACTATATTGTCTTTAAAATTTTTCACTTATCGGTTCTTAAACAGTTAATTTTATTCTATGTTAGATTTATGCTCATTTCATAACCATTTTGATGGGGCAGAACAATAAAAGTGAAGGATACAAATAACAGGAAAGCGAGAGTGATATATGATGCAAAAGAAGTCATTAATGGGCTGCAAGCACCAATTGTTAAGGATGCAGAGGTAACATATATAAGACTATTCTCTATGATAACATAGCATGTTATTTGTCTCGTAAGATTCACATTGTGTAGTCAACACCTGGAAATGAGTTTTATAAGATCTTATACTTTTTCATCATACGAGCTAGTAGCTTTGTGTTGCAATCTGGTATAATTGTGAATGCAGTAGCTCAACCAAGTTGCTTTCTAACTATTGGCAGTTTCTGCTGAGTTGTTTTGCTGGTTTTGGCACTTATTTTGCCTTGAGATAATTGGAGATACTTAGTTTTCTTGTTAAGTTTTTGCATTCTATCAATTATGAAAGCAAATTATAATCTTAGCTTTCCATTCTGTTAATTATTCATCAGGATAGTACTTTTGGCATCCAAGAAGCAGAAAACCTCTAGTGAAAAGTCAAATACTAAGGGAAAGGCTGCAAGCAAAAGAACAAACAGAGAAGCCGTCAAAAGCTTCAGTGAAGGATCAAGGTGAATTGATTGTATTTTTCTCAATATCATTTCTAAAGTGAATTCTTTTGTTTTTCTTGTATTGCGGAAGAACTTAGCTGAATCCATAGATAATGCGGGATTACATGATTTATTTCAAAAGTTTGGAAATATCTTGTCCAGCTTTGGGAATTGCTTTGGTGCTTCAAATTGGTTTAGAGGGAGTGATGATAGTGATACTGCTGAGAAGCCACGGGAACGAGGTAATAAAATTGAGGTTGTGACTAATTGAATGATGTTGTGTTTGATTTATTGAATGATGATGATGCTGAAAATTCTGTTTGTTAGAGTGCATAATTTGTTGAAAGGCTAAAAGCCAAGTTTCATGATTGAATTAATTGATGATACATGCTAATGATTATTTGAGATGATGCTGGTCTATTTGTTATATATGATGCAGTAAATTGACGATAATATGTGTGAATTGTTTGAGTGATTTGTGGCTGGATTGCTATGTTGAGTAATGCAGAAATTGTTGATTTCATATGAGTATGCTTAAATGTGAAAAGTGACAAAAAATGGTGATTTATTAATCCTGAGCACTTGGGACTGATTTAATTTTTCCAACAAGTTACAATAGGTAAAAGAAAGTTAGAATGCAAGGTTAGAGTGAGTGAAAAGCTAGGAATCAATTTTTGACCTCTCAAAATCCAAGGTTACATGTTGCAGAATTATGCAGTTTCAGGCAGCAATTTGTGAACAAAACTAGGAGCAATCTAGCCACTTAAAATGAGTGAAATTATTTTTCTATAAAACTTTAAGATGTCTAGATTATTCACCTAAAATTTCAGAAATTTTATATGTGTGGTTTGGGAGATATGTTTTTTAGAAAATGGTCATTTTCTGCAGAAACAATGCTGTACGAATTCTGAAACAGCAATTTCAAAATCACATATCTCAACACTCTGAAACTATTTGGAGGTGAAACCAAAGAAGAATGAAATATTAGGATGTCTAGTATTTTATGTCCAAATTTCAGAACAATTCGAATTTTATAGAGAAAGTTGTGTCTTCTGGAAGCAGGGCTGTTCACTGCTGCGACAGCACCCTTTCCTTAAAACAAAACCATATTTCGAGAGGCATAAATTTTTCTAGAGAAGTGAAAATGCTCTGGGACTTGAACTGGGTGAAAGATGGGTAAGTCTGGTTCAACCATACCAAACTTTAGGAGAATCCAACCAAATATGGATTTTATATAATTTTTCTAAGTTGGTTACTGCTTGCTGTTTTTCTGAAGTGTACTAAATCAGTAGCTGATTTTTAAAAAATCATATAAAATTAAATTCTTAGAACGTAGTTGCAAAACCAAAACCAAAGTATACTTTAGGATTCCTCTAATGAACTTGTATTCTATAGTTGGGAAATAATTAATGTTTTTTATATGTAAGGCTATGTTCACACTGCAGGAGAGACTATTATTCATCAATTCTGCCATCTTGGCTCTTTCTCTTTTCTTGGTGGTGGTTCTGTGGTACGTTTTACTTTGAATCTCTTTGTTTAGAATTTTTTTATTTGTAAAAAAAAAAGATATGATTATTATGATATCATGTAAGGATAGTATACAACACTTAAGCCAATTAGAAAAAAGTTTATGAAGGCTGTGATTAGTAAGTATTGTATGAGGAATCTGGTTGTTCTTGATTTTGGAATTCAATAGAGCATTATTGGTCATCGAGATGATTAATAGAAAGTTGATTAAACTGGGTCTAATGTGTTATTGATATTGAATTTTCCTTGTATAACTTGTTAAAGCAAATACTGTTACCATGCCAAATGATTTAACATTACTCAGTGTGCAACTACAATGTCATGTTCTTATATACATGCAGGTTTCACAAAATGTTCGAAAGTACACAATGGTAGCCAGAGAAAGAGCGGAGCTTCGGGGTCTAAATTTAGTGGGCCTGACTCGACGTGGATTCAGCATTGCAGAGGTTATACTAACAAAAATTTTAAAATTACTCATCTTCGATTGTTTTTCAGTGCAACTAAACTTCTCTCTTGTTTAATTATCCAGATCAAGAACCTTAAAGCAGTCTATCGGAAGATATTCATGCGTGCTGATGCAAATGCCGGGTCATTCGAGGATAGGCTTACCGAAGTGGTATTTCTCTATTTTGCTTTATCGCTTTCAGGTAGCCATGATTTGTAGTAACTTAGCACTGTCACATTATAGATATAATTGCGCTGGTGTGGTTAACCACCCCCTTCCCCCGGTGGCACACGCAAAAGAAAAAAAAAAAAAGAAAAAGGAAAGAAAACTGCATGTTGCCTTTTGTCTGATATAAATTTCTAACCTAAGGTTGTTAATAAATAGATCTCTTTTATTTCACAAGGTATATATTTTTAGTGAGAATATGAAAGTAAAAGCATTAACATTGTATTGTGGCATTTTTTTCGTATTGAGGGAAAGGTGAGTCCTAAATTTTACTGAGTCTTTGAGGAGAAGTGTGGCACCACAAAAACGATGTGAATTTCATTTATACTCCATAAACTTTAAGTGTGTCATTAATGTATGCTTTAATTTCTTTGTCTACTTTGAATATATTAATTCATATCATCTATCATTAGTTTTGTTATGATGATAACTAGACAGCTTAGACTACATGTGTTAGCTTTCTGTTTCACTTGGGTTATAGTTTTTTTCAGCACTTAGATTTGTTTTTCAAACCAACTGCTGCTTTCATCTACAATGTCAAATTCCCTCTTCAGGTGGCTAGCTTTTCATTTGATGACCATAATTGCCCCCCAACTTCAACTGATTATCTCATTCTGTCATAGTGCATACTCGTGGTTGAAGTTAGATATTGAGAATGTTGTGGTTGTCCATTGTAAGGCTAGAATGGCAAGAACATGATTGATGATTTTCGGTCTTCTATTATTCTTAAAAGTGAGTAGTGTAACAACCACCCCTTCTAGAAACCAAAATTTAAATTCGAAATTTGAAAATCAGTTAGGAGATAAGCTTAGAATTTTGAAATTTTGGATAGGAACCTAGTAACCACCCTCCGTTTGAAATTTAAAATATCCCAACCACCCTATCCCCAAATGTATATAAATAGGGGAACACCCATAGGTAGAAAAATCACTCCTCTCAAACACTAATCCTCCCCCTTCTCTCTCTACAAAGAAATAATATTCTGCGGGCAAACACAAGAGGCAAGCTCAAAGAAGCGTTAGGAAAAAGAGTAGGGAATTATGTTTTTTTAAAATGCTTGGCATGTGTTATGTTCTATTTTTATTTTCTTCCATTCACGAATGTTATCATGACATTAATTATCTTTCACTCATCCTTTATTCATGTTGATCATGTCTGTCCACCATGTCATTCATGTCTTCTTAAATCATTAGTATATGTCTCCTTGTGATATTCATTCAATTATTCACTATACTCATTTTGTGCTCTTTCATATGATTATATTGTTAATATTCCCTTAGGTCGAGAGTACATACCTTCTTATAATGCTTATTCAATCTCCTATATTATTATATTAATATTCCCTTAGAGCCGAGAGTACGTGCCTTCTTATACTGTCTTGTTCAACATACCATATTCTATTATATGCATATGTGTGATCTCTTACATTATTATATTATTATTTATAATATTTCATTCAAATATTTAATATACCCTATTCTATTATGTGCATATCAATATGTTATTATTACTCCTTTAAAGTCAAGAGTACATTCTTTCTTAAATATTTTATTCAAATATTTAATATATCCTATTCTATTATGTGCATATCATTATGTTATTATTACTCCTTTAAAGTCAAGAGTACATGCTTTCTTAAATATTTTATTCAAATATTTAATATACTCTATTCTTATTATGTACACCCATATGATCGTTTGCACCATTATATTATTCCTTTAGGATCGAGAATACATAATTTCTTTAATATTTTGTGCAATTATTTAAAATGCCCTATTTTCTGCACTTTGATATGACCTCTTTCAATCCATGCTATTATATTACCAAGATCTTTTAATTAGAAAATCCATACACATGCTAGAGTCTCATGATTTTCATATATCCCTTTATCATCACAATTGTCCCTTTTCTTGCATGATCTCTTCTTATATGATTTTTCTCTCGTGTATGTTTAAACAACCTAATTGTAAATTGAACTGAGGGAATGATCCTTCGGTAAGGGAAGGTGATCGA
>NC_029786.2:16882060-16893864 GCF_000816755.2 Arachis ipaensis | reverse complement strand
GTATCTATAGATTTCTGTATGGTTCTGAAATTTGGGTGGTTAGGGTTCCAATTTTAGGGTTTTTAATTTGGGGATTTTTTATCTGGTTTATATGTAATTGTGAATTGTGATTTGATGAACAACCCATGTATTGTTGATGAACATGCATGCTATTTATTTATTTCCATCCGCGTCTACTCGTTCTTCTTGCCTCTGCATATTCTGGTTCCATTTTCTCCTTTGAATATGCTGCTGCTTGTGCAATCTGATGATGAACATTTTTTTTAATGGTTGAGTATATTGCTAAATTTATTGCTTTAATCACTAGGTGCTATGTTAAGGAAGGAACAAAATTTTTCTGCAACCCAGCATGTTTAAGGAGAGTCGCAAGCTTCTGCTAGGTCCATACGTCTTTGTTGTATACTATAATTGCTAATGCTTCCTCTAATGAACTTGTATTTTATAGTTGGAAAATAATTAATGTTTTTCATATGTAAGGCTATGTTCACACTGCAGGAGCGACTACTGTTCATCAATTCTGCCATCTTGGCTCTTTCTCTTTTCTTGGTGGTGGTTTTGTGGTACGTTTTACTTTGAATCTCTTTGTTTCGAATTTTTCTGTTTGTAACAAAAAAGATATGATTGTTATGATATCATGTAAGGATAGTATACAACACTTAAGCCAATTAGAAAAAAGTTTATGAAGGCTGTGATTAGTAAGTATTGTATGAGGAATCTGGTTGTTCTTGATTTTGGAATTCAATACAGCATTATTGGTCATCGGGATGATTAATAGAAAGTTGATTAAACTGGGTCTAATGTGTTATTGATATTGAATTTTCCTTGGATAACTTGTTAAAGCAAATATTGTTACCATGCCAAATGATTTAACATTACTCAGGTGTGCAACTACAATGTCATGTTCTTATATACATGTAGGTTTCACAAGATATTCCAAAGTACACAATGGTAGCCGGAGAAAGAGCGGAGCTTCGGGGTCTAAATTTAGTGGGCCTAACTCGACGTGGATTCAGCACTGCAGAGGTTATAGTAACAAAAATGTTAAAATTACTCATCTTCGATTGTTTTTCATTGCAACTAAACTTCTCTCTTGTTTAATTATCCAGATCAAGAACCTTAAAGCAGTCTATCGGAAGATATTCATGCGTGCTGATGCAAATGCCGGGTCATTCGAGGATAGGCTTACCGAAGTGGTATTTCTCTATTTTGCTTTATCGCTTTCAGGTAGCCATGATTTGTAGTAACTTAGCACTGTCACATTATAGATATAATTGCGCTGGTGTGGTTAACCACCCCCTTCCCCCGGTGGCACACGCAAAAGAAAAAAAAAAAAAGAAAAAGGAAAGAAAACTGCATGTTGCCTTTTGTCTGATATAAATTTCTAACCTAAGGTTGTTAATAAATAGATCTCTTTTATTTCACAAGGTATATATTTTTAGTGAGAATATGAAAGTAAAAGCATTAACATTGTATTGTGGCATTTTTTTCGTATTGAGGGAAAGGTGAGTCCTAAATTTTACTGAGTCTTTGAGGAGAAGTGTGGCACCACAAAAACGATGTGAATTTCATTTATACTCCATAAACTTTAAGTGTGTCATTAATGTATGCTTTAATTTCTTTGTCTACTTTGAATATATTAATTCATATCATCTATCATTAGTTTTGTTATGATGATAACTAGACAGCTTAGACTACATGTGTTAGCTTTCTGTTTCACTTGGGTTATAGTTTTTTTCAGCACTTAGATTTGTTTTTCAAACCAACTGCTGCTTTCATCTGCAATGTCAACTGCAATGTCAAATTCCCTTTTCAGGTGGCTAGCTTTCCATTTGATGACCATAATTGCCCCCCACTTCAACTGATTATCTCATTCTGTCATAGTGCATACTCGTGGTTGAAGTTAGATATTGAGAATGTTGTGGTTGTCCATTGTAAGGCTAGAATGGCAAGAACATGATTGATGATTTTCGGTCTTCTATTATTCTTAAAAGTGAGTAGTGTAACAACCACCCCTTCTAGAAACCAAAATTTAAATTCGAAATTTGAAAATCAGTTAGGAGATAAGCTTAGAATTTTGAAATTTTGGATAGGAACCTAGTAACCACCCTCCGTTTGAAATTTAAAATATCCCAACCACCCTATCCCCAAATGTATATAAATAGGGGAACACCCATAGGTAGAAAAATCACTCCTCTCAAACACTAACCCTCTCCCTTCTCTCTACAAAGAAATAATATTCTGCGGGCAAACACAAGAGGCAAGCTCAAAGAAGCGTTAGGAAAAAGAGTAGGGAATTATGTTTTTTTAAAATGCTTGGCATGTGTTATGTTCTATTTTTATTTTCTTCCATTCACGAATGTTATCATGACATTAATTATCTTTCACTCATCCTTTATTCATGTTGATCATGTCTGTCCACCATGTCATTCATGTCTTCTTAAATCATTAGTATATGTCTCCTTGTGATATTCATTCAATTATTCACTATACTCATTTTGTGCTCTTTCATATGATTATATTGTTAATATTCCCTTAGGTCGAGAGTACATACCTTCTTATAATGCTTATTCAATCTCCTATATTATTATATTAATATTCCCTTAGGGCCGAGAGTACATGCCTTCTTATACTGTCTTGTTCAACATACTATATTCTATTATATGCATGTGTGTGATCTCTTACATTATTATATTATTATTTATAATATTTCATTCAAATATTTAATATACCCTATTCTATTATGTGCATATCATTATGTTATTATTACTCCTTTAAAGTCAAGAGTACATTCTTTCTTAAATATTTTATTCAAATATTTAATATATCCTATTCTATTATGTGCATATCATTATGTTATTATTACTCCTTTAAAGTCAAGAGTACATGCTTTCTTAAATATTTTATTCAAATATTTAATATACTCTATTCTTATTATGTACACCCATATGATCGTTTGCACCATTATATTATTCCTTTAGGATCGAGAATACATAATTTCTTTAATATTTTGTGCAATTATTTAAAATGCCCTATTTTCTGCACTTTGATAGGACCTCTTTCAATCCATGCTATTATATTACCAAGATCTTTTAATTAGAAAATCCATACACATGCTAGAGTCTCATGATTTTCATATATCCATTTATCATCACAATTGTCCCTTTTCTTGCATGATCTCTTCTTATATGATTTTTCTCTCGTGTATGTTTAAACAACCTAATTGTAAATTGAACTGAGGGAATGATCCTTCGGTAAGGGAAGGTGACCCCCAAAGACAAGATATCGATATGATCCTTCGGTAAGGGAAGGTGATCGATCGAGATGATCCTTCGGTAAGGGAAGGTGATCGAAAAACGTTTGGGATAAGAACCTTCGGTAAGGGAAGGGGACTATCCCATCAATTTTATATAATAATATATCTTTTTTATATGACTCCCTTCTTGTGTATGTCTAAATAACCTTGGTTGTAAATTAAACTGAGGGAATGATCCTTCAGTAAGGGAAGGTGACCCCCAAAGACAAGATATCGATATGATCCTTCGGTAAGGGAAGGTGATCGCCAAAATGTTTGGGATAAGAACCTTCGGTAAGGGAAGGGAACTCCCACTTATACCGGTTTGAGATCAATACCCTCCATAAAAGTTATAAATTAAGAAAGGAGAAGGCACGAATGAAAGTTTGATTTCTATGTTTTTCTTTTAGATTTAATTATGATTATGTTGATGTTACTTAAGATGTTATCCTTCTATTTTCCTATATGCTTTCCTTTTTGCACACATGTTTTACAAGAAAGATGCATATTACATGCCATGTTATACGCTCCTTTTTTTAAATTCCGCACGTGGGCTGGAGATGGATATGGAGGTGTTGCATAGCACTCCTACTGAGACGTTAGGTTCTCACTCCCTTTCTTTTCCCATACTGTCTCCAGAGGAACATGGCACAGCGGATAGAGACGACGCAGTGCCCCCCGAGGATAACTTCCGAGTATGACCCCTCGAAGCACGCGTGGGTAGTTGCGACCACTACTACCGTGCTCCAAACTATCTACTTAGGTCGAGAACTCGTGGAAGAAGAACCCCAGCTGTCCGTCATAGGAACGCTTCAACATCTAGGAAGCGGTCACTTAAGGTGGTACACCTCGAGTCCGACTCCGAGACCGAGGAAGAGGAATCTGACAACCCTGGCCAGAAGGAAGACACCATGGAGGAGGATCCAGAGGAGGAGTTGAACCCTTGTGGAAGTCCAAGGGTGGAATACGTGCCCTATTCCCCCACTTCGGCACCCCGTCGAGTTTTGGTTCATCCCACGCAACGAAACCAGGTCTTCACTGCGCGAAAAGGTGTTGGAGGGAGACCCTTGGTACCTCGATTCGTGAATAACTGAAGAGTCCTGATCAAGGATAGGATATGATGCAAGTATGGGAGCCTCTTCGACAAGATTAGTTTAGGACGTAATTAGTTTCTTTTCTTTCCTATAAGTATTTTGAAACGTACTCATGGTTAAGATGTTATTTCACTTTTATTCAAATTCCAACGTTTTAGTGCTACTCATTTTCCGTTCTACGCGCATTTACTCCTTCCTTGCGTAACGATTAAGTCATTCTTTTTCTTGACCAAGTGTGGCACCTTATTTTAAAGACCTCCACGATAGTATAAAACTTAGGGTGTTACAAGTAGTATCTAAACATTTTCTTCTAAATTTAATGAACCTGCTTTACATTTACTCCATCTTTCTCTTTATGCTGCTCAGTTTTATTTAGATTTGGCAAATTAAATGTGCTGCAGTTCTTTCCAACTACTGAGGAGTCAATGGATTACTATAATCAGAAACGATGTGTTGATGGAAAAAGACTTGTTTACTAGCTAGAATGATGGCTGCTAATTTGTATTATTCCCAGATAGAAGATCTTATGTTCGAAGTAATTTATTTTTAGAGAAATAAATTGTATTTTTAGAGAAATAATTTGTATTATTTTCAAATAGAAGATTTTATGGCTGCTAATTTATTATGGCAATCTAAATCTTGTTTAAGGATAATTTTTATTATTTAAAGAATATTACATAGTATTATTATATATTTATTTTTATTTTATAATGTTTCACTAATTTAATTAAAAATATAGGATTATATATATAATTATATTATTAAATATTAGGTTTTAGAAAAAAATTATATATACATATACATATATATATATATAGAAAACAAAAAAAAAAAACAATGAGGGACCTAAGGCTACACTTATAAAGGGTAGCTCTAGTATACAATGTGGCTACGCTTTTCAGGTGATGCAGTAGCGCTAAAAAGCGTAGTCTATTCTAGTAAAAGTGGAAGCTGAAAAGCGTAGCCTTTGGTCCTGGACAGCATCACTTGAAAAGCGCACCCTATTCCCAAACGCCAAAAGCGTAGCCCTTGGTGCAGAAAAGCTTAGCCTTTGAGAATAGACAATAGCCAAATAGGAATCATCCCAGAAAGCGTAGCCGTAGCCCAGAAAGCGTAGCCGTAGCCTAAGACATCATTTTTTTTCACTCTTGGCTACACTTTTCAAGTGTACCTAAATGTGTGTTTTTCTTGTAGTGAATCCTAGATACGTAGTAGAATCCCATGGTGCGTAAGTAGTTTTCGACCATCGGGTTCCATGTCTGTGGCGGATCCAGTTTACGCACCAACAAATTCTTATTAGGTTGCATCAACAAAAATATATTTGTTAGATTAGTTATAAATATTCATTTATTAATAAACAAATATTAACATATTTATTTATAAAATATATGTAAACCGTTAATAATATTTACATATTCATTAGAAATTTAAACACACAATAAAAATATAATTTACCAACTTATATAAATTGGATGATCTAAATAATTTATAATATGTTTTTTCGGAGCACAATAATTACGAACCATTTTTTAAAATAAATACAAAGTAATATTTTTTTTCTCCTATTTCCCAATCTTCCTCTTTGTTTCTTGCAACCCTCCTTTCCCTCTTTGTTGATCAGCAATCCCCCTTATGGTAACACACTACTTCTACAACTCTTCTACTCTCCCTAACATGGTAACACACTACTTCTTCTGCATATCTGAATGAGGGTATGGGAGGCTCTTTATATAGAGCCACTACTCTATCGCGGAAAGCTTTCTTTGTCGCCTCGCCGTTTTGCTGTCGCCTTTACCGCCAGCTCGCCGCCAATCCACCCACGAATAGCCGTCGCTAGAGGAGTTTCGCGCCAGTCACCGCCGTGCTTCTTGGCGCCGTTGAGTAAAGTCGAGAGAGAGCGTCTGACGTGAAGGAGAGGAGAACATGAAGACTAGGGTAGGAGCAAGGCCCTGTTCCGCACCGCCATGCCTTCACGCCATCGAACTACCACCGCCACTGCTAGGGTTTGGCTCCGTCACGTCCTGCTATAGCTGGAGTTAGCCGCTGTTAGAGCTGCTGTTCTGCCATCGTCAAACTTGAAATGGGTCACTGTTGTTGCTACCGGTAGCAGTGTTTCTATTATGTTTCTGATTCCTTTGTTTATGAGACTTGTAACATTTTCTTCCTTACTCTATTACTATTTTGTTCCTCTGTCATATCTCTGTCCTAATTATATTTGCATATTTTTATTCTAGCGTTGCCAATTTATCTCCTAAAAAATTATGATTGGCGCTAAGATCGCTGTTGCTGTTGCTCCAAGAGGAAAGTTGTTGCTACTACGAATTAAGAATAAACAAAGGATTTGTTGCATTTAATTACCGAATTTCAGCTAATTGAGGTAGGAGATTCGTTTTAAAATTAAGATTTTTTAATTTTAGAATTCCAAAAGCTTATTGAGTAATTGCGAATAATTTATAAATTCTTTGTATGACTAATTAATGAGAACTAATTAATGAGAATCGATGAAGTTAAATTGTTGGTGATAGTATGTTTGAATATGTTGAATTTGATATTTGATTTATTTGATGGTGCTGTAAAGAATTGGTTGGTTAGGTTATCTATATGTGTATTTGCTAATTGTGATTCTGTTATTGATGATAATATTGTTGTAGTTGCTGCTTGTTGTATTGTGATGGTGAATGGTAAAACATTTTATGTTGTTTATTGAATTGGGAATGTGAGTTGCGTTCTATGAATTGAGTTTGAATTGAGGCTGTGATTAATGTTAGAATCTCTAGTTATGTTGATGTTTTAATTTGATTGTTGATTTGAGAAACTATGAAAGTGAGGAAGCCTGTAAGGGTGGCAAAGTCAAATTTTAAAGGGAGGTTATATCCGAGTTTTTGTAAAAATATACAAAAAGTGATTTTGATTTAAAAATCCGACTTATAGGCTTATTTTGAGAAATTATTCTATGTTGAGAAAAGATTTGGCTTACATATTTACACATATCGAGAAAAGGGTTTAATATTGGAAAGTTTGATTTATACTTCTAAAGTAAGGAATGACTTGGGTTTAAAACCGTTGGAATGAGTTTGAGAAAATATTGGTTTGATTTATTAGTTAGCTTTCAGATTTATAAATGTTCTTATAATAGATATAGTTTGTTGGATTTATCAATGATTTTTTAGAATTGAAAATGGTTTGGTAGGGGACATAGTCCGAATTTCAGAAGAAATATTGCCGAAATTTTTATAAAACTCCAAGACTTTGTTTAAAGCGTTATTTAAAAGCAAATCTGATTTAAGAATATTATTTGATTTCGATTTATTACGGAAAGAGTCTTGTTTTCAATTCGAATTGTTAAGAAAAGTATAATGTTTTAAATTCAATCTTTTAAGAAGAGATTTTGTTTTAAGTTGCGATTTGAGTTCGGTTTGTTAAGAAAAAGAAAGAAAGAGAAAAGAGAACCCGACATGTGATTATGAAATGAATAAAAGGTCACGAGATGGTGATGAAAAGTAAATAGTTATGGTGCCGATGTGAGAATGTTACGCCATGGGATTTATATGTGAATGATTGTGCGGGGATGCCTGTGTATATGGAATGGCTTCCAGGAGAAAGGGTCACATGCTTCAGCTGAAGAATCAGTGCCTGCAAGTACTTGCAGAGCTCATGTTTGACATACTTCAGCTGGAGAATCAGCACCTGCAAGAAGTAAAAACTTGCAGAGGTTCTGTCATTGGAATGCCTTATCCAACTTGCTAGTTGGATTGCCTCGGGTGCGGGTGGAAACTGACAAATAAGTTCGTTACCTACGATAGGATTAGACATGTATCATATTGTTTGCGTATTTGCATTTGATTGTGTTTGCTGGTTGTATTTCTCTGTGATTGTGCTGGTTGACTTATTTTGCCTTGCTTGTGAGTTCAATTGGGCCTCTTGTGCTTCTAGTTTATGTATTAAAGTGATTAAGAATTAATGTCGCAAATGAGGTTTATTTTAAGTTCTGAAATTTTAAAGAAATCAATTAATTGTCTAAAGTAAAATTACAAAATAATTTCAAAGGCTTGATAAAAATATAGTTTCATTAAGTAAAGTCAATTATTCGCATTTTGTTCCTTACTTTTATGGCATTCCCTTTCTTTACTGAGAATCTGCGAGGACGATGTTCTCACTGCCCTACAGATTTTCTTTTTCAGCGACAAGTTCAAGAATCCTTGGCGTGGAGCTGCGACTGAATGATAGAGTTTTATGTACAAATGTATTTGTATTTCCTGTATTTGGTTTAGTCTTAGATTTTATTTTACCCTCGTCGTTCATTATCTTAATTTTAGAGGGGGTAAGACTTGTATTTGAGAATCTTTGAATAAATCTATGTATATAAAGCTATGTGATTGTATATATACTTTTGTGATTAAGTGATTTAAAATAAAGTCTCCTTTCGTTTTCTTGATTAAAATTTTGGTTTGTATTCGCAAAGGCTCAATATTAAATATAATATAAAATAAAAAGATTTAGAGGTATGTAACGCCTGGACTTTTAGTGCAATCATGAGGTGCTAAAAGTTAGGGTGTTACATTCACCACCCTCACTAGACAGACGGAACATTCTCAAAATCATACCCAAACTTAACCAAGTCGAGGCAATCTTTGGCCTTCACGCGCACCAAGTTCTTATTAATAGAAAATTTGATTCCAAAAAGTCAAGGTCAGTAATGCCTTTGTTATCGAAAGATTTCCATAGATTCCACGTTCTATCGACATTGGAATGGTGACAGTAGAAGAGAGAATCCCTACCAGCAGAATAGAGAGATCATATGTCCTCCCCATTTAGCTGGGTTCTATCCCTAAACCAAGTGTGGAGCGTGTTGTGCATGCTCTCACAAGTTCTGGCACTGGTTTTCATGGTGAAAGGCGTGTCCTGCAACACAGAAAGCATGTCCAAAGAAGTTCAATGACGTGTTCACTTCAACGAAGTTTATGTACATCAAATTGAGGTTATCGTCTACGTTGCTGTTGGTGTCAGGGCCATTCCTGTTCCAACTCAGATCCACCAAAATCGACAGTTGATGGTTTGCGTTTCTAAGTGGGTCATACATCGATGATCTTCTGTCAGTGGAAAGGGAAGGCATTTCCATGCCACCATGGTGATCCTAGTTCCAAAACAACAATGCAAATGTTAGATCGTTGATTAAGCTTTCCAAGAGTTTCTCGTAGAAATAAAGGCACCAACAATGAAACGGAAGGAAAATCCAAAAAGTAATGGATCTGGAGATTCTTGTCAAGGAAGCCAACTTCGTGATACGAGTTTTGCCAGTAAGCGCAATAAATGGTAGTTTGTTGGGTGAAGAGTGAGGGTTGTTGTGTGGTGAAGGTTGTAAAAGTCTGGAATTTGGTAAAGAAGAAATGGTGGTGGAGTATGGTGAAAGTTGTGAAAGTTTGGGATTTGGTACCAAAAAAATGGTAGTGGAGTTAAGGTTAAAAATTAAAAGGATAATTTAAAAATTTTATTAAAAATAAAAAAATTAAGCTTTTTATATTTTTATCACACAAAATTCATTTATAAGTATAACATTAATTTTTTTTTTGGTGGATACTTTTGTCATAAAATTTATAAATACAAATAGTTATTTTTTCAAAGATTATTTTAGTCGTGTTTTTACATTATTTAAAAATATTTTTGTTAATAATAAAATTTAAATATATTTTTATAACGACAAAATTATTTGAATATTTTTTGTTGATTTATCCTAATTTGTGTTCTAAGATATTCGACAGTTAAACCTTTTTTATTTAGCAGGTCACTACTCACCGGTATATATTCACGCGGCCGAAACGAAAGTTGATCCATTAGAAAAATTCTTGAATTTACATAAACACCCTTGATGATTTCTCTATATACCCAAAATATCCCCTTCGGATGAAATGTGTGGTCATCATCGAGCAGATCTTCAATTAATTGTGAAAAGGAACAGCAGCACTTGCAAAACTACACTGCTAGCTACAAATCACAGGTTCTTTCTACCACTCTTCTTTTCAATTATTTACAAAACTTGGATACACTATGTGCTTTTGTTTTCTGAAGCGAATCAAAATTCATTTTGTTCTTTCCGGTTTGCTTTTCAGATTCTGATGACACCCTATCTTCATGTTTTGGATTTGAATTTTGGGATGTTATCAGATTGCTTGAGAAATAGATACAATACGGATTTAATTTTTTTTGTATTACAACTGTTTGATCATTTACTTGTTTTTAATTTGAGCTACAATAGTTAATAGGTTAGAGATTACTGAATTTAGAATACTAAATCATGCCATTCAAATAAGCATAATGAATATCTGATATAATAGTTTCAACTAACAAATTATTTGCAACATTGAACACTGTAAGTCAGGTTGCCAACCCTTTGGTGTCGATATAGAAATTGAAATCCCAGGTGGATAATTGATTAGATGAGTCCAATGAGTTTACGTTATTTGAGCGGTAATTTGCAAATGGTAGGTCCTTGTTCCTTAGATTTTTACTGACAGATCTTCTAGAAGGCTTCATGATTGTTACTGAAGATGGCGGTAAAAGCTGTCAAAACGAGTAGGAATAAATTAAAGCATAATATTTTTTTATTGTTTTTTGCCTAACATCTTTGGCACCCTCATATTCTTTTTTTTGGGAAGCTATGCATAAACCTAATGCATTCCCTATTTCTGAATTGTGATTTCAACTCTTTAGAATATTTTATCACATGAAAAATTATACTATGTTATAATAGGTGTGTAATATTCCGAATTTTTAAATAATTAAATTTATTATATTTGTTTAGGATTTTATTTTAAAAAAATTATTTTTATTAAAAGTAATTAAATAAAATTTTATAATATTTTAAATTTAAAAATAATTAGGAGTTATATGTAATTTTTTTTATAATAATTAGAGTTTAAATTAATTAGAATTTTATTATAATTGAGTATTTCACATAATTTCAGTAATTGAAAAATAATTAAATTAGAAATAATTAATTGAACTTAGTAACATGTTGATAAACAATGTTCTTAAATATTTTTAATAGAGTACATTTAATTTTAAAATTATTCTACCCTTTAATTTTATCAAAATATTTATTCATATTTTTTTTTATAAAATCCCTAATTTTTAATCCTAAATCTCAAAAATCCCCAAATTGAAAATCAGAAATCCTAACCCTAATTTTCCCCTTTTTCCCAGCCTCTTTCTTCCTAAACTTAACACACATAGTTGTAAAAATCGATCAAAACCAGTACGAACCAATCAAACCAGTTAATGGTCAACTTGCGTGCTAACATCAGCATGTGGGAGTTAAACTTGGCTCGACTCGTATGAAGACCAAGTTGACAACCACTGCACCAATTTGTATTTTGGTATCTTTCATGCTTTTTATAGTATATATTTTAGTATTTTCTAAC
>NC_029786.2:16874978-16882035 GCF_000816755.2 Arachis ipaensis | reverse complement strand
TGCATTTATTTTTTATTTTTTATTAATTTTTAAATTTTAATTTTAAGCTTTATGTATAAAAATGATTGTAAAATTCTTATTAATTCAACTTAAAATATTTATTAATTATGTTTATATTTGTATTAATCAAATATGATGATATTATTATATGTTATTCTTATTGTTAGATATACTTAATATAAGTTTTTCATTAAAATTTCAGATTTATAGAATTAGAGAGTGATTTTATCAATTAAATTAATAATTTATCAGTTAAACCAATAAATTAATAAATCAAAAAGGAGAGAAAGGAAAGGGAGAACCTAAGCTGTCAAAATAAAAAACACACAGAGAGAGAGAAAGGGAAAACGGAGAAGAGGAGGGAGGAGCTCGCCGCCGTGGAGTGAGGTCACGTCGCTATCAGATCTGAAGTCGCTGAGGAGCCGAACGCCGTCGAAGCTGCACCGTCGCGTCACCGTCGCTGTGACTCCGCCGAACCCGTCACACCCAGCCGTGTCTTGTTTGCCGTCGTGCCATCCACCCACGCCGAGAAGGAAGAGAGAAACAGAGGAGAGTGGCGTCGCGCCTGCTGCGAGCTCGCCGCCGAGGGAAGCCGCCGTCGCCATCGTCGTCCTCATCATGACCTGTCACCATCGCTGGAGCCAGCCGCCTTCGTCGCCGTTCATCCTTGTCGTCGCCGTCGCCGCTGGTCTGCCTTGGAGCCGCCGCTGAGTAGATCGCGAGAAAGAGGAGTTCTCGTCACTGTTGTGCACCCAGTCATCGCTGCTGCTTCCAATCCTGCCGTTGATGCTGCCGCCACTGCCACAACCACCCTTGAGCTGCTGCGCTGCTGTTGACCTGTTGAACCACCACCCGAGCTACTGTTGGCTTGCCGCTGCTGTTTGTTGAGTTCAAGATCGCTGCTGCTGTGCTTGCTCTGTTCTGCCTCTGCTTCTAGTTTCGTAGTTGCTGGAGCCTTTGCCGCGGGGAACCAACGCTGGAGCTGTCGTATTAGGTGACTTTCCTGAGTTCAACTTTGAGGTAGGGGATTTATTTTAAAATTAACAGTTTTAACTTATGAATGCCAATGAGGTTTAGTAAGTAATTGCAAATAATTCATAAATATGATTAATTGATAGGAATAAACTTGATTTGAGGTTGTGAAATTTGGATTAAGTTTGGTATTGAGATGATTTTCTAGTATTTCAATTAATTTATTGATTTTAGGTTGTGGCTGTGAATGTCATTGGGTGTTCTTGTTGTGAGTGATTGATTAGTTGACAAGATTAATTGTTTATTGAGGCCGTGACTGATATTGGTTTTCTGATTTTGATGGAATTGTTGAGAATTCTGGTTTTCGGAGATTATGCTGAGTTGGTTGAGTTGTGACTGTATTCTGATTATTGAGAATAAGTGCTTGCTGTTGATTTTATTTATCTGATATATCGGAATGGCTGTGAAACTGACGTGCGGTTGGTTGGAATTGGTTTTGATGGTTGTTAATGTTGATTCGTGATTAATTAGAATTAAGTTTGAGAACTATTAAAAGATTGAAGTTTGATTACTAAATTATTTTCTTGAAATTTGATTTCTTTTAAAATAAAATAGTAACTTTGCTAATAGATAAATGACTTTAAAATAACTAGAATTATGAAGGCTGATTTTTGGAATACTAGTTGATTAAGTTTAATTTTGGAAGGACTCTATGATATGTGGAAATTAGTTATGAATTGATGAGAAGGGAGTTGGATTGATGGATTATGTGGAAATTGCAGAGTATGGTTAAATTATTAATTATTATGAATTGTGAATTTTTGAATGATTGAGCATCTTCTGTTTGATAATTGTTGAGAAAAGGGCTGGTGATTTGTTAAGAAAGAGGGAGCCCGTAAGGGTGGCTAAGTCCGAGTTTTAGGGGAGGTGTTGCCGAAATTTTATAAAATCTTAAGGCTTTGTTGAAATGTTATTTAAAAAGATTTCAATTTGGAAAATTATATTATTTGAGTTTTACTTAGATAAGAAAAGAATTATACTATTTTGAATTTGGATTACCAAGAAAAGGTTTATGTTTCAAGTTTGAATTATTTAAGGAAGGAATTATGTTTTGAGTTTGATTTAATATGAAAAGAGTTATGTTTTGGAAAGTATTTAGTAAAATTAAAATAAATGGGTCTCTTGAATCTTTTGAAAGAGAATTAAATTGAAAAAAATAGTTTTAAAGTTTGTTGAGTTGAGATGTTGCAAAAGTGAAAGCCATAAAGTTTATGTAGTCTGATTGATCAGAGAAAGAAAGAGAAAAGAGGAATAAGAGAAAGAGAATGAGAACAAAGAGTTGAGCCTTGTGATATGATCATTTATTGTATGTTCACCTGCTGTTTTTCCGTTAACCCTAGAGGTCCTGTAGGCCAAAGTTCACCTACAGAACGTTGTTATTTCCGTAGGCCGAAGTTCACCTACAGTGAATATCAATTGTGTATCTCAGGGTGTTGCTCCTGTAGGCCGAAGTTCACCTACAGAGAGTTGCGATTCCTGTAAGCCGAAGTTCACTTACAGGGGCGCGATTTCTGTAAGCCGAAGTTCACTTACGGGAGTGCCATTTCTGTAGGCCGAAGTTCACCTACAGAAAGTTGTTGTGTTGTGTTTAGACTATTCCTGTAAGCCGAAGTTCACTTATAGGAGTGCCATTTCTGTAGGCCAAAGTTCACCTACAGAGATAAAGCCATATCTAGGACTAGTTCCTAGGTAATGTCGGGCTGCAGGGTGTAAACCGACACGTGAGCTCATGGTCTGCTTAGGACAGACATGCATCATATTGTTTGTGCACTTGCATTTGGTTGTGTTTGCTTGTATTACTTCCCTGTGATTGTGTTGTGTCTTGTTGTGACTTGCTTGTATGTTGAACTGAATTTCTTGTTTGTACTATTAGTTTGTGAATATATTAAAGTGACTAAAAATTGATGTTTTGATTGAGAATTAATTATGTGGCTGAGAGATGGTTAATGTGACTAGTTTTATATTTAAAATTTGTTTTGAGTTTAGAGATTTTGAAAGAGGTAAGTAATTAGCTAAAGTAAAACCAAGAGTATTTTCAAAAAGGTTTGATAAAAATATAGTTTCCTTGAGTATGTTAATTAGTTGCATTTTATTTCATTACTTTTACAGCATTCCCATTCCCTATTGAGAACGTGTGGTTTGTTCTCACCCCAAAATTTCTAGAAATAGGTTAGTAATGCCTTACTTTTGGTACAATCATGACGTACTGGAAGTTGGGTCATTACAAGGTGTTCTGAAGAAATGATTACTATACAGAATTGTGTCCTAATACAGCTTTGAACACTATTTTGGAAGATGCACAAAGTGTTTTGTATGGCTCACTTTGTTGTGTTATTTACAGCAATATTACAAATATCTAATTTTGTAACTTTTCCTAATGCCATACACTATGCAGCTTGAAAATTAGGTTTACTGATTAATCTGGCATCATATCAAGTACAATCTACAGTTGCTTTTTCTATAGTAGTTATTTCTCTGATGGTCTCTCTTCTGCCGCAGGTTCAATATTGTTGGTCAGTGGGCAGTGACAACAATTATAGATTTTTCACTAGCACAACTGATTCAGGTTATTGTTCTCCTTAGTATGGGTGACAAAAATGGTGGTGGATGTCAAGCATTTAAATATGTAGTTATTGCTAACCATGGTGAATTTCAGTGCTGGTTTGGATTAAAAATGGTGGAAAAAATTGGATTTGGTAAAAAAACTTGGTTTTGAATATATGTAAAACTTATTTTAAATTGGATTTGATATAAAGCTGCAGATAATTGGATAATTGGAGATTTTGTGTAAATATCAGAAAAATAGACACTTGTTAGTTGTTCCTGAACTATAGCTAAGTTAGACACTTGTTAGTTGTTATGGAACTACAGGTCAATTGCTTCATCATTTTCATGATACTTTAACTTTGTTTTTCATATTTTAAATTTTGGAATTTCTATACTTGCACAGATAGAGCTCATGAATGTTAAGAATTACTTACTGGTGGTGTGTTGTTATCTGATGGGCACTTCCTGAATGTACAGACAAATTCAAAGAACTGGACATAGTTATAGATGAAAAGTGGAATTAATTATAGCTTCAGAGGGAGGCCTATTTCCCTAGCTCTGGCTGCTTGTTTTCTTTTTACCATATTACTTTGGACATGGGAGAGTAATCCAATAGCTGCGACTTTAAGGTCAGCTCAAGAATGGTACCTCATGCCTTCAGGTTGGTATTCTGTTGTCTTGCCAGATAAACCAAGTGATATTGATAGTCTATTTTATCTCTTGTCTTGTGCCTTGAAGTGGATATATGTACATTCCTGCAAGAATGGCTGAAATAGTTTAGGATTCTGATATGATCACTAGACTTTGAGAACACCTAGTTGTTGATGTTAATACATTCTTATAATCATTACTTTTTCTTGAATATAGAATCATTATGTAATGTGCAATTTTTTTATCTTTTCCTACTACTCAGCAGTGTAGATATCCATATGAAGTAATAATTGTCTTTGCCTCTCTTTGTGAGGCTTAAAGATTTTCCATAATAAACAATGAACCCTGTTAATTACATATTTTTTGTGTGGATTTCTGTAAAGCAATGGTGATCAAATAACAGATTCACATTTGCTATGCTCAAAGTTGTACCTCTTGTACGATCTTGTTGCTAACTGTTTTATTGACTACTAATGGGTATTTGATTCTTGTTGGTTGTGTAACCGTTTTCACGTTGTTTGTATTTTTCAATTACCATTTTTCTTAGCTTGCTAAGTTTGATTAACTGTTGATTTTTATTATTTTTACCCTTTATAAATAATATCTACTCAGAATTTCCTACAGAAGTCCGAATTGATTCAACAGGAACTCAAAAGCTGGAAGAAAGTGAGGAAAAATCCTCAACTCCAATCACGAAAAATGGAACCATCCCAAATGCAAATACTGTGGATTCAGAAGCTGTAGGATCTTTTCCTGCAAAATCTCTAGAAATTCAGTACAATCAAGATGTTAGATCTCCCAGCAGTGAAGGTACATTCTTTTAGTTATATTCTTAGATTTGTTACAACGAAGTTTAAGCTAATGCACTAGTAAATTAGCTAATATTCTGCATATTTTGTATGTGTGTGTTTTAAATCACGGTTGGCATTTGCTTGTATTTTCATTCATCAATGAAGTTTACTGGCTGGATTTTAGTATTACTTGGATTTGTCCTTTTCAGATTGTAATTATGCCAAGGGCAGGTGGGTTGCAGAGAGTAGGAGACCACTTTATTCTGGATTTGGCTGTAAGCAGTGGTTATCCTCCATGTGGTCATGTAGAATGACACAACGGCCAGATTTCTCATATGAGGGCTACCGCTGGCAGCCAGTAAATTGTGATATGCCAGAATTTGACAGCTCTTCCTTCTTGAGAAAGTAGGTATAATCCTTTCTTTTTCTTTCAACAAATTGTTAATTAACACATCTTTTTTAACAAGATTAACATGTGATTTTGATTTACTCTTTTTTTCTGGAATTTTCTGGATCTGAAATGGTGATGAAAGTTTTCTGGCTGGTTTGCGTGCTTGATTTTCTCAACTGTTGTGCTGTTAACATAAATAACATTGCATCGTACTAATTTTACAACTAAATCTTGTGTTTGTTAATTTGTACTTACTATATCTTGTTAACTTAGAATTTCTACTCCTTGTAATTAATTTATATACTTGTTTGCAAGTAGTCTATAACGTTAATGTGGGAATCTAGGATGAAGGACAAAACGATTGCATTCATAGGAGATTCGCTGGGCCGGCAACAATTTCAATCTCTGATGTGTATGGTCACTGGTGGACAAGAAAACCCTGAGGTTCAAAATGTTGGATGGGAATATGGTCTAGTAAAACCCCGTGGGGCTATTCGTCCTGATGGCTGGGCTTACAGGTTTCCGAAGACCAATACCACAATCTTATATTACTGGTCAGCTAGCTTATGTGATCTGGTTCCCCTTAATGTCTTGGACAAACTTTCCGATGTTGCCATGCACTTGGATCGGCCACCAGCTTTCATGAGACGATTCCTTGATCGCTTTGATGTTTTGGTTCTTAATACAGGACACCATTGGAACCGGGGGAAACTTACTGCAAACAGGTGGGTAATGCATGTTGATGGAAAGCCCAATGAAGACAAAAGGATTGCAGAGATTCCCAATGCCAAAAACTTGACAATCCACAATGTTGTCAGATGGCTTGATTCGCAACTTGTCTCACACCCTCGACTTAAAGCTTTCTTCAGGACTATATCACCAAGGCATTTCTACAACGGGGATTGGAACACTGGTGGCAGTTGCGATAACACTATCCCGTTTACTAATGGCAGTGAGGTCACACAAGAGGGATCTATGGATCAAACTATTGAGAGTGCACTAAAGGGAACCAAGATCAAGATACTGGATATAACAGCCCTTTCGCAATTGAGGGATGAGGCTCACATGTCACGCTACACTGCTAGAGGAATTCAAAACACAAGTGACTGTTTGCATTGGTGTTTACCTGGTATTCCGGATACCTGGAATGAACTCCTTGTTGCTCAGATATAGGTTCTGGCACAGTTTAGTTACATCTTCCACTCTTATAACCTGTCAAAAAAAGTGAAGAACAAAAGAAAATACATAGGCTGACATGTGTTAGTAAGATGTTTGGCCTTGGGGAATCAAATCTGTCAATTCTTTATGGTCTAGGGAGACCAGTTTTTGTTTTCAGTCAAATATATTTTATGTATTATTACGTTGGCACTGAATAAGAACATGGGAGTTAATATAATTTCATTCTGTCCCATATCAGTGCCAAAAAACTAGGATTATGCTTTTAACAGAGGATACTAAGCAGCAGAACTAAAACCAGGCACGAGCTAAGTACTTATTGAATAACGCAGGAAATAGAAATATTGGGTAACCAAATTTTCTGGTTACTAAATTTAATAAAGTCTTATGTGTTATGTGTTCTTCTTTTTCACTTTCTTTTGCATTTTTTTCCTTTTTTTTTTTCCTCCATCTTCTTTTTGAGTTTTTG
>NC_029786.2:16866326-16874834 GCF_000816755.2 Arachis ipaensis | reverse complement strand
TTTCTCTTTCCTTCCTTTCCTAAGTTTTTTTTTCTTATTCTTCTTTGTTTTTTCTTTTATTATTTTTTTTACATTTTTTAAAATTTTATGTAAAAGAAGAATAAAGAGTAAAGTATCATTTTTGTTCTCAAATGTTTGGGATAAGTTCTAAAGTTGTTCCTAACGTTTAAATCGTTCTATTTAAGTCTCTAACGTTTCAAAATTGACTCAATGTTGTCTTGCTGTTAAAAATCTGTTAACAAAATTGACAGCATGACAAAATTGAGACGATTTTAAAACATTAGGGACTTAAATAGGACGAAAACGTTAGGGAAACGATACATAGAAATAAATTTTAATTTTATCCTTCAACAATATCAATCTCTTATGGTACATAGTTATTCAATTATTTTTTAATCATATCTAAGTAAATTACACTTAATCACGTTACTTTCATTCTAAATAAATTTATTTTTTTATAATTTTACTCTTAAAGATTTTTACTCATCATGAAATGTTTGTAAAATGAGTAGAATCACATTACTTTATTGTATATGTATAATTTTTTTCCCACAAGTTTATGTATTAGTCATTCTACAAACTTTTTATGATAAATAAAATTCTTTAAGAGTAAAATTATAAAAAAATAAATTTATTTAGAATAAAATTAATGTGGTTAAGTACAATTTACTTAGATGCGATTAAAAAATAATTGAATAACTATGTATGGTAAAAAATTGATATTATTGAGGATAACGTTAAAATTTATTTCTATGTATCGTTTTTGTCTCCAATGTTTTCGTCTTATTTAAGTCCCTAATGTTTCAAAATCGTCTCAATTTTGTCTCGCCGTCAATTCTGTTAACAGATTCCTAATGACAGGACAACATTGAGTCAATTTTAAAACGTTAGGGACTTAATAGGACGATTTAAATGTTAGAGATAACTTTAAAACTTACCCCAAACATTCGAAATAAAAACGATACTTTACGAATAAAAGAGAAACCGAACAAAAAATTGAAGAAAAAATGCACAAAAAAAAGAAGAAATTTCTTTATCCAAAATACATAAATTTTGTGATATTAAACATAAGAAACTTTTTTACAATAAACAAATTATATGACGATGAACAAAAATTTTCTGACGATAAATACATAAATCTTTTAATGGTAAAACACAAATCTATTAAGAGAAGTGTAACAACTCTAGTTTTTGCACTAACGCGAGTTTTTCTTAAAATAATATTTTAAAGCGATTAGTTTTATTTTAATGAGTTGACTTCGAATCCCGAAATAAAATAAATGGTAATATAATTTTATTATTATGTTATTTATTTATTTTATTTGCTCTAATTATAATGGAGCTTAGATAATAATATTAATATTATTATCAAGTCTGACTTTTGACAATATAAGAAATTATCCGTATTTTTTGATGAGTTTAAAATTGCTAAAGTTTCATCAAATATCTTTTAATTTCTAAGTTACTAATGTCATTTATGTTAATAACTCATACATATTTAACTTTATTATTATTATTGTTGTTGTTGTTGTTGTTGTTGTTGTTGTTGTTGTTGTCGTCGTCAGAACCGAACCGGTAATCGAACCGATAAGGTTACTGGGTTACTGGATCACTGGTTCAACCGGTGGGTCACTGGTCGAACCGGTTAACTCGGTATAATTAAATAATTATATAAAATTTAATTATTTTTTATTATTAGTATTTTTATTTTTTTATAAAAATAATTATCCATGGACTCACATTCAACAATAGCACTTCATGTTACACAACCCTAATCATCATCATATATTATTACCGAGCATATAAGAAAGAAAAAGAGAGACTTATCATGGAACCATATGTCATTAGGCGATGACACTTAATCCTTTTTTATTGCCAAATCATATCCCACTAAAAGCCAGTTACCTTCTCCTATTCTTCATCCATTCATAACCGAATTGCATGAAAAAAAAAAAAAAAAGAAAAGAGAGAAAGAAACCAAAAGTACTCATTGAAGAATCGTAACCCCGTTAATTTTCCTTTTTCGATTTTCTACGATCCGTAACTCAACTAAAAAATCTAATATGATAAAAGTGTTCGTATCTTCCTTCTCTACGTGTTGACGTCATTTTTGATCGGTGGAAGTCGACAGAGACGTAACTTTTCTATCCCTTTAAAATTGACCAACTGGAGTTTTAGGAGGCACAGACGATTCTAGATGTTTTCTTCTTCGGCAACTCGGTTAGAAAGTTTCTCTGGAGTTTCGAGTATTTCGATTTCGTATGAAGGTAGGGTTTTGGTAAATTTCACCGACTAAATGATATTTGATAAGTGAACTGATGTTTGGATTGAGTATTATTAAAATTTGATTGCATTTTATGTTGAATTTTGTTGATAAATTGATATTTTGATGAGGTTGTGTTTCAGTCTATGAAGCACGGACACTTTGCTGAGTTGTCGTGTCTGCGTGTCAGACACATTTCGGACACGACACTCACCGACACTAGTCCGACACGCGTGTCTGCTGTGTCCAAACTGTGTCTCAATAAAAAATAAAAAATTCTTCTCCGGACACACTTGAACACACCTAAATACCATTACGTGTTAGCGTGTCCGGTCTTATTCTTAATATATATTCTTAAAATAAATTTAGATATAGTATATATTATTATTTAGTAAAACAAAAAATATTTTAAATATTTGATATAATTAAAATAAGACATTAAAAATAATTTAAAAAATTAATTTATATTTTAAATACTTAATATAATTAAAATAAGATATTAAAAATAATTAAAAAAATAATTTATATTTTAATATCAATAAAATATTAAAATGTCATTACGGTTTATCTAAAACATATTTTATATTTTATATGTATGCGTGTCCCCGTGTCGTGTAAGATTTTAAAATTCGCGTGTCGGTGTATCCCGTGTCGTGTCGTGTCCCATGTCCATGTCAGTGTCCGTGCATCATAGATTTCAGTCAGCTCGAAAATGGATAAAATTTCAAGTTAATGTTTTGATAACAAATAAAATAGGATTTCGGTCTCGTTGGAAGACAAGAAATTAGTTTGGAAATTTTATTTTGAAGGGTGTAGTTTTAATTTTATAAAAAGACTGAGGTTAGGTTTATAATTATATCAAGTTTTTCGGGTATTTTGGACACTAAATCAAAAACAGAGGTAAAGTGGATATTTTATTTAGAATTAGGATTATCTATAACAATATATAATAGCAATACATGGATTTAGTGTCCAATATTTCTTTCCAGTATTACCCTTTTTAATCAATTTCTCCACTTAATGTCAGTTATTCATTTATGAAAAACTCCCATTACTCCACTTGGCCACCTTAACATAACTTTTACCCATCTTTCACTTCTTATCTCATTTTTATTAATATTATTGAATACATTAATAGATTTTAAAAATATATTAATCTCATGCTAATAATAGATTTGCTTTTAAACATTCAGGTACTCATAATAATAGTAAAATTGATCCAAATCAAAGTAATAGATAGAACTGTAATAATATTAATGAGTATAAATTATCATTTTTTAAAAGCTTTAATTCATTGTTAGTAAATTTTCAATTATTTTTAATATATTATGTTACATATCTATAACAATATACAATGGCAAAACCTATTTTGGTGTCCAAATTTTTTTTTTTCACTTTTATCCTTCCTAATAACCTTCTCCAGTATACGTCAGTTATTCTGCTTTACAAAACTCCCACTACGTCATCTTCATTCACGTTCTCTCTTATCTCATAAATCTATACCAATATATCAAGCCAATATCAGAGTTTGGTGTCCAATTTTTATAGACACCATTTGCCCTCAAATAATTTATTTTACAAATCAAATTTATAGACAAAATAGTAATAATACATTTTTGTTTTTAATTTAAAAAAAAAGTCATTAACCCATTAAATAACTGCTGCAATAATGAGAAAATTAAATAACTGCTCTACTTACAAATATTCCTCACTGTTGTTGATTTTTTTTATGCATCTTACTATCTTTTGGTTCTGACATGCATTTACTAAGAAAGGGACACCTGCAAATCATCGTGAGAGGATTTGACAAGGAAGTTGATACAATTTCTATGTCAACTCCATTGCCAAATACAGGTACATTTTTTAAAAATAATAATAGACGTTATGATAATACTAGCGGCTCAACAGCCTGTTCAGTTACTTTTCTATTATTTTTAAGAAATTAATTTTATTTTTTTAATATATTATTCGTTCTTCAAATTTATTAGATCACTATTTTTTTTATTTTAATATTGACGTGATCTTATTTATATCATATTTTAGTATTGGTGTTAATATATTATTCACCCTTTAAATTTGTCAAATAAATATTTTTTTATCATTTCAAAATTAACATAGCCTTAGTTATATGATATTTTGTTGAAATTAAAATTACTATAAAAAACTTTTAAAATGCTAAATTATAAAAGCATAGTTTTAAAAGAAAAATGTAAATGTTATTTTCAGTTTTTATTAAAAATTACTCTTTATATTAAAATAAATTATTTTCTTTATCAAAGATAATTTATATTGTGGAATGATACAAAGGAAAAGAAGAAAAACGAAAAGTAAAGGAAAGAAAGATAATTAAAGGGATCTCTGCCATAAGAGAGTAGAGGACAAAGATAAAGAAAAAGCTTTAAAAGACTGTCTGCCACAGGATAGCAGATGTGGCATTGTTGGGCCTTAGTGCCAAATGTAAAGTGGGGACGCCCACACACTGAGAACTGTTTTCCAGATGTACGCTTATTGATTTGGAAAGTCACACTGTATGCAGCCTAGCCGTACGACTTAAAGTCACACTGTATGTGGCCTAGCCGTACAACTTATAAGCACACTGTATGCATCTGGAAAGACATATCTGGGACTCGTACCCAGGTAATGTTGGGAGCGGGTAGGCAACCGATGCATGAGCTCATTACCTGCACTAGGGATAGACATGCATCATGATTGATTGAGCATATCTTCTATGAATTATGTTTTCTGTGATTGTGTATGTGTTGTGTTTGTTTTCTCTTTATGTTCTTTAGTTATTGTGTTTGATGCGTGATTCGGTTGTTGCTGCTAACTGGGTATAGTATTAAAACAGACTTAATTAACCACCCCGATCCTACTAAGAACTCCCCAATTCTTACCCCTGTTCTTCCCCCTTCAGATGGAAACAGGAACTCTAGTTAAGATTACCCCTATATATATACGAGGACCCAGCAAAGGATATGAAGGTGATAGAGAACTCGTCTTTTGGCTGCAATGATCGATCAGAGACAGTAAGAGTTGGTAGCGTATTTTGGGTGGCGCCTACAGTGTAGCTTAGATATTTTGGTTTAGTCTCTCACTTTGGATAGATCCACCGAGAGATTAGGAGCTATAAATACTGGTTAGGTTAGTTTCGGGTGCCAGCTTAGGGGCTTCCTATATGGACCAGGGCCCGGAGCGTTAACTATGTATATAGTAGCAAGATATGTTGTACGCTAACTCATGCGATATATGGTAGTACCTGATGAGCGGATAATTTATACGCTTTTTGGCATTGTTTTAACTTAGTTTTTAGTATGATTTAGTTGGTTTTTAGTATATTTTTATTAGTTTTTAATTAAAAATCACATTTCTGGACTTTACTATGAGTTTGTGTGTTTTTCTATGATTTCAGGTATTTTCTGGCTGAAATTGAGGGAGCTGAGCAAAAATCTGATTTAGGCTGAAAAAGGACTGCTGATGCTGTTGGATTCTGACCTTCCTGCACTCAAAGTGGATTTTCTGGAGCTACAGAACTCCAAGTGGCGTGCTCTCAATTGCGTTGGAAAGTAGACATCCAGGGCTTTCCAGCAATATATAATAGTTCATACTTTGCTCAAGGATAGATGACGTAAACTGGCGTTCAACGCCAGTTTCATGTTGCAGTCTGGCGTCCAGCGCCAGAAACAAGTTACAAGTTGGAGTTCAACACCAGAAATAGGTTACAACCTAGCGTTGAACGCCCAAAACAGCCCAGGCACGTGAGAAGCTTAAGTCTCAGCCCCAGCACACACCAAGTGGGCCCCAGAAGTGGATTTCTGCGCTATCTATCATAGTTTACTCATTTTCTGTAAACCTAGGTTACTAGTTTAGTATTTAAACAACTTTTAGAGATTTATTTTGGACCTCATGACATTTTTAGATCTGAACTTTGTACTCTTTGACGGCATGAGTCTCTAAACCCCATTGTTGGGGGTGAGGAGCTCTGCAGCGTCTTGATGAATTAATGCAATTATCTCTGTTTTCCATTCAAACACGCTTGTTCCTATCTAAGATGTTCATTCGCGCTTCACTATGAAGAAGGTGATGATCTGTGACACTCATCACCTTCCTCAATCCATGAACATGTGCCTGACAACCACCTCCATTCTAAATCAGATTGAATGAGTATCTCTTAGATTTCTTAATCAGAATCTTCGTGGTATAAGCTAGAATTGATGGCGGCATTCATGAGAATCCGGAAAGTCTAAACCTTGTCTGTGGTATTCTGAGTAGGATTCAAGGATTGAATGGCTGTGACGAGCTTCAAACTCGCGATTGTTGGGCGTAGTGACAGACGCAAAAGAATCAAGGGATTCTATTCCGACATGATCGAGAACCAACAGATGATTAGCCGTGCTGTGACAGAGTATTTGGACCATTTTCACTGAGAGGACGGGAAGTAGCCATTGACAACGGTGACACCTTACATACAGCTTACCATGGAAGGAGCCTTGCGTGTGTGAAGAGGAGTACAAGAGAAAAACTGAAATAAAGAAGACAAAGCATCTCCAAAACCCCAATATATTCTCCATTATTGAGTAACAAGTATTTGTTTCATGCCCTTTTATTCCTTGCTATCAAATTTGATAAGTGAATTGTTTTATTGTTTTCCTGTCTAAGAGTTACAAGGTAACCATAGATTGCTTCAAGACAACAATCTCTGTGGGATCGACCCTTACTCACGTAAGGTATTACTTGGACGACCCAGTGCACTTGCTGGTTAGTGGTACGAGTTATAAAAAGTGTGATTTACAATTCGTGCACCAAGTTTTTGGCGCCGTTGCCGGGGATTGTTTGAGTTTGAACAACTGACGGTGAATCCTGTTGCTTAGATTAGGAAAATTTTGTATTTTGGGTCAGAGTCTTTATATTCTTTTCAAAAATTTTTCAAAAATATTATTTTTCTTTATTAGTTTTTAGTTTTTCTTGTTCTGTTTCTTTTCTTGTTTTTCGTGTGTCTTTTCAAAACATTGGTTTTCAAAAAATTTTTTTTTCTTAAGTATTAAAAATACTTCTTCAAAACAAGTGTTACATTTACTGCCCAATTGGCTAGAGCGTTGGTCTAAGTTCGTGGTAATTTGGTATACTCTTTTCAAAATCTTCTTTTTCAAAAATAATTTCTCTATTAAATTTTGTGCCAAACTTTAAGTTTGGTGTTTTCTTGTTGATTTCCCTTTGGTTTTCGAAAATTTTAGTTTGGTTTTCTAAAAATTTTAAGTTTGGTGTTCTATCTTCATGTTCTTGTTGTTCTTGTGAGTCTTCAAAGTGTTCTTGAGTTTTCCTTGTGTCTTGATCTTAAAATTTTTAAGTTTGGTGTTCCTTGGTATTTTCCCTCCAAAATTTTCGAAAACAAGGAGCATTAGATCTAAAAATTTTAAATCTTGTGCTATCTTATTGTTTTTCTCTCTCCTCTTTAAATTCAAAAATATCTTTTCCCTCTATTTTAAAGCAATTTTTCGAAAATCAATTTTAAAATTTAGATTTTTTTTTCAAAATTTAAAACCCTTTTCAAAAAAAAATATCATATCTTTTTCAAAACTTCCTAACCACTTTCTCTCTCCTCATTTTTTCAAAAATCTTCACCCATTTTTATTTATTTTATTTTAATTTATTTTATTTTCAAAATAAATAAATAATTAAATAAATAAAAATATTTCTTCTCTATTTTACATCATCTCCCTTTCTCCATCATGGATCTAAGTGGAAATGAACAGTCCAGAAGGACTCTGGGGTCATATGCTAACCCCTCTACTGCTTCATATGGGAGTAGTATCAGTATACCCTCCATTGGAGTCAGTAGCTTTGAGTTGAATCCTCAGCTCATTATCATGGTACAGCAAAGTTTCCAGTATTCCGGTCTTCCACAGGAAGAACCTACAGAGTTTCTGGCACAGTTTTTACAAATTCCTGACACAGTACATGATAAGGAAGTAGATCAGGATATCTACAGATTATTACTGTTCCCATTTGCTGTAAAAGACCAAGCTAAGAGGTGGTTAAATAACCAACCTAAGGCTAGCATAAAGACAAGCTGACAGAGAAATTCCTGAATCAATACTTTCCTCCAAATTTCAGAGTGGGTTCAGTTAGACATCTTCTATTATGGGCTTGTAGAAAGAGCTCAGATATCTCTAGATTACTCAACTGGTGGATCTATCCACATGAGAAAGACAATTGAAGAAGCTCAAGAGCTCATTGATACAGTTGCC
>NC_029786.2:16861910-16866279 GCF_000816755.2 Arachis ipaensis | reverse complement strand
GTAGAACAAGCTGCTGAATTCAATCAGCAATTGGATTTTCTAACAAAACAGTTAGCCGAATTCAAGGAGAGACTACAAGAGACAAGGATGGCTAATATAAATATGGAAGAACAATTAAAGCAAACAAAGCAGCAGCTGTCAGAACAAATAATAGAAGAATGCCAAGCAGTTCAATTAAGAAGTGGGAAAATATTAAATACCCCACCTCAAGGCAGCAGGAAGCCAAGAAATGAGCAAACTACCCAAATTCCATCTGAGGACAGTAAGAGCCCAGGGAAAAATAATTCTGGCGCTAAAACGCCAGAAATTGGGTGGAAGACTGGCGCTGAATGCCCAAACCATGCTCAGGACTGGCGTTCAACGCCAGAAACAAGCAAGGAACTGGCGTTGAACGCCCAAAGGAAGCACAGTTCTGGTGTTCAAACGCCAGGAACAGATGAGGAGTTGGCGTCTAACGCCACTCCAGCTTCCAACCCTGGCTTTCAAATGCCAGTGAGGGATCAGACACTTGCAAGTGCTGATAATAAATCCCTCAAGAAGGCTTCTCAACCTACCTCTGTAGGAAATAAACCTACAGCAACTAAGGTTGAGGAATACAAAGCCAAGATGCCTTATCCTCAAAAACTCCGCAAAGAGGAGCAAGATAAGCAATTTGCCCGCTTTGCAGACTATCTCAGGACTCTTGAAATAAAGATTCCGTTTGCAGAGGCACTTGAGCAAATACCCTCTTATGCCAAGTTCATGAAAGATATCTTGAGTCATAAGAAGGATTGGAGAGAAACTGAAAGAGTTCTCCTCACTGAAGAATGCAGTGCAGTCATTCTGAAAAGCTTCCCAGAAAAGCTTAAAGATCCCGGGAGCTTTATGATACCATGCATATTAGAGGGTAACTGCACCAAGACAGCTCTATGTGATCTTGGGATAAGCATCAACCTAATCCCTGCATCCACTATCAGAAAGCTTGGCTTGACTGAAGAGGTCAAACCAACCCGGATCTGTCTTCAACTTACTGATGGCTCCATTAAATACCCATCAGGCATCATTGAGGACATGATTGTCAAGGTTGGGCCATTTGCCTTCCCTACTAACTTTGTAGTGCTGGAAATAGAGGAGCACAAGAGTGCAACTCTCATTCTAGGAAGACCATTCCTAGCAACTGGACGAATCCTCATCGACGTCCAAAAAGGGCAGATAACCCTGAGAGTCAATGAGGATGAGTTTAAGTTGAATGTTGTCAAAGCTATGCAACATCCAGACACATCAGACGAATGCCTGGGCATTGATATTATTGACTCCCTGGTGGAAGAGGTCCATATGATTGAGAGTCTCGAATCAGAGCTAGAGGACATTTTTAAAGATGTTCAGTCTGATCTGGAGGAACCAGAGGAAATAAAAGAACCTCTGAAAACTCCTCAGGAAGAGGAGAAACCTTCTAAACCCGAGCTCAAACCACTACCACCATCCCTGAAATATGCATTTCTGGGAGAAGGTGACACTTTTCCTGTAATCATAAGCTCTGCTTTAGGGCCACAGGAAGAGAAAGCAGTAATTCAGGTGCTAAGGACACACAAGACAGCTCTTGGGTGGTCCATAAGTGATCTTAAGGGCATTAGGATAGAGAAGTTTCTAGAAGTCTTCATGGATAACTTTTCAGTATTTGGAGACTTATTCAGCTCCTGCCTTAACCATTTAGCACTTGTTCTGAAAAGATGCCAAGAGACCAACCTAGTTTTAAACTGGGAAAAATGTCACTTTATGGTGACTGAAGGGATTGTCCTTGGGCATAAAATTTCAAACAAGGGAATAGAGGTGGATCAAGCTAAAGTTGAAGTAATTGAAAAATTACCACCACCTGCCAATGTTAAGGCAATCAGAAGCTTTCTGGGGCATGCAGGATTCTATAGGAGGTTTATAAAGGATTTTTCAAAAATTGCAAAACCTCTAAGAAATCTGCTAGCTGTTGACACGCCATTTGTGTTTGACACAAAGTGTCTGCAGGCGTTTGAGACCCTGAAAGCTAAGCTGGTCACAACACCAGTTATTTCTGCACCAGACTAGACATTACCATTCGAACTAATGTGTGATGCCAGTGACCATACCATTGGTGCAGTATTGGGACAGAGGCATAACAAGCTTCTGCATGTCATTTATTATGCTAGCAGTATTTTAAATGATGCCCAGAAAAATTACACAACCACAGAAAAAGAATTACTTGCAGTGGTTTATGCCATTGACAAGTTTAGATCCTACTTAGTAGGATCAAAAGTGATTGTGTACACTGACCATGCTGCTCTTAAATATCTACTCACAAAGCAGGATTCAAAGCCCAGGCTCATAAGATGGGTATTGTTTCTGCAAGAGTTTGATATAGAAATAAGAGACAGAAAAGGGACAGAGAATCAAGTAGCTGATCACCTATCTCGGATAGAACCAGTGGCAGGAGCATCCCTCCCTCTTACTGAGATCTCTGAAACCTTTCCGGATGAGCAATTGTTTGCTATTCAGGAAGCTCTGTGGTTTGCAGACATTGCAAACTATAAGACACAAGGTTCTCCTTCTGTAACCATGGAGAGGAAGCATGAAAAGCTTCTCTCACTGCAGAGTCAACCAAAGCCCCCACAGTCAAACTCTAAGTTTGGTGTTGGAAGGCCACAACCAAACTCTAAGTTTGGTGTTGAACCCCCACATTCAAACTCTAAGTTTGGTGTTGGGAGGTCCCAACCTTGCTCTGATTATCTGTGAGGCTCCATGAGAGCTCACTGTCAAGCTATTGACATTAAAGAAGCGCTTGTTGGGAGGCAACCCAATGTTATTTAATTATATCTATTTATTTTTCATGGCTATTTTATGTTTTCTTTAGGTTGATGATCATGTGAAGTCGCAAAAACAAATGGAAAATCAAAAACAGAATGAAAAACAGCATGAAAAATAGCACACCCTGGAGGAAGATCATTCTGGCGTTTAAACGCCAGAAACAAGCATCTGTCTGGCGTTTAACACCAGAAACAAGCACCAAGCTGGCGTTTAACGCCAGAAACAAGCATCAGTCTGGCGTTAAACGCCAGAAACAGGCTACATTTGGGCGTTTAACGCCAGAAACAGGCAGCAGTCTGGCGTTAAATGCCAGGATTGCACAGTAGGGGCATTTTGTACGCCTAATTGGAGCAGGGATGCTAAATCCTTGACCCCACATGATCCCCACCTACCTCACCATTCAAATTCAAACCATTTCCCTCCCAAACCCACCCATTCACACACTTCCATCTCCTCCATCTTCTCCACTTCTTTCTTCTTTTGCTCGAGGACGAGCAAACCTTTTAAGTTTGGTGTGGTAAAAGCATTGCTTTTGTTTTTCCATAATTCAGTGGTAGAGCAATTGACTGCAGATCAAAGAGCTATGAGGAAAGAGCAACAAAGGCAAGGAAGAGACATAGAGGAGCTCAAGAGCACCATTGGTCCTTCAAGAAGAGGAAGATGCCACCCTCATTAAGGTGGACCCATTCCTTAATGTCCTTGTTCTTATTTTTTGTTTACTATGCTTCATGTTTAATTATGTTTGTGTCTTCACTATATGATCACTAGTATCTAAGTGTCTATGTCTTAAAGATATGAATGTCCTATGAATCCATCACCTTTCTTAAATGAAAATTGTTTTCTAAAAAAGAAAAAGAAGTACATGAATTTCAAATTTTAAAATAGTTTAATTATTTTAATGTGGTGGCAATACTTTTTGTTTTCTATTTTATTAGTTTTTAATTAAAAATCATATTTCTGGACTTTACTATGAGTTTGTGTGTTTTTCTGTGATTTCAGGTATTTTCTGGCTGAAATTGAGGGAGCTGAGCAAAAATCTGATTCAGGCTGAAAAAGGACTGCTGATGCTGCTGGATTCTGACCTTCCTGCACTCAAAGTGGATTTTCTGGAGCTACAGAACTCCAAATGGCGCGCTCTCAACTGCGTTGGAAATTAGACATCCAGGGCTTTCCAGCAATATATAATAGTCCATACTTTGCTCAAGGATAGATGACGTAAACTGGCGTTCAATGCCAGTTCCATGTTGCAGTCTGGCGTCCAGCGCTAGAAACAAGTTACAAGTTGGAGTTCAATGCCAGAAACAGGTTACAACCCCAAAACAGCCCAGGCACGTGAGAAGCTTAAGTCTCAGCCCCAGCACACACCAAGTGGGCCCCAGAAGTGGATTTCTGCGCTATCTATCATAGTTTACTCATTTTCTGTAAATGGCATTCATGAGAATCCGGAAAGTCTAAACCTTGTCTGTGGTATTCCGAGTAGGATTCAAAGATTGAATGGCTGTGACGAGCTTCAAACTCGCGATTGTTGGGCGTAGTGACAGACGCAAAAGAATCA
>NC_029786.2:16857334-16861867 GCF_000816755.2 Arachis ipaensis | reverse complement strand
AAGGTATTACTTGGACGACCCAGTGCACTTGCTGGTTAGTGGTACGAGTTGTAAAAAGTGTGATTTACAATTCGTGCACCAGTACCTTTATATGTATGTATGTTCTATGCTATATGTTATGTTGATATATGATATTGGCCTTGTGTATGTTTTATTTGATTCCCTATTATAGCTTGTGTATGTTTAATTAGCTGTCCTCGCAAATCCTGTTATAAAATAAAAGTTTTTCTCCAAAAATTCGATTCGCGCGCTAATACGGTTACAAGATTAATAATAAATATTTAGTTAGCTATTAGGTGAACAAGTTGGTAACACTTGGTTTCCAGTATGATCATGACGTACTGGGAATTGGGTCGTTACAAGAAATATAAGAGGCAAATACATAAATTTTCTGATAACAAATACAAAAATTTTGTTATGATAAACAAATACATTTATGAAACTAAACACAAACTTTTGAAGAAAAACATAGGAAGAGATACAAAAATTTTATAATAATAAACACAGAAATTCAAATTACATTTTTGAGTTACTCACATTGTATTTATATTATTCAACTAAATTTATTTATCTTTTAACTAAAATTTTGTATTTTTTTTCTGTTATTCAATTAAAAAAATATGTACAATTCAGCTCACATTTCTATATTATTCAACTAAGACTTGTGTGTACTTTGGCTAAAATTTTGTCATTTATTTGTGTTATTTAAGTAAAAATTCTACACAGTTCAGGAATGAACAGTAGTTGTACTATAATGTAATGAATACATTTGGCTTGTGTAATATTTTGACAGAAGTGAATAAAGTTGTGTTAGTTGTATTTTTTGTATTTCACATCAATATAATTCCCTTACATAGCTTAGTATTAAATTAAGAGGAATGACTTAGATATCATAGAAACAAGCCAAAAAGTGCTTTAATTATCCCCAAAGGCACTCACAAACAAGTATGCTATGCATATCAAGCAGATAATTTAAATAGCATGAAAGAAAAATGACCCAGAGTGTGCAACGAAGCACAATCGGTCCATCCCTCAGGCTTATGAGGACGAACCGTTTTGATGCCACTAAATGTAACACCGCGTTACCCTAAGCCTTACCTCTAGCCGTAAAGCAAAGAATAACAAAGTGCCATGACAGTCCTAAAGCTGATAATATATAATATATATCCAAGAGTTTATATAACTAGAAGCCCGATGAAAGAGTAAAGCTTTAAAGCGAAAATACAAAAGGTGAAGCGTTCATACACGATAGCTAAACGCGTAAGCACGAACAGGACAAGACATAAACCTTAGCCTGCGGAGTTTAGGCCGGTTAGTCAAACTAAAATACAAAAGAGTTTTTGAAGTTTAAAACAGCTTATACAACTTATCTCTCAAATCAAGCATCCAAGGCCATAAAGTCTAAAACAGAAAAGTGAGAGAAAGTACTATAGCAAAATAATCAAAAATGCCGAAAAGAAAACAAAAGATCCTCTGCTCTGTCACCATCCCGCAACTCACTGAGGTGGGTTACAACCTGCATATGAAAAACAACAGCATATGGTATGAGAACTGGTGGTTCTCAGTATGGTAACAGTGCCCAATATGTAAGATGTAAGGTTCCGGGACACTGAAGGCAATCCTAGAACTTCACAACGATATAGATATCCAAGCTTAGCAAAAATAAATAACTTAAACCATAAACAATATACAGAGTTATCTAAACTTAGGGATTTCTAACTAAAGCTAGTCACCGTTGTCCCACAGCCTTCACCAACCTACCTTCCGTGTGATCCCATCGCCACCACCTATCTAGCCTCCTCAGCACCAAACAATCACAGATAATGCAAGCAAGTAAAACACAGGTAGTATTCATATATAACAAGTAATTCAAGAAGCAAGTAGGTATATTATACAATTAGGCAAACTCAAGTAATCAAAGCAAACAAGCATATAAGAGATGCATATGATGAATGCCTGTCCTATTGGCTCGTGATATCACTTGTTGGTCTGTAAATGCCAACCTGACACATCCTTCCGAATGTAGCCTTCCTGCCACGCCTAGAGATATAGGCTCTGCACACTCATGCAGCAGAAAACATACTGCCACCCCCAGAGATATAGGCTCCGCACACTCATGTAGCAAGGAATGAAACAACAACAACTATCTCATCATAACTCATTCCAAATATATAGTGTTGGACACACTCTTGCAGCAGAAAAACTGCCACGATGGATGGTGCACGAATTGTGAATAACCAAGAGAGTATAAATTAAAGGTTACTTGTTATGCAGTAATGGAGAATATGTTGGAGTTTTGGAGATGCTTTGTCTTCTGAATCTCTGCTTTCCTCTGTCTTCTAATTCACGCACGCACGTCCTCCTATGGCAAGCTGTATGTAGGGGATCACCGTCGTCAATGGCTACATCCCATCCTCTCAGTGAAGAATATGCTCACATGCTCTGTCACAGCACGGCTAATCATCTGTCGGTTCTCGATCATACTGGAATAGGATTCTTCATCCTTTTGCGTCTGTCACTAACGCCCAGCACTTGCGAGTTTGAAGCTCGTCACAGTCATTCGATCATTAAATCCTACTCGGAATACCACAGACAAGGTTTAGACTTTCCGGATTCTCATGAATGCCGCCATCAGTTCTAGCTTATACCACGGAGATTCTGATTAAGGAATCTAAGAGACACTCATTCAGTCGGATATAGAACAGAGGTGGTTGTCAGGCACACGTTCATGGTTTGAGGAAGGTGATGAATGTCACGGATCATCACCTTCATCACAGTTAAGCGTGAATGAACATCTTAGATAGGAACAAGCGTGTTTGAATGGAAAACAGAAATACTTGCATTAGTTCATCGAGACACAGCAGAGCTCCTCACCCCCAACAATGGAGTTTAGAGACTCATGCCGTCAAAGAGTACAAATTTCAGATCTAAAATGTCATGAGATCCAAAGTAAGTCTCTAAAAGTTGTTTAAATACTAAACTAGTAGCCTGGGTTTACAAAAAATGAGTAAACTATGATAGATGATGCAGAGATCCACTTCTGGGGCCCACTTGGTGTGTGCTGGGACTGAGATTTAAGCAATTCACGTGCAGAGGCCATTTGTGGAGTTGAACGCCAGTTTTTGTGCCAATTTGGGCGTTCAACTCCAGCTTTTGATCCTTTTCTGGCGCTGGACGCCAGAATTGGGCAGAGAACTGGCGTTGAACGCCAGTTTACATCGTCTATCCTTGTGCAAAGTATAGACTATTATATATTTCTGGAAAGCCCTGGATGTCTACTTTCCAACGCAATTGGAAGCATGCCATTTCGAGTACTGTAGCTCCAGAAAATCCAATTTAAGTGCAGGGAGGTCAGAATCCAACAGCATCAGTAGTCCTTTTTCAGCCTGAATCAGATTTTTGCTCAGCTCCTTCAATTTCAGCCAGAAAAATACCTGAAATTACAGAAAAACACACTACTCATAGTAAAGTCTAGAAATATGAATTTTTCCTAAAAACTAATGAAAATAGACTAAAAACTAACTAGAACATACCCAAAACTATATGAAATTAACCCCAAAAAGCGTATAAAATATCCGCTCATCACAACACCAAACTTAAACTGTTGCTTGTCCTCAAGCAACTAGACAAATAAAATAGAAGACTAATAGGTTGAGAAGCAATAATATCTCAGAGTTTTTGAGTGAAGTTCAGATTCTAATTAGATGAGCGGGACTAGTAGCTTTTTGCTTCTGAACAGTTTTGGCATCTCACTTTATCCATTGAAGCTCAGAGTGATTGGCATCTATAGGAACTTAGAATTCAGATAGTGTTATTAATTCTCCTATTCCAGTGTGATGATTCTTGAACACATATTTTTTATGAGTCTTGGCCGTGGCCCTAAGCACTTTGTTTTCCAGTATTACCACCGGATACATAAATGCCACAGACACATAATTGGGTGAACCTTTTAGATTGTGACTCAGCTTTGCTAAAGTCCCCAATTAGAGGTGTCCAGAGTTATTAAGCACACTCTTCTTTTTGCTTTGGACCTTGACTTTAACCGCTCAGTCTCAAGTTTTCACTTGACACCTTCACGCCACAAGCACATGGTTAGGGACAGCTTGGTTTAGCCGCTTAGACCAGGATTTTATTCCTTTAGGCCCTCCTATCCACTGATGCTCAAAGCCTTGGGATCCTTTTTATTTGCCCTTGCCTTTTGGTTTTAAGGGTTATTGACTTTTTGCTCTTGCCTCTTGGTTTTAAGAGCTTTTGGCTTTTTCTGCTTGCTTTTTCTTTTTCTTTCTATTTTTTTCGCCTATTTTATATAAATTTTTTTCTGCAAGCTTTGTTCTTTGCTGCTTTTTCTTGCTTCAAGAATCATTTTTATGATTTTTTCAGATTATCAATAACATGTCTCATGTTCATCATTCTTTCAAGAGCCAACATATTTAACAGTCTTAAACAACAAATTCAAAAGACATATGCACTGTTCAAGCATTCATTCAGAAGACAGAAAGCATTGCCACCACATGTTACTAATTAGAATTTTTC
>NC_029786.2:16856105-16857235 GCF_000816755.2 Arachis ipaensis | reverse complement strand
CATGTTCCTTCCCACTTTCGTTTCAGGATTAGCTAGGACTTCCCAGCTCCTGATTCAAATTTGCTCCTGGATCTCCGGGTATTCATCTTCTTTCAGATCGAATCTAACTTCCGGGATCACTGATCTCAGACCCATTATTTTGTTACAATAGTCCGAATGTTCTTTAGATAAGAACTTCCCTTGATTCCAAAGTGGTTTTGGAACGCTCTCTTTCTTGCCTCTTGGAGTGGGTTGTTTTCCTTTGGGGGCCATGATCTTAGTGATTGCGGATAAAAACACCAAACTTAGAGGTTTGCTTGTCCTCAAGCAAAAGAAGAGAAAGGAGAGGGATAGAAGGAGAGCTAGGGGCAATTGTTGATGGGAGAGGAGGGAGGCCGAACTCAAATTTATAAGGGGGGAGGGTAGGTTTTCGAAAAAAGAGATAAAGATATGATAAAAAGATTTATTTGGAAAAGATAAGATAGAAGATATGATAAGAGAAGATATAGTTTAAAATTGAGAGGATATGAAAGATTTTTGAGAAAGATAGATTTAATTTTTGAAAAAGATAAAGTGGAGGTTTTGAAAAAGATATTGATGAGTTTGAAAAAGATAGATTTGAAAAGAATTTTGAAAAGAGTTGGATTGAATTTGCAAAGATGCCTGGTGCTTATGGATTAAAATACATTTGATATTTTTTTGTGGTAGGGTTTTTAGAAATTATGGAATTTAGAAATCAGGGTTCTTGACATGTTTATGTAAAATCATGCATTGAAACATAAAATTTGAAATTAGAATGGAAAAACGTGTGGAAAAAATAAATTTGGCTCCTCCCTGCCTTCCTGGCGTTTGAACGCCCAAACACTGCCTGTTTTGGGCGTTCAGCGCCCAAATGCTGCTCTCCTGGGCGTTCAACGCCCAGTTGCTGCCATTACTGGCGTTCAACGCCCATTGGGTGCCTAATTCTGGCGTTGAACGCCCAGATTGCTGCCATTACTGGCGTTCAACGCCCAGTGGATGCCCATTTTGGGCGTTGAACGCCCAAAATACACTTTTACTGGCGTTTTCTTGCCAGTGAGCTCTTTTTCTCTGTTTTGTGTGCAGATTCCTTCTGTAACCCTGTGAACTTATGCAATTGATTATTTACCTTG
>NC_029786.2:16854307-16855671 GCF_000816755.2 Arachis ipaensis | reverse complement strand
ACTCTAGGGACACCAAACCTGCTAAAGATATGTTTCTGGAGGAACTTCAGCACTGTTTTAGTATCATTGGTGGGTGTGGCAATAGCCTCAACCCATTTTGATACATAGTCGACTGCCACTAGAATGTAAGTGTTTGAGTATGATGGTGGGAAAGGTCCCATGAAGTCAATTCCCCATACGTCAAACAACTCAATTTCCAAGATTCCTTGTTGAGGCATGGCATAACCATGAGGCAGATTACCAGCTCTTTGGCAACTGTCACAGTTACGTACAAACTCTCGGAAATCTTTATAGAGTGTGGGCCAATAGAAGCTACATTGGAGGACCTTGGTGGCTGTTCGGTCACCTCCGAAATGGCCTCCATATTGAGATCCATGGCAATGCCATAGGATCCTCTGTGCTTCTTCCTAGGCACACACCTACGGATAATTCCGTCTGCACATCTCTTAAAGAGATAAGGTTCATCCCACAAGTAATACTTTGCATCAGTAATTAATTTCTTCTTTTGTATCCTGTTGTACTCCTTGGGTATGAACCTTGCAGCTTTATAGTTTGCAATATCGGCAAACCATGGTGCTTCCTGAATGGCAAATAAATGCTCATCAGGAAACGTCTCAGAGATCTCAAGAAAGGGGAGGGACGTCCCTTCCACTGGCTCTATCCGGGACAGATGATCAGCCACTTGGTTCTCTGTCCCTTTTCTGTCTCTTATTTCTATATCAAATTCTTGTAGAAGCAATACCCATCTGATGAGCCTGGGTTTTGAATCCTGCTTTGTGAGTAGATATTTAAGAGCAGCATGGTCAGTATACACAATCACTTTTGATCATACTAAGTATGATCTGAACTTGTCAATGGCGTAAACCACTGCAAGTAATTCTTTTTGTGGTTGTGTAATTTTTCTGGGCATCATTTAGAACGCGACTGGCATAATAAATGACATGCAGAAGCTTGTCATGCCTCTGTCCCAATACTGCACCAATGGCATGATCACTGGCATCACACATTAGCTCAAATGGTAACGTCCAGTCTAGTGCAGAAATGACTGGTGCTGTGACCAGCTTAGCTTTCAGCGTTTCAAACGCCTGCAGGCACTCTGTGTCAAACACAAATAGCATGTCAGCAGCTAGCAGATTGCTTAGAGGTTTTGCAATTTTTGAAAAATCCTTTATAAACCTCCTATAGAATCCTGCATGCCCCAGAAAGCTTCTGATTGCCTTAACATTGGCAGGTGGTGGTAATTTTTCAATTACCTCTATTTTTGCTTGATCAACCTCTATTCCCTTGTTTGAGATTTTATGCCCAAGAACAATTCCTTCACTCACCATGAAGTGACACTTTTCCCAGTTTAAAACTAGGTTGGT
>NC_029786.2:16853500-16854295 GCF_000816755.2 Arachis ipaensis | reverse complement strand
TCAGTGGGAAAGGCGAATGGCCCAACCCTGACAATCATGTCTTCAATCATGCCTGATGGGTATTTAGTAGAACCATCAGCAAGTTGGAGACATATCTGGGTTGGTTTAACTTCTTCAGTTAAGCCAAGCTTTCTGATAGTGGATGCAGGTATTAGGTTGATGCTTGCCCCAAGATCGCATAAAGCTGTCTTGGTGCAATTACCTTCTAATATGCATGGTATCAGAAAACTCCTAGGGTCTTTAAGCTTTTCAGGAAAGCTTTTCAGAATGACTGCACTGCATTCTTCAGTGAGGAGAACTCTTTCTGTTTCTCTCCAATCCTTCTTATGACTCAAGATCTCTTTCATGAACTTGGCATAAGACGGTATTTGCTCAAGTGCTTCTGCAAATGGAATCTTTATTTCAAGAGTCCTGAGATAATCTGCAAAGCGAGCAAATTGCTTATCCTGCTCCTCTTTCCGGAGTTTTTGAGGATAAGGTATCTTGGCTTTATATTCTTCAACCTTAGTTGCTGCAGGTTTATTGCCTATAGAAGTGGTTGAAGAAGCCTTTTTAGAGGGGTTGTCATCAGCATTTGTGTGTGTCTGATCCCTCACTGGCGATTGAGTGCCAGAGTTAGAAGCTGGAGTGAAACTGGACGCCAGCTCCTTGTCTGCTCCTGGCGTCTGAACGCCAGAACTGTCCCCATTTTGGGCGTTCAGCGCCAGGTCTTGCCCATTTTGGGCGTTCAACGCCAGATCCTTGCCCATTTCTGGCGTTGAACGCCAGTCCTGCCTTGTTTCTGGCGTTGAACGC
>NC_029786.2:16847422-16852574 GCF_000816755.2 Arachis ipaensis | reverse complement strand
TTATTTCGAAAATAAAATAAATTAAAATAAATAAAAATTGAGTGAAGATTTTCGAAAAACTGAGGAGAGAGAAAGTGGTTAGGAAGTTTTGAAAAGGATATGATGATTTTGAAAAAAAAAGTTTTAAATTTTGAAATAAAAATCTGAATTTTTAGAAATAGATTTCGAAAAATTGTTTTTTTAAAATAGAGAGAAAATATATTTTTGATTTTTAAGAGGAAAGAGAAAAACAATAAGATAGCACAAGATTTAAAATTTTTAGATCTAATGCTCCTTATTTTCGAAAATTTTGGAGGGAAAACACCAAGGAACACCAAACTTAAAAATTTTAAGATCAAGACACAAGAAAAACTCAAGAACACTTTGAAGATTCACAAGAACACAAGAACACCAAACTTAAAATTTTTAGAAAACCAAACTAAATTTTTCGAAAATCAAAGGAAATCAACAGGAAAACACCAAACTTAAAGTTTGGCACAAAATTTAATTGAGAAAATATTATTTTTGAAAAAGATTTTAAAAATAGTGTACCAAACTGCCACGGACTTAGACCAACGCTCTAGCCAATTGGGCAGTAAATGTAACACTTGTTTTGAAGAAGGATATTTTTAACCAAGAACAATAATAAGAGACTCTAAACCAAAAATAAAAATTTTCCTAATCTAAGCAACAAAATAAACCGTCAGTTGTTCAAACACGACCAATCCCCGGCAACGGCGCCAAAAACTTGGTGCACGAATTGTGAATAACCAAGAGAGCATAAATTAAAGGTTACTTGTTATGCAGTAATGGAGAATATGTTGGAGTTTTGGAGATGCTTTGTCTTCTGAATCTCTGCTTTCCTCTGTCTTCTAATTCACGCACGCACGTCCTCCTATGGCAAGCTGTATGTAGGGGATCACCGTCGTCAATGGCTACATCCCATCCTCTCAGTGAAGAATATGCTCACATGCTCTGTCACAGCACGGCTAATCATCTGTCGATTCTCGATCATACTGGAATAGGATTCTTCATCCTTTTGCGTCTGTCACTAACGCCCAACACTTGCGAGTTTGAAGCTCGTCACAGTCATTCGATCATTGAATCCTACTCGGAATACCACAGACAAGGTTTAGACTTTCCGGACATCAGTTCTAGCTTATACCACGGAGATTCTGATTAAGGAATCTAAGAGATACTCATTCAATCGGATATAGAATGGAGGTGGTTGTTAGGCACACGTTCATAGTTTAAGGAAGGTGATGAATGTCACGGATCATCACCTTCATCACAGTTAAGCGCGAATGAACATCTTAGATAGGAAAAACTAACTAGAACATACTCAAAACTATATGAAATTAACCCCAAAAAGCGTATAAAATATCCGCTCATCAATGGATATATAAGCTCCGTACACTCATGCAGCAGAAAGCATTCTGCCACGCCGGAGATATAGGCTCCACACACTCCCATATAACTCAATAATTTCATCATTCATTTCCAAGCCCTCATCTCATCATAACCATCACCAGTTTCCAACTTCTCAAAAATCTCTTCAACCATATATTTCACAACTCAACACTCACCACTCAAACTAGAAATTACACAAACCATCCAAACCTAGGTCACCGGCTCTAAACTCATAACTAAAAATACCCTCTTTATTCCTTTATTTTTCCCCTTTAGTCAAGATCCTAAAACTGGCAAAAAGGTGTTAAACAAGTATTACAGAAGTTTGCAAGCTTACCGGGAAGGTAAAACGGTTAAAAACACAGCTTTTATTGAAAAACAGGGCAGTGTGCGTACGCATAGGGTTGTGCGTACACACACCCAGAAGAGTTTTTCCAGCTTGTGCGTACGCACGATGTTGTGTGTGCACGCCAGAGTGTGCTAGCGCTTCCAACAGTAGGCATATCCACTACAAGAAATTACCGGAATAGCGACCGATTTAGCGACCGATTTTTGAACAAGACCACCAGACCTTCACCAAAGAGTTTTAGTCACTAAATCGGTCGCTAACATAATCGGTCGCTAAATGGTGATCAAATTTCCTGTCGCTAAATCGGTCGCTGGGTAAATCGGTCACTAAATGGCGACCAACTTTTCAGTCGGTAAATCAGTCGCCATAAAATTGATCGCTAAATTGGTCGCCAATACCTGATTTGGAAATCTAAAATCGGTCGCTAAATTGGTCGCTAATTCCTGAACTAAAAATCTAAATCGGTCACTAAATCGGTTGTTGTTCCTAATTTTATAATTATTGATTTTTACTAATTTCACATTTACCACTATTAAAACTTAATTTTCATAAATAATTATATTTCCACAAAATATAAAAAGAATCAAACATAGATTAATTTTCCAAATAAATACCAAAACATTCACAATGTTTACATAGAAATATAGAATTTAAAATATTGAAAAATTCTAAATACATCAAATCTATGATCCACAATCTAAACTAAAACATGGTAAAAATAATTCATGAACAACATAACTACATAACTCTGCTAATTTCACTCTTCATCTTCTTTCCTATGCCATGTATCTTCTGTATGTGGTAGAGTTTCATGTAGAGCACCTCAGCCTTGGTTCATCTTTCAATTTCAGCATCTTCACCTAACAAAACAATATTCTAGATTAAGAATTCTGGTGTCATAGCTTGCCTCAGATTTCATTCATGCTTCTTGTTTGCTTCACTTGGTGGTTGATGTTAATTCTCACTTATTTTTTATAATATTGATAAGCATATTGAATGTGAAAGTTTTACAATTCGGTGAATTCATAGTTTCCATACTAATATATAGTGATTGGACTTAAATCAAAGGAGAAAATAAAATCAAGTGCAAGCCACTCTCTTGATGAACAATTACCTATTAGGTTAAACAATATAACAATATATATTAACATAATAGTAAAACTAATATTCTAAATACTATAAAAATAATGAAAAGTATATTAAATATTTGAAAACGATATAAAAATAAACTGAAAGCCAATAGACAACCAGTGGTTCAACTAATAAATAGATAATGGAAGGTTAAAAAGCTTTCCTAAAAAAGGGTACAGCTTGGTAATATTTTCAAGTGACTGAGTTTTTATAAAGATACTAGACAAAAAAAGCTAGGCTATTAATTCCAGTGAAATGACGAACATACATTAACATGTTACATAATTATAAGCATGCCTTCAAGAGAGAGCAGAGCAAAAAAGCATAAAAAGGACAGAATAAGTAGCTTCATTTGACAATTTTTTTAACTATCTCCATCTTTTCTTGTTATATACCAGTGCTTATAGAATTAAGCTTTCCGGTTGAGTATTTTTCACTGGCAAGGTGTACGTCAAAGTCTGTTTGCCCTAGACATTAAGTTATACCATTCTATTTATTCGAGTCAAGTCTTTCAGCAGCTTCATAGCTCTCATCTTTTCCTTTGTTTTCATGTTCTTCATCCTGGTTATTTAACCAAAGCATGGTGTCACTTTGTACGAATAAAGCAACAATCTTATATCAATATTGAAAAACACATAAATGAACAACTGAGATGAGCAGGAAAAACACAGGCAAGCTGCTCAATTGTCTCTTGTACTAAATATTAGATGTATTCATTATTCAAATTTAATTTCCAAATATAGTTAGCATACTGAGAAGTTCACACATATCTACTTTTCATCATCTATTATGTCAAAATTATCCTTTTTATATACCTGAAGAAGGATTGATTCATTCAGATCTTCCACTGAATCAACTTAACTATCTGAGTTTATTTCAGCCTCTGCTCCACCTTCAATGAACTGCACATAAATTTGAAGAGCATTAAGGAACAATCAAAAGCATGTCAAATTGACACTCATGCATATAAATAAATTAAATTGAACTAATCAATAAAATTTCAAATATAATTAAATACCTCAAAAACATAATTAAATAGAAAAATAATTCTAAACTATTCACAATAATGCATAACATATAAAAAAATATATATACAGGCTGGAGCAAATACTCACATATCAATAAATGGTTTGCTAAGGTCCCTATTAAGATTCCCTGAGGCATGGATTAATAGATTAATGCATTGGACGTAGTATCAACTATTCATATTCATAATCAGTAGTATATATTGGCACATAGGACATATCTAGAATGTTTCTTTCTTTTTGGAGATTAGAAAATTGCAAACAAAACCTTCAACTTATCAAAAACAATCAAATGCTCCAAAAAAAAATATAGTTTAGTGTCTTGGGTAGTTTTAGCATCAACTGCTATAACTCTTACCTTCTAAGAACTAAAATGGTGATCACCAGCTGTGAATGAAGGACACAGATGATTGTTCTATGAGAATGAGACTAATAGCAGGACACAAACTCATGATGACAAAAATGAATGTTATATAGATTAAGAGCTAGATCATTTTCCAATAAAAAGAACCAAGAAATGCAGAGTACAAAACCATAGTCTTGTTTTCTTGTATCAAATCAAGTACCTTTACAAAGTTTTTAGTCCATACTTAAGACCCTTGGAACTTTAATATACAGCTCCTCATAGCTTGGAACCGCACCAATCATCGCATCCCTGTAAACCAACACATTTGAATCAACCGTTTTTCAACTATGTCCAATTGAAACATAATGATTAATGGCTAACTTCTGGTACGCGGAATCGTGATTACACTTTAATTATGTAAAATTCATTGCTCTTTCTTTCCCTGGAAATGGCGCCAAAAACATGATGCCAAGACCATGGTTCACAACTCCGTGTAACTAACCAGCAAGTGCACTGGGTCGTCCAAGTAATACCTTACGTGAGTAAGGGTCGAATCCCACGGAGATTGTTGGTATGAAGCAAGCTATGGTCACCTTGCAAATCTCAGTTAGGCAGATATAAATTGATAATGGTGTTTTCGAATAATAATTAATAGAATAGGGATAGAAATACTTATGTAATTCATTGGTGAGAATTTCAGATAAGCGAATGGAGATGCTTTCGTTCCTCTGAACCTCTGCTTTCCTGCTATCTTCATCCAATCAGTCTCACTCCTTTCCATGGCTGGCTTTATGCAAGGGCATCACCGTTGTCAGTGGCTACATCCCCTCCTCTCAGTGAAAAATATGCTCACATGCTCTGTCACAGCACGGCTAATCATCTGTCGGTTCTCGATCATACTGGAATAGGATT
>NC_029786.2:16845399-16846927 GCF_000816755.2 Arachis ipaensis | reverse complement strand
GGGCCCACTTGGTGTGTGTTTCGGCTGAGCTTTAACTTTCCACGTGCAGAGGCTATTTGTGGAGTTGAACGCCAGCTTTTGTGCCAGTTTGGGCGTTGAACTCCACTTTGCAGCTTGTTTCTGGCGCTGGACGCCAGAATTAGGCAGAGAGCTGGCGTTGAACGCCAGTTTGCGTCATCTAAACTTGGGCAAAGTATGGACTATTATACATTGCTAGAAAGCCCTGGATGTCTACTTTCCAACGCAATTAGAAGCGTGCCATTTCGAGTTCTGTAGCTCCAGAAAATCCACTTTGAGTGCAGGGAGGTCAGAATCCAACAGCATCAGCAGTCCTTCTTCAACCTCTGAATTTGATTTCTGCTCAAGTCCCTCAATTTCAGCCAGAAAATACCTGAAATCACAGAAAAACACACAAACTCATAGTAAAGTCCAGAAATGTGAATTTAACATAAAAACTAATGAAAACATCCCTAAAAGTAACTAGATCCTACTAAAAACATACTGAAAACAATGTCAAAAAGCGTATAAATTATCCGCTCATCACAACACTAAACTTAAATTGTTGCTTGTCCCCAAGCAACTGAAAATCAAATAGGATAAAAAGAAGAGAATATACTATAAATTCCAAACTATCAATGAAACATAGCTCCAATCAGATGAGTGGGACTTATAGCTTTTTGCCTCTTGAATAGTTTTGGCATCTCACTCTATCCACTGAGGTTCAGAATGATTGGCATCTATAGGAACTCAGAGTTCAGATAGTGTTATTGATTCTCCTAGTTCAGTATGATGATTCTTGAACACATCTTCTTTATGAGTCTTGGCCGTGGCCCTAAGCACTTTGTTTTTCAGTATTACCACCGGATACATAAATGCCACAGACACATAATTGGGTGAACCTTTTCAGATTGTGACTCAGCTTTGCTAAAGTCCCCAATTAGAGGTGTCTAGGGTTCTTAAGCACACTCTTCTTTTGCTTTGGACCTTGACTTTAACCGCTCAGTCTCAAGTTTTCACTTGACACCTACACGCCACAAGCATATGGTTAGGGACAGCTTGGTTTAGCCGCTTAGACCAAGATGTTATTCCTTTAGGCCCTCCTATCCACTGATGCTCAAAGCCTTGGGATCCTTTTTATTTGCCCTTGCCTTTTGGTTTTAAGGGTTATTGGCTTTTTGCTCTTGCCTCTTGGTTTTAAGAGCTTTTGGCTTTTTCTGCTTGCTTTTTCTTTCTATTTTTTTTTCGCCTATTTTTTTTTCTTCAAGCTTTGTTCTTTGCTGCTTTTTCTTGCTTCAAGAATCATTTTTATGATTTTTTAGATTATCAAATAACATGTCTCCTAGTCATCATTCTTTCAAGAGCCAACATATTTAACATTCTTAAACAACAACTTCAAAAGACATATGCACTGTTCAGGCATTCATTCAGAAAACAAGAAGCATTGTCACCACATCAATATAATTAAGCTAAGTTCAAGGATAAATTCGAAACTCATGTACTTCTTGTTCTTTTGAATTAAAACATTTTT
>NC_029786.2:16845261-16845360 GCF_000816755.2 Arachis ipaensis | reverse complement strand
GTGATGGATTCATTTATAACTTTAAGACATAGTTACTAACTACTAATGATCATGTAATGAAGACACAAACACAGATAAGCACATAACATATAACATAGA
>NC_029786.2:16841704-16843058 GCF_000816755.2 Arachis ipaensis | reverse complement strand
TCTTCCTTGTCTTTGTTGCTCCTCCTTCATTGCTTTTAGATCTTCTCTGATTTCATGAAGGATGATGGAGTGCTCTTGATGTTCCACCCTTAGTTGCTTCCAATAATTGTGTGGAAGAAAATGTATCCCCTGAGGTATCTCAGGGATCTCTTGATTTGCAGTCAAATGTTTTACCACTGAGCTATAGACCCTTGATGGAAGCTTTTGTCTTCCCTTTCCTCTTTCTAGAGGTTTCTCTGGCCTTAGGTGCCATCAATGGTTATGGAAAAAACAAAAAATCTATGCTTTTACCTCACCAAACTTAGAATGTTGCTCGCCCTCGAGCAAAAGAAGAAAGAATAGAAGAAGAAGAAGAAGATATGGAGGAGATGGATGGGAGTGTATATTCGGCCATATGGGTGGGATTGGGTGGGAGATAGATGTTGAATTTTGAAGGTGGTGGGTGTATGGATGTGAGTGGTAAATGGAAAACAGAAGGGATGATCATGAATGGAAAGAGAGATGATGAGGTAGGTGGGGATCTTGTGGGGTCCACAGATCCTAAGATGATCCTGTGGGGTCCACAGATCCTGAGATGATCCTGTGGGGTCCACAGATCCTGAGGTGTCAAGGCATTTACATCCCTGCACCAATTTAGGCATGTAAAATGCCCTTGCACACAACTCTGGGCATTCAGCGCCAGGTTGGTGCCCATTTTTGGCGTTCAACGCCCATTTGTTGCCATTTCTGGCATTGAACGCCAGAACCATGCTTGTTCTGGGCGTTCAGCGCCAGGATGCTGCCCATTTTGGGCGTTCAGCGCCAGAACCATGCTCTGTTCTGGCGTTGAACGCCAGGCAGATGCTTCCTCCAGATTGTGATTTTTCTTCTGCTGTTTTTGATTCCGTTTTCAATTTTTATATTTATTTTGTGACTCCACATGATCATGAACCTATAAAGACATATAACTAAGAAAAATATAGTTAGATAAAAATTGGGTTGCCTCCCAACAAGCGCTTCTTTAATGTCAGTAGCTTGACAGTGGGCTCTCATGGAGCCTCACAGATGTGCAGAGCTTTGTTGAAACTCTCCAACACCAAACTTAGAGTTTGGATATGGGAGTTCAACACCAAACTTAGATTTTGGTTGTGGCCTCCCAACACCAAACTTAGAGTTTGACTGTGGGGGCTCTGGTTGACTCTGTAGTGAGAGAAGCTTTTCATGCTTCCTCTCCATGGGTGCAGAGAGAGATCCTTGAGTTTTAAACACAAGGTTGTCCTCATTCAATTGAAGGATTAATTCTCCTCTGTCCACATCAATCACATCAATCACTGTAGCCAGGAAAGGTCTTCCTAGGATGATGGATTCATCCTCT
>NC_029786.2:16838921-16840060 GCF_000816755.2 Arachis ipaensis | reverse complement strand
GGAGGGATTTCAGTGATCTTTTTACTCAGCTGGCCCACTTGTGCTTCCAGATTTCTAATGGAAGATCTTGTTTCATTCATGAAACTCACAGTGGCCTTGGACAGATCAGAAACTAAGTTTGCCAAATTAGAAGTATTTTGTTCAGAGTTCTCTGTCTGTTGCTGAGTGGATGGTGGAAAAGGTTTATTATTGTTAAACCTGTTTCTTCCACCATTATTAAAGCCTTGTTGAGGCTTTTGATCCTTCCATGAGAAATTGGGGTGATTTCTCCATGATGAGTTATAGGTGTTTCCATAAGGTTCACCTAAGTAATTTACCTCTGCTATTGCAGGGTTCTCAGGATCATAAGCTTCTTCTGCATAAGAAGCCTCTTGAGTACTGTTGGATGCAGCTTGCATTCCATGCAGACTCTGAGAGATCATATTGACTTACTGAGTCAATATTTTATTCTGAGCCAATATGGCATTCAGAGTATCAACTTCAATAACTCTCTTCTTCATAGGCGTCCCATTACTCAAAGGATTCCTTTCAGAAGTGTACATGAACTGGTTATTAGCAACCATATCAATGAGTTCTTGAGCTTCTGCAGGCATTTTATTTAGGTGAATGGATCCACCTGCAGAAGTGTCCAGTGACATCTTTGATAGCTCAGATAAACCATCATAGAATATATCCAGGATGGTCCATTCTGAAAGCATGTCAGAAGGACACTTTTTGGTCAACTGTTTGTATCTTTCCCAAGCTTCATAGAGGGATTCACCTTCTTTCTGTCTGAAGGTTTGAACATCAGCTCTAAGCTTGCTCAGCTTTTGAGGAGGAAAGTACTTGGCTAAGAAAGCCGTGACCAGCTTATCCCAAGAGTTCAGGCTGTCTTTGGGTTGAGAATCCAACCATAATCTAGCTCTGTCTCTTACAGCAAAAGGAAAAAGCATGAGCCTGTAGACTTCAGGATCTACTCCATTAGTCTTAACAGTATCACATATCTGCAAGAATTCAGTCAAGAACTGAAAAGGATCTTCAGATGAAAGTCCATGAAACTTACAGTTCTGCTGCATCAGAGAAACTAACTGAGGTTTCAGCTCAAAATTGTTTGCTCCAATGGCAGGAATGGAGATGCTCCTTCCATGTAAATTGGAATT
>NC_029786.2:16836290-16838651 GCF_000816755.2 Arachis ipaensis | reverse complement strand
CTCCAATGGCAGGAATGGAGATGCTTCTTCCATGTAAATTGGAATTAGGTGCAGTAAAGTCACCCAGCATCTTCCTTACATTATTATTATTATTTTCGGCTGCCATCTCCTCTTCCTGTTCGAAAATTTCTGAAAGGTTATCTCTAGATTGTTGTATTTTAGCTTCTCTTAGTTTCCTTTTCAGAGTCCTTTCAGGTTCTGGATCTGCATCCACAAGAATGTTCTTATCCTTGCTCCTACTCATATGACAAAGAAGAGGGCACAGAAAAATAATAATAATAATAGAGATCCTTTATACCACAGTATAGGGATCCCTGTGTGAGTAGAAGAAGAGGGGGAGGCAAAGAATGTAATGTAATGGAAGAAACACAACTGTGAGGAGGGTTGAGATGTGAGATGAGATGTTAGTAAATGAATAAATAAATAGAATGAGATGAGAGAGGGAGAATTTTCGAAAAATATTTTTGAAAAAGAGTTAGTGATTTTCGAAAATGGTTTTTGAAAAATGTTAGTATTTTTCGAAATTTTTTTTTTAAAATCAAAAATAAAAATAATTAGTTAATTAGAAAGAAATTTTTGAAAAAAGGGGGAAGATATTTTCGAAAATTAGAGAGAGAGAGTTAGTTAGGTGGTTTTGAAAAAGATAAGAAACAAACAAAAAGTTAGTTAGTTAGTTGAAACAAATTTTGAAAAGATAAAAAGTTAGGAGGTTAGAAAAGATATTTTAAAACCAACTTTTTTTGAAAAAGGTAAGATAAGAAGATATTTTAGAAATTAGTTTTGAAAAAGATTTGATTTTTAAAATCTCAATTAATGACTTGATTCATAAGAAATCACAAGATATAATTCTAGAACTTAAAGTTTGAATCTTTCTTAACAAGCAAGTAACAAACTTCAAATTTTTGAATCAAAACATTAATTGATTATGTTATTTTCAAAAATTTGATATAAAAATAAGAAAAAGATTTTTGAAAAATATTTTTGAAATTTTCGAAAATAACTAAGAATTTTGAAAAAGATTTGATTTTTGAAAAAGATTTTGAAAAAGATAAGATTTTCAAATTGAAAATTTGATTTGACTCATGAGAAACAATTTAATTTTAAAAATTTTTGAAAAAGTCAATCCAAATTTTCGAATTTGATGAGAGAAAATGGGAAAGATATTTTTTTGATTTTTTGAAATTTTTATGATGAGAGAGAAAAACAGGAAAAGTGATGCAATGCATGAAAGTTATGGATCAAAACAATGAATGCATGCAAGAATGCTATGAATGTCAAGATGAACACCAAGAACACTTTGAATGTCAAGATGAACATCATAGACACAATTTTGAAAAATTTTTAATGCAGAGAAAACATGCAAGACACCAAACTTAGAATTCTTTAATGCTTACGCACTAAGAATTCAAGAATGCATATGAAAAACACCATACAACACAAAACAAAAAATCATCAAGATCAAACAAGAAGACTTACCAAGAACAACTTGAAGATCATGAAGAACACTATGAATGCATGAAATTTTCGAAAAATGCAAGATGCACATGCAAATGACACCAAACTTATGACATGACTCATGACTCAAACAAGAAACAGAAAAATATTTTTGATTTTTATGATTTTCTAATTTTTTTGGATTTTTTTTTTGAAAATTATATGAAAAAAAGAAAAAATAAAGATTCCAAAATTTTTAACATGAATTCCAGGAATCTTGCATTCTTAGTCTAAAGCTTCAGTCCAGGAATTAGACATGGCTCACTAGCCAGCCAAGCTTTCAATGAAAGCTCCGGTCCAAAACACTAGACATGGCCAATGGCCAGCCAAGCTTCAGCAGGTGAATCAGGAACAACAGCAGGTGGATTAGCAACAACTAGCTTGCTCTTGATAACAAATTGCTGCCTCAGTCCAAATAAATTTAGACATGGCTTCACAGCCAGCCAGGCTTCACATGCTTCATGAAACACTAGAATTCATTCTTAAAAATTTTGAATAAAATTTTTGAAAACATTTTTATAAAAAAAAAATTTTTTTTCGAAAACAAAGGAGAAAATTTTGAAATATTTTTGAAAAATTTTTTGAAAAGAAAACAAAAAGAAAATTACCTAATCTGAGCAACAAGATGAATCGTCAGTTGTCCAAACTCGAACAATCCCCGGCAACGGCACCAAAAACTTGGTACGCGGAATCGTGATTACACTTTAATTATGTAAAAGTCATTGCTCTTTCTTTCCCTGGAAATGGCGCAAAAAACATGATGCCAAGACCATGGTTCACAACTCCGTGTAACTAACCAGCAAATGCACTGGGTCGTCCAAGTAATACCTTTCGTGAGTAAGGGTCGAATCCCACGGAGATTGTTGG
>NC_029786.2:16835424-16835512 GCF_000816755.2 Arachis ipaensis | reverse complement strand
ATTGGAGGCATCACCCTTGTCAATGGCTTCATCTTATCCTCTCAGTGAAAATGGTCAACGCACCCTGTCATGGCACGGCTATTCATCT
>NC_029786.2:16823987-16835403 GCF_000816755.2 Arachis ipaensis | reverse complement strand
AGTAAGTAATTGATGCATAAATCCACTTTCGGGGCCCACTTGGTGTGTGCTTCGGCTGAGCTTTAAATTTCCACGTGCAGAGGCTATTTGTGGAGTTGAACGCCAGCTTTTGTGCCAGTTTGGGCGTTGAACTCCACTTTGCAGCTTGTTTCTGGCGCTGGACGCCAGAATTAGGCAGAGAGCTGGCGTTGAACGCCAGTTTGCGTCGTCTAAACTTGGGCAAAGTATGGACTATTATACATTTCTAGAAAGCCCTGGATGTCTAATTTCCAACGCAATTGGAAGCGCGCCATTTCGAGTTCTGTAGCTCCAGAAAATCCACTTTGAGTGCAGGGAGGTCAGAATCCAACAGCATCAGCAATCCTTCTTCAACCTCTGAATCTGATTTCTGCTCAAGTCCCTCAATTTCAGCCAGAAAATACCTGAAATCACAGAAAAACACACAAACTCATAGTAAAGTCCAGAAATGTGAATTTAACATAAAAACTAATGAAAATATCCCTAAAAGTAACTAGATCCTACTAAAAACATACTGAAAATAATGTCAAAAAGCGTATAAATTATCCGCTCATCAACTTCATTTTCACCTGTGCTCAAATGTTAAAATCACTAGACTATTATCAAAATACAAAAATGCAGGTATATAATAATGTATATAACAGATACCGTAGCGTAATCATTGGCTATAAGATGAGCCGAAAGCAATTCTCCAAGAACTCTAATTGTCGTCTCAAACAAAGAAACAATTTTGTTCTGTAACCGACCAAAAAGTAATTAAATTCATCCTTAACTCCAAATTGAGTACAGAAACTTGAAATTCAGTTGCTTAGCCATTCACTCACAATATCAAAGCGAATATTTTTACCAATCCATTCAACAGAAGCAGCAAAGCGATCACGGTCACCGAGTAGAGCCAAAGTGTCCAAAGAATCAATCTAATAGCACAAATCACAATTATCATCAAAATTATCTTATAATTGATGGATGAATTAATTAATTTTGGTGATTTTGCTTAAATAATATAATTTAGTAAAGCCATTAGCAACAATTAAGTATTGTTTTTTAAATTTAGTAAAGCCACTAGCAGCAAGTTCCTTGTCTAAAAAACCAGCACTTCTTTCTATTTCAGAAAAACAGGCCCTTCCGTCTTCATCTTTCCCTTCATCAGAATCATCATTGTCATCAATGCTTTCTTGGAAAGAAAGATTGAACCTGAAATAGAGAAGTGGAACTCGGTCATAAATCACTACAAGCCATCAAAATGCGTAAAACCCTCAATATAAAAAAATAAACGAGAAAGGAATAAGAGGCATAACCTGCTAACATAGAAGACAGAGGCATGACGATGGCAGAGGAGAGACAGAGATCAACTACAAATTCGAAATGGAGAACAGTGCAGATCCTCAAATTTCGCGGAGAAGAAGGAACACGTGAGGGAAAAATCTGCAAATGAAAAATGATCTAACACATTTACCGGAATAGCAATGTCTTTTTCTTTGTAAAAGGACTTTTTCCCTTCATAAACTGATGAGAAGAAATATAAATATAAGAACAAAGCATTCGATGATATGAAAAACGGATAAAGAAAAACGGAAAGCATTCGTATGCTGTTACATTTGCATAAAACATATGATAAAAACAAAGCTTAATTAAGCATTTTATATGATAGACTATGAAATTATCAAGGCCTATATTTTTCTTTGAAGGTATGTGATGAGCGGATAATTTATACCCTTTTTGGTATTATTTTTACATAGTTTTTAGTATGTTTTAGTTAGTTTTTACTATGTTTTTATTAATAATTATACAAAATTTACATTTCTAGACTTTACTATGAGTTTGTGTATTTTTCTGTGATTTCAAGTATTTTCTGGCTAAAATTGAGGGACCTGAGCAAAAATCTGATTCAGAGGTTGAAAAAGGACTGCAGATGCTGTTGGATTCTGACCTCTCTGCACTCGAAGTCAATTTTCTGGAGCTACAGAAGCCCAATTGGCGCGCTCTCAATTGCGTTGGAAAGTAGACATCCTGGGCTTTCTAGAAATATATAATAGTTCATACTTTGTCCGAGATTTGATGGCTCAAACTGGCTTTCAAAGTCAGCCTAAAAATTCTGGCGTAAAACGCCCAAACTGGCACCAGAATTGGAGTTAAATGCCCAAACTGGCACCAAAGCTGGCGTTTAACTCCAGGAACAGCCTAAGCACGAAAAAGCTTCAATGCTCAGCCCAAGCACACACCAAGTGGGCCCTGGAAGTGGATTTCTGCACTATTTGCACTTAGTTACTCATTTTCTGTAAACCCTAGTTACTAGTTTAGTATAAAAACTACTTTTAGAGGTTTATTTTATGACTTTTTGACCATCTTTGGACGTTTAGTCCTTAGACCTTTAGTCTTTGGTTAGTCTTTTGTTAATTTTATGCCATCATAGACCATGGAGGCTGGCCTCACGGCCATGCCTAGACCTTTCACTTATGTATTTTCTACGGTGGAGTTTCTACACCCATAGATTAAGGTGTGGAGCTCTGCTGTTCTTCATGAATTAATGCAATTACTACTATTTTTCTATTCAATTCACGCCTACTTCTTCTCCAAGATATACTCTCGTACTTAATTCAGTTAAGTCAGAATGAAGGGGTGACCCGTGACAATCACCCAATCTTCGTTACTCGCTTAGCCAAGGTCGCGTGCCTGACAACCACAAAGCGATCTACATGATGTTCAACGTAGTCATTGGACGACAGCTGGAGTATACTCTCTTGGGTTTCTAATCTAAGATTAGAACCTTCGTGGTATAGGCTAGAATTATTGGTAGCCATTCCTGGAGTCCGGAAAGTCTAAACCTTGTCCGTGGTATTCCAAGTAGGATCCGGGATCCGGAAAGTCTAAACCTTGTATGTGGTATTCCGAGTAGGATCTGGGAAGGGATGACTGTGACGAGCTTCAAACCTGCGAATGTGGGGCGCAAGTGACAGTGCGCAAAAGAACAATGGTCCTATTCCGACGCTAGCGGGAACCGACAGATGATTAGCCCTGCGGTGACATCGCAGATGGATTTGTTTTCATCCGAGAGGATCATACAGCTTGCCATGGAAGGAGGTAACGCATGGTTGGAAGAAGACAATAGGAAAGCAGAGGTTCAGAAGCAACAAAGCATCTCTATACACTTATCTGAAATTCTCACCAATGAATTACATAAGTATTTCTATCTTAATTTATATTTTATTTATATTTTAATCACTAAAATCCCATAACCATTTTAATCCACCTGACTGAGATTTACAAGATGACCATAGCTTGCTTCAAGCCGACAATCTCCGTGGGATCGACCCTTACTCACGTAAGGTATTACTTGGACGACCCAGTGCACTTGCTGGTTAGTTGTGCGGAGTTGTCAAAAAGAGTTGAGATTACGATCGTGCGTACCAAGTTGTTGGAGCCGTTTCAGAGATCACAATTTTGTGCACCAAGTTTTTGGCGCCGTTGCCGGGGATTGTTTGAGTTTGGACAACTGACGGTTCATCTTGTTGCTTAGATTAGGTAACTTTATTTTATTCTTCAGAATTTTTAAGAACGAATTCTAGAGTTTCAGATGATACTTTCATCATCACAAGAGCTAGTTGATTCCCATCAATTTGGCTGTTGTATGTAATGTCTGCTGAAACTTGGCTAGCCATGTCTAATCTTTTTAGACTGAAGCTTTAGACTAACATTGCATGATTCCTGGAATTCTTATTAAGAATTTTGCATCTTTTTTATTTTCTTTTTCTAAAATAATTTTCGAAAAATACAAAAAAAATTTTAAAATCATAAAAACCAAAATATTATATGTTTCTTGTTTGAGTCTAGTGTCAAATTTTAAGTTTGGTGTCAATTGCATCTTTTTCATCTTTCTTTAAAATTTTTGAAAAACTCATGCATGGTGTTCTTCATGATCTTCAAGTTGTTCTTGATGATTGTCTTTGTTTGATCTTATGTCTTTCTTGTTTTGTGTCTTTTATTGTTTTTCATATGCATTTTTGAATTCTTATTGTCTAAAGTTTAAAAATTTTTAAGTTTGGTCTCTTGCATGTTTTTCTTTTCTTAAAAATTTTCAAAAATAAGTTCTTGGTGTTCATCTTGATCTTCAAAGTGTTCTTGGTGTTCATCTTGACATCAAAGTGTTCTTGCATATTTTTCTTGTTTTGATTCATAATTTTTATGTCTTGTGTCATTTTTGTGTTTTTCTCTCTCCTCATTAAAATTCAAAAATAAAAAATATATCTTTCCCTTTATTTGCTCATAAATTTCGAAAATTTTGAATTGATTTAGTCAAAAAGTTTTAAAATTTAGTCGTTTCTTATTAGTCAAGTCAAAATTTTCAATTTAAAAATCCTATCTTTTCAAAACTTTTTCAAAAATCAAATCTTTTTCATTTTTCTTTCATAATTTTTGAAAATTTTAAAATTGATTTTCAAAAATCTTTTTCTTACTTTTTATTTCATATTTTCGAATTTATCACTAACATTTAATATTTTGATTCAAAAATTTCAAGTTGTTACTTGCCTATTAAGAAAGGATCAATCTTTAAATTTTAAAAATCATATCTTTTAGTTTCTTATTAGTCAAGTAATCAACTTTAATTTTCAAAATCAAATCTTTTTAATTTTCTTTTCAAATCTTTTTCAAAATGATTTTCAATCATATCTTTTTCAAAATTTGATTTCAAAGTCTTTTCTAACTTCTTATCTTTTCAAATTTGATTTTCAAATCTTTTTCAATTAACTACTTGACTTTTTATTTGATTTTAAAAAGTTTTCTATTTCAATCATATCTTTTCTCTAAAATTTGAAAACTAAATAAATTAATTACTATTTCTTATCTTTTTCAAATTTTATTTTATTTTCCTTTTTAATTTTCGAATACTAACCAATAATTAAAATAAAACAAAAATATTTTCCTTTTATTTTAATTTAAATTCGAATTCTCTCTCTCTCCTCCCTTTCTATTTATTTATTTATTTACTAACACTTCTCTTCTTCTTAAAAATTCGAACCTTCTCTCTCTTTCTCTCTGTGTTTGAATTTTTCTCTTCTGATCTCATTCCTCTACTCTTCTCTTTTTCTACTCACATAAAGGAATCTCTATACTGTGACATAGAGGATTTCTCTTCTTCTCTGTTTTCTTCTTTTTCATATGAGCAGGAGCAAGGATAAGAACATTCTTGTTGAAGCTGATCCGGAACCTGAAAGGACTCTAAAGAGGAAGCTAAGAGAAGCTAAAGCACAACACTCTGGAGAGGACCTGACAGACTTTTTTGAAAAAGAAGAAGAGATGGCCGAACCCAACAACAATGGTGGGATGAAAGGAAGATGCTTGGTGACTTTATTGCACCCTCTTCTGACTTCTGTGGAAGAAGCATCTCAATTCCTGCAATAGGAGCAAACAACTTTGAGCTTAAGCCTCAATTAGTTTCTCTAATGCAGCAGAATTGTAAGTTTCATGGACTTCCATTGGAAGATCCTCAACAGTTTCTAGCTGAATTCTTGCAAATCTGTGACACTGTTAAGACCAATGGGGTTAATCCTGAGGTCTACAGACTTATGATTTTCCCTTTTACTGTAAGAGACAGAGCTAGGACATGGTTGGACTCACAACCTAAAGAAAGCCTGAACTCTTGAGAAAAGCTGGTCAATGCCTTCTTGGCAAAGTTCTTTCTACCTCAAAAATTGAGTAAGCTTAGAGTGGTAGTCCAGACCTTCAGACAAAAGAAAGGTGAATCCCTCTATGAAGCTTGGAAAAGATACAAGCAATTGATCAGAAGGTGTCCTTCTGGCATGCTTTCAGAATGGAGCATCATATGCATATTCTATGATGGTCTGTCTGAATTGTCCAAGATGTCATTGGACAACTCTGCTGGTGGATCTCTTCATCTGAAGAAGAGTTGAGATCACTATTTCGCCATACCAAGATTTTAAATCACAATTTCATGCACCAAGTTTTTGGCGCCGTTGCCGGGGATTGTTCGAGTTTGGACAACTGATGGTTCATCTTGTTGCTCAGATTAGGAATCTCTATACTGTGACATAGAGGATTTCTCTTTTTCTCTGTTCTCTTCTTTTTCATATGAGCAGGAGCAAGGATAAGAATATTCTTGTTAAAGCTGATCTGGAACCTGAAAGGACTCTAAAAAGTAAACTAAGAGAAGCTAGAACACAAAGCCTACTGGGTAACTAGGTTCCTAAACCTTGATGCTAAGGTGGCTAGAGAGAAAAGATTACTCTAGTTGAATGAGCTGAAGGAATTCAGACTCAATGCTTTCGAAAATGCTAAAATTTATAAAGAGAAAGAAAAAGATGGCATGACAAAAGGCTGTCATCTAGAGTCTTTGAGGTAGGACAGAAGGTCCTGCTGTTTAACTCCAGGCTCAGATTGTTCCCTGGGAAATTGAAATCCCGGTGGAGAGGACCATATGCGATTACAAGTGTGTCACCATATGGTTATGTAGAGCTTCAAGATATTGATTCTGACAAAAAGTTCATTGTTAATGGACAAAGAATCAAACATTATCTTGAAGGCAATGTTGAGCAAGAATGCTCAAAGCTGAGACTAAGTTAAAAGCTTAGTAAAAGTCCAGCTAAAAACAGTAAAGAAGCGCTTGCTGGGAGGCAACCCAGCCATTATCAATAATTAGATGTTTGTAACAGTTAGATAAGTATTTTTAATTTTGTTTTCCTTGTTAATTAATATATTTTCAGTGAAAAGGTCAGGAAAATGGAGGTTCAAGACATAAAACAGAGAAATCACAGAGGAAAGGAGCTCACTAGCGTCAAAACGCCAGTAAAGAGGCAAACTGGGCGTTAAACACCAGAATGGCTACCATTCTGGGTGTTAAACGCCAGAATGGGCAGCATTTTGGGCATTTAATGCCAGAATTGGCAGCATTCTGGGCGTTTAGAAAAACGCCCAGTGAAGAAGGATTTCTGGCGTTTAACGCCCAAAATGGCCACCAGATGGGCGTTTAACGCCAGAACAGCTAGGGGAGAGCCTGTTTATCTTGCATCAATCATATCTTTTTCTAAAATTTCAAAACCATACCCTCCCTCCCTTCTATTTATGCATTCGGCCATCACCCCTCCTCCATCATTCAAATCACTCTCTCCATCTACTCATCTTCTTTCCTTGCTTTTGCTTGAGGACAAGAAAATCTCTAAGTTTGGTGTGATTTTCCATGATCACTGACCAAGATCATGGCCCCTAAAGGAAAACAAACCACTCCAAGAGGCAAGAAAGAAAACAATCTAAAACCACAATGGATGCATGAGAGGTTCTGCACCAAAGAACATGCAGATCATTACTTCAAAATAATGTGCAGAAGATCAGTGATCTCGGAAGTCAAGTTCGATCTGAAAGAAGACGAATATCCGGAGATCCAAGAGCAGATTCGAAATAGAGGCTGGGAAATCCTAGCTAATCCTGATATGAATGTGGGAAGAAACATGGTCCAGTAATTTTATGCTAATCTGTGGCTGACAGATAAGCAAAGAATGGAGGGAACTGCCTTCCACACTTTTCGAACCATGGTCAGAGGCAGGATTATTTACTTCTATCTTGACAAAGTGAGAGAAGTCCTCAAACTTCCTCAACTGCAGGATGATCCAGAATCCTTTAACAGGAGAATGGCTAAAGATAAAAAGTTGGATCAAGTTCTAGAGGACATATGCCTCCCTGGAACCAAGTGGATAACTAATTCAAAAGGTATCCCAAACCAAGTAAAGAGAGGAGACCTCAAGCCAGTTGCTAGGGGCTGGCTGGATTTCATTGGGCGATCCATACTTCCCACCAGTAACCGTTCTGAAGCCACTGTCAAAAGAGCAGTAATGATCCACTGTATTATGTTGGGAAAAGAAGTAGAGGTCCATCAATTAATTCCTTGTGAAATTTACACAATTGCAAACAAGGAATCCACTGAAGCCAAATTAGCCTACCCAAGCTTGATCAGTCTGTTATGTAAAGATGTGGGAGTACAAATAGGTGTTGATGAGTATATCCCAGTCGAACACCCAATCACCAAAAGGGTGATGGATGGACCTCAAGTTTAAGACAACCTCACCAAGAGGAGGGCGCATGAGCTCCTCCCAGAAATTCCCCAATTTGACTATTGGTCCCGCTTAGAAGTATCTATCAACAAGCTGCAAGAATCTATGGATCAACTCAAAGAAGAACAGCAGAGTCAGGAAAGAAATCCTATGAATAATGGGACAACTTAGAAAAAAGGAGTTCTTGAAATTGATACTCTGGATGCCATATTGGCTCAGAATAAAATATTGACTCAGCAAGTCAATATGATTTCTTAGAGTCTGTCTGGAATGCAAGCTACATCAGGCAGTACTAAGGAAGCTTCCTCTAAAGAAGAAGCTTATGACCCTGAGAATCCTGGAATGGAAGAGGTGAATTACATGGGAGACTCCTATGGAAACACTTACAATCCTTCATAGAGGAATCATCCTAATCTCTCATGGAAGGATCAACAAAAGGCTAATCAAGGCTTCAATAATAATGGTGGAAGAAACAGGTTTGGCAATAGCAAACCTTTTCCATCATCTTCTCAGCAACAGACAGAGAATTCTAAGTAGAGCCACTCTGACTTAGCAACTGTAGTCTCTGATCTATCTAAGACCACGCTCAATTTCATGACTGAAGCAAGGTCCTCCATTAGAAATTTGAAGGCACAAGTGGGTCAGCTGAGTAAAAGAGTTACTGAACTCCCTCCCAGTACTCTCCCAAGCAATACAGAAGAGAATCCAAAGAGAGAGTGCAAGGCCATAAACACGTCCCACATGGCCAAATGCATGGAGGAAGGAAAGACAGTGATTTACAGTAAGGAAGACCTCAATGGACATCCACTGGCCTCCAAGGAGTTCCCTAATGAGGAACCAAAGGAATCTGAGGCTCATATAAAGACCATAGAGATTCCACTGAACTTACTGTTGCCATTCATGAGCTCTGATGAGTATTCTTCCTCTGAAGAGGATGAAAACATTGTTGAAGAGCAAGTTGCTCAATATCTAGGAGTAATCATGAAGCTAAATGCCAAGTTATTTGGTAATGAGACTTGGGAGGATGAACCTCCATTGCTCATCAATGAACTAAATGATCTGTTTCAACTGAAATTACCTCAGAAGAAATAGGATCTTGGAAAGTTCTTAATACCTTGTACCATAGGCACCATGACCTTTGAAAAAGGCTCTGTGTGACCTTGGTTCAAGTATAAACCTCATGCCCCTCTCTGTAATGGAGAAACTAGGGATTTTTGAGGTACAAGCTGCTAAACTCTCACTAGAGATGGCAGACAATTCAAGAAAATAGGCTTATGGACTTGTAGAGGATGTCTTAGTGAAGGTTGAAGACTATTACATCCCTGCAGATTTCATAATCCTAGACACTGGAAAGGATGAGGATGAATCCATCATCCTTGGAAGACCCTTCCTAGCCACAGCAAGAGCTGTGATTGATGTGGACAGATGAGAGCTAGTCCTTCAATTGAATGAGGACTACCTTGTGTTTAAGGCTCCAGGATCTTCTTCTGTAACCATGGAGAGGAAGCATGAAAAGCTTCTCTCAATACAGAGTCAAACAGAGCCCCTACACTTAACTTCTAAGTTTGGTGTTGGGAGGCCAACATCAAGCTCTGAGTCTCTGTGAAGCTCTCTAAGAGCTCACTGTCAAGCTATTAACATTAAAGAAGTGCTTGTTGGGAGACAACCTAATGTTATTTAATTATATTTATTTATTTTCCATTGCTATTTTATGTTTTCTATAGGTTGATGATCATGTGAAGTCACAAAAACAACAAAAAATTCAAAAACAGAATGAAAAACAGCATTAAAAATAGCACACCCTAGAGGACAGGCTTACTGGCGTTTAAACGCCAGTAAGGATAGCAGAATGGGCGTTTAATGCCCAGTCTAGCAACATTCTAGGCGTTAAACGCCAGAAATGGGCAGCGGCGTGGCGTTTAACGCCAAGAAAGGCAGCAGAGTGGCGTTTAACGCCAGGAAAGGTAGCAAAGCTGGCGTTAAACGCCAGATTTGGCACACAATGGGCGTTTGAACGCCAGAATGGTGCAGGGACTCAAATTCCTTGACACCTCAGGATCTGTGGACCCCACAGGATCCCTACCTACCCCACCACTTCTTCTCTCCTTTTCACACCTTTCTATAACACTCTTCCCCATACACCCTTGACCAATCACCTCAATACCTCTTCCCCAAACACCATTCACCTATCAAATCATACCCCATTCTCCATACTCTCTTCACCACTCACATCCATCCATTATGAAAACCCACCTACCTCACCATTCAAATTCAAACCATTTCCCTCCCAAACCCACCCACACATGGCCGAAAACCCCCTCTCTCTTACCCTATAAATGCCCCTCCTCACCACCTTCATTTTCACACAACATACACACTTATCTCCCCCTTGGCCGAATTCAATTCTCCCCACCATCTCCTCCATTTCTTCTTCTTCTCCTCCTTTCTTTCTTCTTTTGCTCGAGGACGAGCAAACCTTTTAAGTTTGGTGTGGAAAAAGCTCTGCTTTTTATTTTTCCATAACCACTAATGGCACCTAAGGCCGGAGAAACCTCTAGAAAGAGGAAAGAAAAGACAATTGCTTCTACCTCCGAGTCATGGGAGATGGAGAGATTCATCTCATCTATACCCTATGCAATTTAGCTGGAATTGTCATAGAGGAAGACATCCTCATTGATGAGGACAAGCCCATCACTAAGAAAAGGATGGAGCAAATAAGAGAGCCCACTCATGGACCTCAACAAGAGCATGAGGAAATTCCTCATCAAGAAATCCCTGAGATGCCTCAAGGGATGCACTTTCCTCCACAAAACTATTGGGAGCAAATTAACACCTCCTTAGGAGAACTGAGTTCCAACATGGGACAACTAAGGATGGAGCACCAAGGGCATTCCATCATCCTCCATGAAATTAGAGAAGATCAAAGAGCCATGAGGGAAGAGCAACAAAGGCAAGGAAGAGACATTGAGGAGCTAAAGCACTCCATAAGATTTTCAAGAGGAAGAACTAGCCGCCATCACTAAGGTGGACCCGTTCTTTAATTTCCTTGTTCTTATTTTTCTGTTTTTCGATTTTTATGCTTTATGATGTTTATATCTTTATTACATGATCATTAGTGTCTAGTGTCTATGTCTTAAAGCTACGAATGTCCTGTGAATCCATCACCTTTCTTAAATAAAAAATGTTTTTAATTGCAAAAGAACAAGAAGTACATGATTTCGAATTCTAACTTGAAAATGGTAAAATTATTTTGATGTGGTGACAATACTTTTTGTTTTCTGAATGAATGCTTGAACAGTGCATATTTTTGAATTTGTTGTTTATGAATGTTAAAATTG
>NC_029786.2:16797304-16823101 GCF_000816755.2 Arachis ipaensis | reverse complement strand
AAGGATGAATCCATCATCCTAGGAAGACCCTTCCTAGCCACAGCAAGAGCTATGATTGATGTGGACAGATGAGAGCTAGTCCTTCAATTGAATGAGGACTACCTTGTGTTTAAGGCTCCAGGATCTTCTTCTGTAACCATGGAGAGGAAGCATGAAAAGCTTCTCTCAATACAGAGTCAAACAGAGCCCCTACACTTAACTTCTAAGTTTGGTGTTGGGAGGCCAACATCAAGCTCTGAGTCTCTGTGAAGCTCTCTAAGAGCTCACTGTCAAGCTATTAACATTAAAGAAGTGCTTGTTGGGAGACAACCTAATGTTATTTAATTATATTTATTTATTTTCCATTGCTATTTTATGTTTTCTATAGGTTGATGATCATGTGAAGTCACAAAAACAACAAAAAATTCAAAAACAGAATGAAAAACAGCATTAAAAATAGCACACCCTAGAGGACAGGCTTACTGGCGTTTAAACGCCAGTAAGGATAGCAGAATGGGCGTTTAATGCCCAGTCTAGCAACATTCTAGGCGTTAAACGCCAGAAATGGGCAGCGGCGTGGCGTTTAACGCCAAGAAAGGCAGCAGAGTGGCGTTTAACGCCAGGAAAGGTAGCAAAGCTGGCGTTAAACGCCAGATTTGGCACACAATGGGCGTTTGAACGCCAGAATGGTGCAGGGACTCAAATTCCTTGACACCTCAGGATCTGTGGACCCCACAGGATCCCTACCTACCCCACCACTTCTTCTCTCCTTTTCACACCTTTCTATAACACTCTTCCCCATACACCCTTGACCAATCACCTCAATACCTCTTCCCCAAACACCATTCACCTATCAAATCATACCCCATTCTCCATACTCTCTTCACCACTCACATCCATCCATTATGAAAACCCACCTACCTCACCATTCAAATTCAAACCATTTCCCTCCCAAACCCACCCACACATGGCCGAAAACCCCCTCTCTCTTACCCTATAAATGCCCCTCCTCACCACCTTCATTTTCACACAACATACACACTTATCTCCCCCTTGGCCGAATTCAATTCTCCCCACCATCTCCTCCATTTCTTCTTCTTCTCCTCCTTTCTTTCTTCTTTTGCTCGAGGACGAGCAAACCTTTTAAGTTTGGTGTGGAAAAAGCTCTGCTTTTTATTTTTCCATAACCACTAATGGCACCTAAGGCCGGAGAAACCTCTAGAAAGAGGAAAGAAAAGACAATTGCTTCTACCTCCGAGTCATGGGAGATGGAGAGATTCATCTCATCTATACCCTATGCAATTTAGCTGGAATTGTCATAGAGGAAGACATCCTCATTGATGAGGACAAGCCCATCACTAAGAAAAGGATGGAGCAAATAAGAGAGCCCACTCATGGACCTCAACAAGAGCATGAGGAAATTCCTCATCAAGAAATCCCTGAGATGCCTCAAGGGATGCACTTTCCTCCACAAAACTATTGGGAGCAAATTAACACCTCCTTAGGAGAACTGAGTTCCAACATGGGACAACTAAGGATGGAGCACCAAGGGCATTCCATCATCCTCCATGAAATTAGAGAAGATCAAAGAGCCATGAGGGAAGAGCAACAAAGGCAAGGAAGAGACATTGAGGAGCTAAAGCACTCCATAAGATTTTCAAGAGGAAGAACTAGCCGCCATCACTAAGGTGGACCCGTTCTTTAATTTCCTTGTTCTTATTTTTCTGTTTTTCGATTTTTATGCTTTATGATGTTTATATCTTTATTACATGATCATTAGTGTCTAGTGTCTATGTCTTAAAGCTACGAATGTCCTGTGAATCCATCACCTTTCTTAAATAAAAAATGTTTTTAATTGCAAAAGAACAAGAAGTACATGATTTCGAATTCTAACTTGAAAATGGTAAAATTATTTTGATGTGGTGACAATACTTTTTGTTTTCTGAATGAATGCTTGAACAGTGCATATTTTTGAATTTGTTGTTTATGAATGTTAAAATTGTTAGCTCTTGAAAGAATAATGAAAAAGGAGAAATGTTATTGATAATCTGAAAAATCATAAAATTGATTCTTGAAGCAAGAAAAAGCGGTGAATACAAAGCTTGCAAAAAAAAATTGGCAAAAAAAATAAATAGAGAAAAAGAAAGAAAAAGAAAAAGCAAGCAGAAAAAGTCAGTAACCCTTTAAACCAAAAGGCAAGGGTAGAAAAAGGATCCAAGGCTTTGAGCATTAATGGATAGGAGGGCCCAAAGGAATAAAATCCTGGCCTAAGCGGCTAAACCAAGCTGTCCCTAACCATGTGCTTGTGGCGTGAAGGTGTCAAGTGAAAAGCTTGAGACTGAGCGGTTAAAGTCGTGGTCCAAAGCAAAAAAAAAAAGAGTGTGCTTAAGAGCTCTGGACACCTCTAACTGGGGACTCTAGCAAAGCCGAGTCACAATCTGAAAAGGTTCACCAAGTTATGTGTCTGTGGCATTTATGTATCCGGTGGTAATACTGGAAAACAAAGTGCTTAGAGTCACGGCCAAGACTCATAAAGTAGCTGTATTCAAGAATCAACATACTGAACTAGGAGAATCAATAACACTATCTAAATTCTGAGTTCCTATAGATGCCAATCATTCTGAACTTCAAAGGATAAAGTGAGATGCCAAAACTGTTCAGAAGCAAAAAGGCTACAAGTCCCGCTCATCTAATTGAAACTAATTTTCATTGATAAGTTTGGAATTTATTGTATATTCTCTTCTTTTTATCCTATTTTGTTTTTAGTTACTTGGGGACAAGCAACAATTTAAGTTTGGTGTTGTGATGAGCGGATAATTTATACCCTTTTTGGCATTGTTTTTACATAGTTTTTAGTATATTTTAGTTAGTTTTTACTATGTTTTTATTAATAATTATGCAAAATTCACATTTCTGAACTTTACTATGAGTTTGTGTGTTTTTCTGTGATTTCAGGTATTTTCTGGCTGAAATTGAGGGACCTGAGCAAAAATCTGATTCAGAGGCTGAAAAAGGACTGCAGATGCTGTTGGATTCTGACCTCCCTGCACTCGAAGTATATTTTCTGGAGCTACAGAAGCCCAATTAGCGTGATCTTAATTGAGTTGGAAAGTAGACATCCTGGGATTTCCAGAAATATATAATAGTCTATACTTTGCCCGAGATTTGATGGCCCAAACTGGTGTTCAAAGTCAGCCTAAAAATTCTGGCGTAAAACGCCCAAACTGGCACCAGAATTGGAGTTAAACGCCCAAACTGGCACCAAAGCTGGCGTTTAACTCCAGAAATAGCCTAAGCACGAAAAAGCTTCAATGCTCAGTCCAAGCACACACCAAGTGGGCTCCGGAAGTGGATTTCTGCACTATCTGCACTTAGTTACTCATTTTTTCTGTAAACCCTAGTTACTAGTTTAGTATAAAAACTACTTTTAGAGGTTTATTTTATGACTTTTTGACCATCTTTGGACGTTTAGTCCTTAGACCTTTAGTCTTTGGTTAGTCTTTTGTTAATTTTATGCTATCATAGACCATGGAGGCTGGCCTCATGGCCATGCCTAGACCTTTCACTTATGTATTTTCTACGGTGGAGTTTCTACACCCATAGATTAAGGTGTGGAGCTCTGCTGTTCTTCATGAATTAAAGCAATTACTACTGTTTTTCTATTCAATTCACGCCTACTTTTTCTCCAAGATATATTCTCGTACTTAATTCAGTTAAGTCAGAATGAAGGGGTGACCCGTGACAATCACCCAATCTTCGTTACTCGCTTAGCCAAGGTCGCGTGCCTGAAAACCACAAAGCGATCTACATGATGTTCAATGTAGTCATTGGACGACAGCTGGAGTATACTCTCTTGGGTTTCTAATATAAGATTAGAACCATCGTGGTATAGGCTAGAATTATTGGCAGCCATTCCTGGGGTCGGAAAAGTCTAAACCTTGTCTGTGGTATTTCGAGTAGGATCTGGGAAGGGATGACTGTGACGAGCTTCAAACCTGTGAATGTGGGGCGCAAGTGATAGTGCGCAAAAGGACAATGGTCCTATTCCGAGGCTAGCGGGAACCGACAGATGATTAGCCATGCGGTGAAAGCGCAGATGGATTTGTTTTCATCCGAGAGGATCATACAGCTTGCCATGGAAGGAGGTAACGCATGGTTGGAAGAAGGCAATAGGAAAGCAGAGGTTCAGAAGCAACAAAACATCTCTATACACTTATCTGAAATTCCCACCAATGAATTACATAAGTATTTCTATCTTAATTTATATTTTATTTATATTTTAATCACTAAAATCCTATAACAATTTTAATCCTCCTGACTGAGATTTACAAGATGACCATAGCTTACTTCAATCCGACAATCTCTGTGGGATCGACCCTTACTCACGTAAGGTATTACTTGGACGACCCAGTGCACTTGCTGGTTAGTTGTGCGGAGTTGTGAAAAAGAGTTGAGATTACGATCGTGTGTACCAAGTTGTTGGCGCCATTTCAGAGATCACAATTTCGTGCACCAGTATGTAAGATGTAATATTTCTATATCGAAGAACAAAGAGGTAATATGGACTTCCCAAATCAAACAAAGTATTCTATGTAATCATCGGTTTAATTTCCTTAAAGAGGCTCTAAGCCATTAATCTTCATGAAGATTATTTAACTTTCAGAAATTTGTTTTATCCTATTTCAAAAGATAAAAGGTGTTATATTATCAATTGCATGATTTAATTCTCAAACAATAATAGTAATAAAGCTAATCACCCATCATGTGCTGGTTAATCAACTTATAACCTAACCCTCAGCAACCTAACATCACATGCACCATCGTGTACCACTTGAAAAGATATCAATGAATAATGAATACCTGAAAGAATAGATTAGTGGGGAATTTGAGCAATTTAACAGTCCAATAAGCCATCTTGTCCAGAAATGTTACCGGTGCACTAAACAGCAACAAGTAATCCCTAATCACATTAAACCTGAAATCAATAAAGATAGCAGAGCATAATCCCTAATTACAAAAACAGCAACAAGTAATCAATTATTTTAACAGCAGCAAGAAAATTTCAACAAAAATTTCAGAAATTAAAAAAAGAGCAGCAGCACAGAATCAATTATTTGATTTTCATTAATCCATTCACAACTTCACAATAAAAAATCAGCAAACAGAGAATAAAAGGAAGAGAAGAACCGAAGAAGTGAAAACAGTGCCACTAACCTTCGACGGAGACACGGACGGCGACCGGCGACATAGCGGCGAGCTGCTCCAAGCCTCGAACAGAGAAGCCAGGAAGACGAGCTTAGCGTGACAGAGCTTGCGACAAGCTTGAGGCGGCGACGCGATCTTGAGGCAGCAACAAGCTTGAGGTGGCGACGCGAGCTTGAGGCAGCGACGAGCTTGAGGAGCCGGCGACGAGCTTGAGGGAGACTGGGAGAGAGTGGCGAGAGAAGAGAGAGCTGAGATGGCTTTTTGGTTCTAGATTAGGGCACCACGCAGGGGAGTAAATGAGGGAGAGAACGACACCATTTTCCTCTAAAAAAGTGATGGGTTTTTTTAATTTATTTTGAAATCTAGTTTATTCCTATTATTTTAAAACAGTGACCGATTTAGCAACTAATTAATTTGTAACTTTTGATTTTTAGTTGGTCTCAAATTCGGTCACTAATAGCGACCAATTTAGTGACCAACTGCTCTAATACTAAGATTTTATAGTTGGTCGCTATATTAATCCTTAGCAATTGATTTAGTGACCGCTACCTTAGCGACCGAATTAACGCCAACTATTTTATCAACATATTTTTAAATCGGTTGCTAATTCGGTTGCAAAATTATAAAATAGCAACCAATTTAGCGACCGAATGCTTTAAAACCAACATTTTATAGTTGGTCGCTAAATCGGTCGCTATCTTAACATTTAGAAACCGATTTAGCAACCAACTTCTTAGCGACTGATTTAGTGACCAACCACCATTAAGCTTGTTTTTATATTGGTAGCCAAATTGGTCGCTAAATTAAAAATAGCAACCGATTTAACCACCAACATACCCTAAAAGCTTGTTTTTTGTTTTGGTTGTTAATTCGGTCGCTAAGTTAAAAAAAAGCGACCGATTTTAGCGACCGACTAGATTGGCTTTGTCATTGGTAGCTAAATCTGTCACTAATTTTTATTTTAACGACCAATTTAGCGACCAAGAGTGGGTGGTCACTAAATCGGCCGCTAATTGAAATTTAGCGACCGATATTTTTTAAGTCCTAGAAAAGTTTGATTGGTCACAAAATCGGTCGTTAATAGTGACCAATTTTATTGGTCGCTAAAATCGGTCGCTATTTTGAAACTTTCTTATAGTGATCCCTGTGTGTGCGTGCGCACCAGAATGTGCGTGGTGCACGAAATTGTGATCTCAACGGCGCCAAAAACTTGGTACGCATGATCATAATCTTAATTCTTCTTCACAACTTTGCACAACTAACCAGCAAGTGCACTGGGTCGTCCAAGTAATAAACCTTACATGATTAAAGGTCAATCCCACGGAGATTGTCGGCTTAAAGCAAGCTATGGTCATCTTGTAAATCTCAGTCAGACAGATTCAAATGTTTATAGGATTTTGATAATTAAAATATAATTAAAATAGAAAATAAGATAGAGATACTTATGTAATTCATTGGTGAGAATTTCAGATAAGCGTGTGGAGATGCTTTGCTCCTTCTGAATCTCTGTTTTCCTACTGCTTTCATCCAATCATTCATACTCCTTTCCATGGCAAGTTGTATGTTGGGGGATCACCGTTGTCAATGGCTACCGTCCGTCCTCTCAGTGAAAATGGTCTGAATGCACTGTCACCGCACGGCTAATCAGCTGTTGGTTCTCGATCATGTTCGAATAGGATCCATTGATCCTTTTGCGTCTGTCACTACGCCCAACACTCGCGAGTTTGAAGCTCGTCAAAGTCATCCTATCCCAGATCCCACTCGGAATACCACAGACAAGGTTTAGACTTTCCGGATCTCAAGGATGGCCACCAATAATTCTAGCCTATACCACGAAGGTTTTAATCTTAGATTAGAAACCCAAGAGATACACATTCAAGCTTGTTTGCATGTAGAATGGAAGTGGTTGTCAGGCACGCGTTCATAGGTGAGAATGGTGATGAGTGTCACATAATCATCACATTCATCCTGTTCTTGTGTGTGAATGAAAATCTTAGAGAAGAAATAGGCTTGAGTTGAATAGAAAAACAATAGTACTTTGCATTAATTCATGAGGAACAGCAGAGCTCCACACCTTAATCTATGGGGTGTAGAAACTCCACCGTTGAAAATACATAAGTTATAATGGTCCAGGCATGGCCGAATGGCCAGCCCCCTAAACGTGATCAAGAGATCAAGAGTGATACAAAGATATAAAATAAATCTCTAAAAGTAGTTTTTATACTAAACTAGTAGCTAGGGTTACAGAAAATAAGTAACTAAGTGCAGATAGTGCAGAAATCTACTTCCGGGGCCCACTTGGTGTGTGCTTGGGCTGAGCATTAAGCTTTACATGTGTAGAGACTTCTCTTGGAGTTAAACGCCAGGTTGCAGCCTGTTTCTGGCGTTTAACTCTGGTTTGTAACCTGTTTCTGGCGTTTAACTTCAGAATAGGGCAGGAAGTTGGCGTTTGAATGCCAGTTTGCGTCGTCAAAACTTGGGCACAGTATGAACTATTATATATTTCTGGAAAGCCCTGGATGTCTACTTTCCAACGCAATTGAGAGCACGCTAATTGGGCTTTTGTAGCTCCAGAAAATCCACTTCAAGTGCAGGGAGGTCAGAATCCAACAGCATCTGCAGTCCTTTTTCAGCCTCTGAATCAGATTTTTGCTCAGGTCCCTCAATTTCAGCCAGAAAATATCTGAAATCACAGAAAAATACACAAACTCATAGTAAAGTCCAGAAATGTGAATTTTGCTTGAAAACTAAAAAAAATATACTAAAAAGTAGCTAGATCCTACTAAAAACTACCTAAAAATAATGCCAAAAAGCGTATAAATTATCCGCTCATCAGTGCGTATGCACGTTTTTTGAAAATCACAGAGTGTGCGTGCGCACAAGGGTGTGCGTACGCACAAGTGAAAATGTGGCCTCTGTTCAGAGCACGCGCACAACAGTGTGCGTGTGCACACAAACCAGAACTCACAATTTTCTGCAACATCATAGAAATCATATTTATGGGACCAACTTCTAACGATCATATCTTTCTTTAAAAAATTCAGATTTCTACAAAATCTATACCATTTTAAAGCTCTTTGAATTTTTTTAATTGGATATAAAATTCATTCAATTTCAAAAATCGTAACTTAAGATATGATCCGTCAAAGTTCACCAAAAATCCATTTTTCAAATTTCACAAGATTCTCTATTTTTCCAAAACTCAAAACCAAACCAAACATTTACAACCATAATTCCTTACCAAAACACTACCACACATTTACCATTATTCCTCAATCATATCCCAAACATTTCCACACCTAATCACTCATTCTCTTCCAACTTTTTTCACCACAAATCCAACACGTATCACTACCAAAATACCCAAATCGCTTCCATTCCTCAACTTCTTCACTAATCCCAACTACAATAACATTATTTCATATACAAGCTATATACCCAATTATCATCATTCATCATCAAATCATATAATCATCATCATTATTATTCGAATTCATTCCACACAACACCACCACTACATCTATCAATTCTCATCAACTACACCAATCATCAATTTCCTCAACAACATCATAATCACACTCCAATACATACAACTCATAAAATCTTCATCACAATTCACATGCCTCATACATAATCCAACCCAACATCAATACTCATCAACACCAATAGTTCCCAACAATCATTATCAACCACAATAATAAAAAATAACCAACAATTACCATCAATTCAATCATATCCTAAGGTCCACTAGCCTAAGTTTCTAGAAACATTACATATTACATAAAGAAAACCGAAACCATACCTTGGTCGATTCTCAATATGCTCAAACACCAAACTTGATTCCAACAAGCTTCCACCAAGCTCCAAACTAGCAAAGCCAAACCAAAAACCACAACCAACTCCAAAAACAAGCTTCATACATATAACATAACCATGCATTAATAACTAAAGCTCACACCACACCAAATCACAAGGATATAGAGGTTCCTTACCTTATCCAACAGTGATTGGAGCAAAGTCCGACAATTACCCGCTACTAGAGATCACCTAAAATACCAAAACCACAAAATCTACTAAAAAACTATAACAAAAAATGCACAGAAGCTAGGGTAGGAAAATGGAGCTTAATTTTTTATTTCTTACCAGCAAAGCCTAGATAGAAATGAAGAGCTCAACAGGAGTTTCGCGTGGCCACAAACGCCTCGTCAATCGGAGGTCTGTAGCTCAAGTTATGAGCAAAAGAGTGTGAAAGTGAATAGTAACTTCTCCTCTCAGCGCATCCCTTCTTACTTGAGGGTGAAAATAAGCTGAATTGCTCATTAATAGAGTATATATATGTTGGGTCTTGGATCCGGTTTAGGTCCGGTCCAACCCGTTAGCATTTTTGGTTCGTTTGGCCCACTTTGGGCAAAAATCTTTAAGATTAGTGCCCGGTTTTCGATTCTAAATTATTTTTGTCCTTTCAAAACAATAAATTCAATTTTCAAAATCTTATTTTCTTAAAACATGGTACCGGACAGACTAGAGCTAGTACTGCCAGCTTAAGCACTGGTACGCATTTTTATAAAAAATTTTCACAAAAGATATATTTTCCAACTCAAAAAAATTCATTGAAATCAAATTTCACCTTTATATTTTAAAAAGAATATTTTTACATTTTTGGGGAAGAGTGTTATGAAAAAGTGTGAAGAAGAGAGAGTGAGTTGAGGTTGGTGGGGATCCTGTGGGTCCACAGATCCTGAGGGGTCAAGGACTTAGCATCCCTGCTCCATTTAGGCGTGCAAGACGCCCTTAGAATGCAATTCTGGCGTTAAACGCCAGATTACTGTTTGTTTCTGGCGTTTAACGCCAGCTTTTCTCCCTTTCTTGGCATTTAACGCCAACTTGGTGCTCTGTTCTGGCATTAAACACCAGTCTGGTGCCAGTTTTTGGCATTAAACGCCCAGAATGGTGCTAGACTGGGCGTTTAACGCCCATTCTGCTACTCTTACTGGCGTTTAAACGCTAGTAAGCTCTTCCTCCAGGGTGAGCTATTTTTAATGTTATTTTTCATTCTGTTTTTGATTTTTCAATTGTTTTTGTGACTTCACATGATCATCAACCTAAAGAGAACATAAAATAACAATGGAAAATAGATATAATTAAATAACATTGGGTTTCCTCCCAATAAGCACTTCTTTAATGTCAATAGCTTGACAATGAGCTCTCATGGAGCCTCACAGATAATCAGAGCAGGGTTGGGGCCTTTCAACACCAAACTTAGAGTTTGGTTGTGGCCTTTCAACACCAAACTTAGAGTTTGGTTGTGGCCTCCCAATACCAAACTTAGAGTTTGAATGTGGGGGTTTTGTTTGACTCTGTATTAAGAGAAGCTTTTCATGCTTCCTCTCCATGGTTACAGAAGGAGAACCTTGAGTCTTGAATACAAGGTAGTCTTCATTCAACTGAAGGACCAACTCTCCTCTGTTAACATCAATCACAGCTTTTGCTGTGGCTAGGAAAGGTCTACCAAGGATGATGAATTCATCCTCATCCTTCCCAGTGTCTAGGATTATGAAATCAGCAGGGATGTAAAGGCCTTCAACCTTTACTATCACGTCCTCTACTAGTCCATAAGCCTGTTTCATTGATTTGTCTGCCATCTCTAGTGAGATTCTTGCAGCTTGTACCTCAAAAATTCCCAGTTTCTCCATTAAAGAGAGTGGCATGAGGTTTGTCCCTGACCCCAGGTCACACAGAGCCTTCTCAAAGGTCATGGTGCCTATGGTACAAGGTATGAAGAATTTTCCAGGATCTGATTTCTTCTGAGGTAATGTCTGCCTCATTAATGCCCTCAGTTCATTGGTGAACAAGGGGGGTTCATCCTCCCAAGTCTCAGTACCAAATAACTTGGCATTCAGCTTCATGATTGCTCCTAGATATTTAGCAACTTGCTCTTCAGTGATGTCTTCATCCTCTTCAGAGGAAGAATATTCATCAGAGCTCATGAATGGCAGAAGGAAGTTCAATGGAATCTCTATGGTCTCTGTATGAGTCTCAGATTCCTTTGGTTCCTCAAAGAAAAACTCCTTTCTATCCAGAGGACGTCCCATCAGGCTTTTCTCACAGGGACTCACGTCCTCCTCACTCTCTTCAGGTTCGGCCATGTTGGTCATGATTATGGCCTTGCACTCTCTCTTGGGATTTTCTTCTGTATTGCTTGGGAGAGTACTGGGAGGAGTTTCAGTAATCTTCTTACTCAGCTGACCCACCTGTGCCTCCAAATTTCTAATGGAGGACCTTGTCTCATTCATGAAACTTAGTGTGGTCTTGGATAGATCAGAGACTATGGTTGCCAGGCCAGAATGGCTCTGTTCAGAATTCTCTGTCTATTGCTGAGAAGATGATGGAAAAGGCTTGCTATTGCTAAACCTATTTCTTCCACCATTATTGTTAAAGCCTTGTTGAGGCTTATGTTGGTCCTTCCATGAGAAATTTGCATGATTTTTCCATGAAGGATTATAGGTGTTTCCATAGGGTTCTCCCACGTAATTCACCTCTGCTATTGCAGGGTTCTCAGGATCATAAGCTTCTTCTGCAGAAGATGCTTCTTTAGTACTGTTGGATGCAGCTTGTAATCCATTCAGACTCTGAGAAATCATATTGACTTGCTGAGTCAATATTTTGTTCTGAGCCAATATGGCATTCAGAGTATCAATTTTAAGAACTCCCTTCTTCTGAGGCGTCCCATTGTTCACAGGATTCCTTTCTGAGGTGTACATGAACTGGTTATTTGCAACCATTTCAATGAGTTCCTGAGCTTCTGTAGGGGTTTTCAGATGAAGAGATCCTCCTGCAAAATGGTCCAATGACATTTTTGACAACTCAGACAGACCATCATAAAATATACATATGATGCTCTATTCTAGAAGCATGTCAGAAGGACACCTTTTGATCAGTTGCTTATATCTTTCCCAAGCTTCATAGAGGGACTCACCTTCCTTCTGTCTGAAAGTTTGGATTTCCACTCTAAGCTTGCTCATCTTTTGAGGTGGAAAGAATTTGGCCAGGAAAGCACTGACCAGCTTATCCCAATAGTTCAGACTTTCCTTAGGTTGTGAATCCAACCATGTTCTAGCTCTGTCTCTTACTACAAAAGGGAAAAGCATAAGCCTGTAGACCTCGGGATCAACTCCACTGGTCTTGACAGTGTCACGGATTTGTAAAAATTCAGCTAAAAACTGATGAGGATCTTCCATTGGAAGTCCATGAAACTTACAATTCTGTTGCATCGGAGAAACTAATTGAGACTTGAGCTCAAAGTTGTTTGCTCTAATGGTAGGAATTGAGATGCTTCTTCCATAGAAGTTAGAAGAGGGTGCAATAAAGTCACCAAGTATCTTCCTTGCATCTCCACCATTGTTATTGGGTCCGGCCATGTCTCCTTCTTTTTCGAAAATTTCTGTCAGGTCCTCTGCAGAGGGTTGTGCCTTAGCTTCTCTTAGTTTCCTCTTAAGGGTCCTTTTAGGTTCAGGATCAGCTTCAACAAGAATGCCTTTATCCTTGTTCCTGCTCATATGAAAAAGAAGAGAACAAAGAAAATATGGAATCCTCTATGTCACAGTATAGAGATTCCCTTATGTGAGTAGAAGAAGAGAAGAATAGAAGAAGGAGAAGAGAAGAACTCGAACACAGAGAAGAAGAGGGGGTTCGAATTTAAATTAAAATAAAAGGAAAATATTTTTGTTTTTATTTTAATTATTAGTTAGAATTCAAAAATTAAAAAGAGAAATAAAATTAAATTAAAATTTAAAACAATTAGTTAATTAAAAGAAATTTTGAAAAATTGGGAGGGGGGAGTTTTCGAAAATTAGAGAGAGAAGTTTACGTGGTTTTGAAAAAGATATGATTGAAATATAAAACTTTTAAAATCAAACAAAAAGCCAGGTAGTTAATTGAAAAATATTTGAAAATCAATTTTGAAAAGATAAGAAGTTAGAAAAGATTTTGAAATTGATTTTGAAAGGATATGATTTGAAATTTATTTTGAAAAAGATTTGAAAAGGAAATTAAAAAGATTTGATTTTTGAAATTAAAGTTGATTACTTGACTAACAAGAAATTAAAAGATATGATTTTAAAATTCAAATATTGAACCTTTCTTAATAGGTAAGTAACAACTTGAAAAATTTTTGAATTAAAATATTAAATGTTAGTGAGATTTTCGAAAATATGAAGTAAGAATAAGAAAAAGATTTTGAAAATCAATTAAAAAAAATTTCGAAAATATGTAAAAAAAAATAAAAAAGATTTGATTTTTGAAAAAGATTTGAAAAGATAGAATTTTGAAATTGAAATTTATGAGTAAAACAAGGAGAGATATATTTTTGATTTTTTTATTTTTAGTAAAGAGAGAGAAAAACACCAAATTGAAACAAAACATAGAAATTATGAATCAAAACAACTAATGCATGCAAGAATACTTTGAATATCAAGATGAACACCAAGAACACTTTGAAAGTCAAGATGAACACCAAGAACTTATTTTTGAAAATTTTTAAGAAAAGACACACATGCAAGACACCAAACTCAGAAATTTTCAATGTTTAGACACTAACAAATTGAAAATGCATATGAAAAACAAGAAAAGACACAAAACATAAAATTGCAAAGATCAAACAAAGAAGATCATCAAGAACAACTTGAGGATCATGAAGAACACCATGCATGAATTTTTCGAAAATTTTTAGGAAATTAAAAAGATGCAATTGACACCAAACTTAAAAATTGACACTAGACTCAAATAAGAAACACAAAATTCTTTTTGGTTTTGTGATTTTATTAAAAATATTTTTTGTATTTTTTGAAAATTATTTTGAAAAAGAAAATAAAGATTTCAAAATTTTTAATAAGAACTCCAAGAATCATGCAATGTTAGTCTAAAGCTCCGGTCCAGGAATTAGACATGGTTTACTAGCCAGCCAAGCTTTCAGTGAAAGCTTCAGTCCAAAACACTAGCCATGGCTAATGGCCAGCCAAGCTTTAGCAGATCATTACACGCAACAGCTAAATTGATGAGAAAGACAAAGAAGCTCTTCTAAGGATAAGTGAAACCTCGGTCCAAAAGATTAGACATGGCTTAACAGCCAGCCAGGATTCAACATATCTCATGAAACTCTAGAATTCATTCTTAAAAATTCTGAAGGATAAAATAATTTATTTTAAAATTTTTTTGAAAATTTTTCGAAAATAAAAAGCTTAAAAATAAAATAAAATTACCTAATCTGAGCAACAAGATGAACCGTCAGTTGTCCAAACTCGAACAATCCCCGGCAATGGCGCCAAAAACATGGTGCATTAAATTGTGATCTCAACGGCGCCAAAAACTTGGTACACACGATCATAATCTTAATTCTTCTTCACAACTTCGCACAACTAACCAGCAAGTGCACTGGGTCGTCCAAGTAATAAACCTTACGTGAGTAAGGGTCGATCCCACGGAGATTGTCAGCTTGAAGCAAGCTATGGTCATCTTGTAAATCTCAGTCAGGTAAATTCAAATGGTTATGGGATTTTGATAATTAAAATATAATTAAAACAGAAAATAAGATAGAGATACTTATGTAATTCATTGGTGAGAATTTCAGATAAGCGTGTGGAGATGCTTTGCTCCTTCTGAATCTCTGCTTTCCTACTTCTTTCATCCAATCATTCATACTCCTTTCCATGGCAAGCTGTATGTTGGGGGATCACCGTTGTCAATGGCTACCATCCGTCCTCTCAGTGAAAATAGTCCGAATGCGCTGTCACCGCACGGCTAATCAGCTGTTGGTTCTTGATCATGTTGGAATAGGATCCATTGATCCTTTTGCGTCTGTCACTACGCCCAACACTCGCGAGTTTGAAGCTCGTCAAAGTCATCCCATCCCAGATCCTACTCGGAATACCACAGACAAGGTTTAGACTTTTCGGATCTCAAGGATGGCTGCCAATAATTCTAGCCTATACCACGAAGATTTTAATCTTAGATTAGAAACCCAAGAGATACACATTCAAGCTTGTTTGCATGTAGAATGGAAGTGGTTGTCAGGCACGCGTTCATAGGTGAGAATGTAGCCTAGGATTACAGAAATGAGTAATTAATGTAGAAATCTTCTTCCGGGCTCACTTGGTGTGTGCTTGGGCTGAGCATTGAGATTTACACATGTAAAGACTTCTCTTGGAGTTAAACGCCAGGTTGCAGCCTGTTTCTGGCGTTTAACTCTGGTTTGTAATCTGTTTCTGGCGTTTAACTTCAGAATAGGGCAGGAAGTTGGCATTTGAACGCCAGTTTGCGTCATCAAAACTTGGGCAAAGTATGGACTATTATATATTGCTGGAAGTCCCTGGATGTCTACTTTCCAAAGCAATTGAGAGCTCTCTAATTGGGCTTCTTTAGCTCCAGAAAATCCACTTTGAGTGCAGGGAGGTCAGAATCCAATAGCATCTGCAGTCCTTTTTCAGCCTCTGAATCAGATTTTTGCTCAGGTCCCTCAATTTCAGCCAGAAAATACTTGAAATCACAGAAAAATACACAAAATCATAGTAAAGTCCAGAAATGTGAATTTTGCTTGAAAACTAATAAAAATATACTAAAAAGTAGCTAGATCCTACTAAAAACTACCTAAAAACAATGCCAAAAAGCGTATAAATTATCCGCTCATCAGTGCGTATGCACGTTTTTTGAAAATCACAGAGTGTGCGTGCACACAAGGGTGTGCGTATGCACAAGTGAAAATGTGGCCCCTGTTCAGAGCACACGCACAACAGTGTGCGTGCGCACACAAACCAAAACTCAATTTTCTGCAACATCATAGAAATCAGATTTATGGGACCAACTTCTAACGATCATATCTTTCTCTACAAAATTCAGATTTCTACAAAATCTATACCATTTTAAAGCTCTTTGAATTATTTTTAATTGGATATAAAATTTATTCAATTTCAAAAATCGTAGCTTAAGATATGATCCGTCAAAGTTCACCAAAAATCCATTTTTCAATTTTCACAAGGTTCTCTATTTTTCCAAAACTCAAAACCAAACCAAACATTTACAACCATAATTCATTACTAAAATACTACCACACATTTACCATTATTCCTCAATCATATCCTAAACATTTTCACACCTAATCACTCATTCTCTTCTAACTTTTTCCACCACAAATCCAACACGTATCACTACTAAAATACCCAAATCGCTTCCATTGCTCAATTTCTTCACTAATCCCAACTACAATAACATTATTCCATATACAAGCTATATACCCAATTATCATCATTCATCATCAAATCATATAATCATCATCATTATTATTCGAATTTATTCCACATAACACCACCACTACATCTATCAATTCTCATCAACTACACCAATCATCAATTTCCTCAACAACATCATAATCACACTCCAATACATACAACTCATAAAATCTTCATCACAATTCACATGCCTCATACATAATCCAACCCACCATCAATACTCATCAACACCAATAGTTCCCAACAATCATTATCAACCACAATAATAAAAAACAACCATCAGTTACCATCAATTCAATCATATCCTAAGGTCCACTAGCCTAAGTTTCTAGAAACATTACATATTATATAAAGGAAACCAAAACCATACCTTGGTTGATTCTCAATATGCTCAAACACCAAACTTGATTCCAACAAGCTTCCACCAAGCTCCAAACTACCAAAGCCAAACCAAAAACCACAACCAACTCCAAAAATAAGCTTCATACATACAACATAACCATGCATTAATAACTAAAGCTTACACCACACCAAATCACAAGGATATATAGGTTCCTTACCTTATCCAACAGTGATTAGAGCAAAGTCCGATAATTACCCGCTACTAGAGATCACCTAAAATACCAAAACCACAAAATCTACTAAAAAACTATAACAAAAAATGCACAGAAGTTACGGTAGAAAAATGGAGCTTAAGTTTTGATTTCTTACCAGCAAAGCCTAGATAGAAACGAAGAGCTCAACAGGAGTTTTCTGTGGCCATAAACGCCTCGTCAATCGGAGGTCTGTAGTTTTGAGCAAAAGAGTGAGAAAGTGAATAGTAACTTCTCCTCTCAGCGCCTCCCTTCTTACTTGAGGGTGAAAATATGCTGAATTGCTCATTAATAGAGTATATATATGTTGGGTCTTGGGTCCGGTTTGGGTTCGGTCCAACCCATTAGCATTTTTGGTTCGTTTGGCCTACTTTGGGCAAAAACTTTTAAGATTAGTGCCCGATTTTCGATTCTAAATTATTTTTGTCCTTTCAAAACAATAAATTCAATTTTTAAAATCTTATTTTGTTAAAACACGGTACCGGACATATTAGAGCTAGTACTGCCGGCTTAAGCATCGGTACGCATTTTTAAAAAAAATTTTCACAAAAGATACATTTTCCAACTCAAAAAAATTCATTGAAATTAAATTTCACCTTTATATTTTAAAAAGAATATTTTTACATTTTTGAACCTATTTCGTGCAATTGAACTATTATTTTATTAAAGCGTTCACTCTGGTTCTTACAAATAATAAGAATTAACTTATTTTGTTTTGATTTTTATTAAAGAATTATATTATGAGTTTGTTTTATTACGTAAAGAATTATATTTTGGGTTTGATTAGAATTATGTTTTGGGTTTGATTAAAGAGCCACATTTTGAGAAGTTTTAGTGAATTTAAAGTATTTGAATTTGATTGGTAAAGAGAGATAATTTTTTAGTCTTTCGAAAGTTAGTAAACTTGAGAATGAGTTTAACTTGATTACTTTTAATAAAAGGGTTATGTTTTGAAAAGTATTTAGTGAATTTAAAATAAATGATTTTCTTGAGTCTTTTGAAAGAGATTTAAACTGAAAATGGTTTTGAAGTTTGTCTGAAAATTTTTGATTGAGTAAATATGAGTTTATGAAAGAGAATGGGTTTAGAGTGACATTATTTTGAAAGTTTCGGAAAATGTTATAAAAATTTGTTTTGGTTTTAAAGGAAAGTGATTTGAGAAAAAGTGATTCTTGGCATGCTCTGATCTGAATGTATATTGCTATTAAAGTAATTGGGCAAGTTGAGATTGAGGATTCTCTCTCTTGCTACGATAGACAAGTTGAGGTTCAGGATTTCCTCATTTGTTGTGGTGATAAAGTACAATTTTATGGTTTATTTTGTATTAAATTTGGTGGATTTCATCAACCTTTCCTACACTTATTCACTAAAATAGCATGGTTTTATGAATTCTTCCTAAATTGTGCTTAGGATTGAAAACACATTTTTTAGGCCCTTAATTTGCTAATTTTAATTCACTTTAATTCAATTCGATGCCTTGATGTGTTTGATGAAGTGATTTCAGGTTTCCAAGACAAGTATGGATTGAAGGAGTGAGGAGAAAGCATGCAAAAGTGAAGAATTCATGAAGAAATAAAGTTTGGAGTGCTGTATGATCATGCGTATTCACAAGCGTTCATGCGTACGCACAATTGCAAATGTTACAGCCATGCGTATACACAAGCATTGATGCGTACGTATGATTACATTTTTCACAACCATGCGTACGCATGGTCAGGCATGCGTACGCACGAATGCAATCACGTGACTCATTAATGAGAAGATGCTGGGGGCGATTTCTGGACCTGCCAAAGCCCAATCCAACTCATTTCTAAAGCTATTTGAAGCCAAATTCAAGAAGGATGAAGGGAGAGCAATTAGGTTTAGATAGAAACATGTTTTAGGTTGTATTCTAGAGAGCTTCTCTCTTCTCTCTAGAATTAGGATAGATTAGATTAAATTTTGTTTTAGATATATGTTTTGATCTTGCTTTAATTTAGTTTTCCATGCAATTTCTTGTTATTACATCTTTACTCTCTTAATTTTACTTGTTATTTCCTAATTTGTACTTAAGAGTGAAAATATTATTTTTTGGCCTTAAATTGCTAATTTTAATTCACCTTTGATTCCACTAGATGCCTTGATGTGTTTGTTAGTGAATTTAGGTTGAAAAGGCTAGGAATGGATCAAAGGAGTGAAGAGAAAAGCATGCAAAGTGGAGAAATCATGGAAAATCAAGGATTTGGGATGCACTCATCGACTCGCATGTGACCTCATTAAAGTGAAACTGCTGGGGGCGATTTCTGAGACTCCCAAGCCCAGATCCAACTCACTTTCGGAGCCTATTACATGTAGAATTGAGGAGAGTCAAGGGGGGAAGCACATAGTTTAGTTTTCATCATACTTTAGGATAGTTTCTAGAGAGAGAAGCTCTCTCTTCTCTCTAGAATTAGGTTAGATATAGATTAGGAATTCTTAGATCTAGATTTAATTCATGCTTTGATTTACTTTTCCTCTTCAATTCCTTGTTTCTCTACCTTTGCTTTCTCTAGTTTAGTACTTTATTTCTTGTAATTCTTTACTTTGTTGTTGATGCGTTTTTGTTCTTCCATTTTCCTTTCAATACAATTTTATGCTTGATGTTCTTTTATTGTTGATTTGAATTGTTGTTATTGTTTCCTTGCAATTAGTAGTTGTAGATCTACATTTCTTGTAATTTTATCTTGCTTTCCTTTTCTGCCTTCCAAGTGTTTGACAAAATGCATGGAAGGATGTTAGACTAGATTTTTGTGTTCTTGGCTTGGGATGGTAACTTAGGTGAACTTGAGTTACTAATGTCCAAGTGTTGATGATTGGTATCCATTGACTCTAGCCTTCCCTAACTTAATTGGTGAGATGGTTAGGACTTATGGATTAGGATTGGTATAGCTCATTTGACTTTTCTTTACTTGTTAGAGGATGACTTAATGGGATTAATCCTTGCAACTATCATGTTGTGGTTAGTAACAAGGATAAAGATCCTTGACCATCATTCCTTGCCAAGACCTTCTTATCATTTGAATTCCTCTTTACTTTCTTGCAATTTACTCTTCATGTTCCTTATTCAAAACCCCAAAATACTTGTCCCATAACCAATAACAAGAACACTTCTCTGCAATTCCTTTGAGAGACGACCCGAAGTTTGAATACTTCGGTTATTTTTATTGGGGTTTGTTACTTGTGACAACCAATTTTTTGCATGAGAGGATTCTTTGTTGGTTTAGGAACTATACTTGCAACAAGAATTTATTTTGAAATTCTATACCGCCAAAAATCCGTTCATCATTTAGGTGCCTTGATGTCATTGATGTCCAGTGTCATTGGTGATTTAGGGTTGTTAGTTAGTTTTATGACCAATTTTGTCCAATTGACTTAACGCTCCGATGTTAGAGGAAAACTAAGTGGAATTAACCCTTTGTAATTACCATGTTGTAATCAATGATACAAGATGGGAAACCTTGACCCTTGATCCTTGCCATTAGTGTCTTTTCGCATTTATAGTTCCTTAGTTGTTAGCTTTACTTTTTTGCAATTTACATTTCTCATTCATCATTTAAAGTCCCAAAAATACCTTATAACCAATAATATGCACACTTTCCTGCAATTCCTTGAGAGACGACCCGAAGTTTAAATACTCCCGATTTTTATTAGTTTGCATTGTGAAAAACAAATTAAACTTTGATTGAGGGTTACTTGTTGGTTTGGATCTATACTTTAACGGAATTATTTTGTGAAAATTTATAATCAATGATTTCCCTCCGTCATACGGTGGACAAGGTTAAGGTTGAGGATTTCCTTTCTCGTCGCACGAGAGTTGGATACAAGGTTGAGGATTCCCTTAAGCTCAATTCTATATTATTAATTAGATTTTTGGTTATGTTTGATTATGTTGGATTGAAATGAGTTTTGGATTGATATGGTGAAGACGGTGGCTTTGTCCCGCTCACGTAAACGCAAGTTGAGATTGAGGATTCTCTCTCTTGTTGTAATAGACAAGCTGGGATTAATGATTCCCTCTGTTATTGCAGTGGGCAAGCAGGATTGAGGATTATCTCTCTTGTTACATCAAAAAATTGAATGGAGAAGGTTGAGGATTTACTTCAATTCAATTTTCTGGTTGTGGTATGAATGGGTCAGGTTAAAGATTCCCTACCATTACATCATAGTCTTTCTCTAAATGGGAGGTTGAGGATTCCCTCCTGGGAGGTAGAGGATTCCCTCTTGGAAGGTTGAGGATTGCCTTCGTGTTAAGAGACGATATCTGGGTTAGCTACCGGATGTGTCAGGTTCTGGCAGTATAACCAATACGTAAGCTCATGGCCAGTAGGACAGGTACGCATTATATGCATCTATGTGACATTGTTTGGGTGTGTATTGATGAGGGGATATTTTATAATCTTTTTGATACTATTTTCTCAGTGTTTTTAGTTCATTTTATTAAGTTTTATTATGTTTTAGTGCAAAATTCACATTTTGGATGCTAATTTGAGCTTTTGTTTTTTTTTTTTACAATTTTAGGTTATTTTTGGATGAATTTGGCAAGTTTTGGCAAAGTCTTATTCAGAGGCAAAGAAAGAAGTTTAGATGCTGTCAGATCCTGACCTCTATTCATTCAAACGAGCATTTCTAGAGCTACAGAGGTCAAATTGATGCTCTCTCAATAGAGTTGGAAAGCTAACTTCCAGGGCTTTCCGGCAATATATAATGATTTATACTTTTCTTTGGAAATGACTGCCCAAAATGGGCGTTAAACGCCCAATTTACCCCCTCTCAGGAGTTCAACGCCCAAGAAGGACCAAGCCTCCAAGTTGGGCGTTCAACGCCAGCCAAAGAGCACAAGGGCACGAGTTCACCCCCTAATGGGCGTTCAACGCCCATCCTCAAAGTTGGACGCCAAGCCTTCAGCCCAAACACTCACCAAGTTGGCCCAGAAGTGGATTTTAGCACTCATTAGCTTAGTTTCGCATATCTTTGTGTTTTTAATTTTAAATTAACATATTTTGGGGTTAGCATCTTCTATTTAAAGAGAAGAACACTTAGGAATTAGGCATGCCTCCCAGAAGGGGAGAAGCACAGACACTTAAGTTTTCTCTGTAAATTATGAGCGGCTAAACCTCCTAGGTTAAGGATAGGAGCTCTGCTCATTCCCATGGATTAATGTTATTACTGTTCTACTTTAATATATGTTTGATTCCATTCTATGATGTATTGTCGTTCTTCATCTTTATGAATCTGGGGTGGAACGAAAGTATGACCCCTTATTCTACATGAGCTCTTCACGAATCATGACCCGGATAGTATTGAGCTACAACTTGAGAGTACATTACAGGTTCCAAGAGAGTACCTGGGCTAATTGGGGTATGTGACATAAAACCTCGTTAGTCATGGGTAATTGAGGTATCTGTGGCGTCAAGGCTAGAATACTGAGCATCATTCTCCAATCCGGAAGATCCGACCTTGTCTGTGGCGTTTTGAGTAGGATCACCAGAGATTGAATTACGTGAGCTTCACCCTTTTCCAAATTGAATGATCAGTGTCCTGGTATTTGGTTTGGAAAAGGAGATTAATGACCACTACCCCTGGCTTAATTACTTACAGCTGGCAATTGAATGAATCTCTCATTGTTAAAGCAGTCAGTAAGACATATTAATCCGGAAGAATAAGCATCTCCGAGGCCTTAACTGATTCCCTATCATTATTTCTACATCTTTTCGTTATTGTTTTGTTTATGCGCCTACAACACAACAATCAACTTTCTATTTGCCTGACTAAGATCTGCTGGATAGCCACTACTTTCTCGATCCGAAAATCCTCGTAGGATCGACCCTCACTCACCGGAGGTATTACTTGGACAACCCGGTGCACTTGCCGGTTCAGTTGTGCGAGTTCTAATTTCGCGCACCATGCATATTGTATTTAGTTTGCCTATGTGAATATTTATGTTTAACTGCTAATTGCCATACTTGCTATAATTGCTCTTGATTGTGTGGGAAATTTAATAACTATGATTGTGACTGCTTCGTTTGGACTATGGTGGTTAGAGTGGTAATTGATTATGTATATTTGGGCCAAAGGCCATGATTGTTTATATGTTGGGCCGGAGGCCGTGATTTGATTATATGCTGGGCTGGAGGCTGTGGTTTGCTTATATGTGAGGCCGGAGGCCGTGGTCTGCTTATATGTTGGGCCGAAGTCTGTGGTATGATAATGATTTGGGCCGAAGGCCGTAATTAATTGAATCACCAATAAGTATGGTTAATAATGTTTTGTTCGCATGTGGTGAAATGTTTTGGATATTATCTTTGATTGAATTTTTTATAAATTGAAATATGAATTCGGATTTTGGATAATAAAATGGTTGGTTTCAAAGAAGATTCATAAGATGAATGATGATCATTGCTTTTGAAATTCATTCTTCTTTTTATATGTATCCTTTTATAAAAATTCTTAAACCCTCTACTCAGAAACTAAGTGGAATTAACTCTTTGTAATTACCATGTTGTGGTCAATAATACAAGATGGAAAACCTTGACTCTTGATCTTTGCCATGAGTCTCTTTTAGCATTTATAATTCCTTAGTTGTTAGCTTTCCTTTCTTGTAATTTACATTTCCCGTTCATCATTCAAAACCCTAAAAATACCTCATAACCAATAATATGCACACTTCTCTGCAATTCCTTAAGAGACAACCCGAGGTTTAAATACTCTCGATTTTTATTAGTTTGCATTGTGACAAACAAATTAAACTTTGATTGAGGGTTAATTTTTGTTTTGGATCTATACTTCAACGGAATTATTTTATAAAAATTCCTAACCGACGATTTTCCTCCGTCATGCGGTGGACATGGTTAAGGTTGAGGATCCCTTCTCTTGTCGCAATGGAGAATTGGATAGAAGTTTGAGGATTCTCTTTAGTTTAATTCTATATTATTAATTATATTTTTGGTTATGTTTGATTATGTTGGATTGAAATGAGTTTTGGATTCATATGCTGAGGACGGTAGCTTTGTCCCACTCACGTAAAGGCAAGTAGAGATTGAAGATTCTCTCTTTTGTTGTAATAGAAAAGCTGAGGTTGATGATTCCCTCTCTTATTGCAATGGGCAAGTGGGGTTGAAGATTTTCTCACTTGTTACATTGGAAAATTGAATGGAGAAGGTTGAGAATTTACTTCGATTCAATTTCTGGCTGTGGTATGAATGGGTCAGGTTAAGGATTCCCTACCATTACATTACAGTCTCTCTGATTGGCATTCCCTCCTGGGAGGCTGAGGATTCCTTCCTAGAAGGTTGAGGACTGCCTTCGTGTTAAGAGACGATATCCGGGTTAGCTACTGGATGTGTCAGGTTCAGGCAGTATAACCGATACATAAGATCATGGCCAGTAGGACAGCTATGCATCATATGCAATCTATGTGACATTGTTTGAGTGTGCATATTGTATTTAGTTTGCCTAAGTGAATATTTCTGTTTAACTGCTAATTGCCATATTTGCTGTAATTACTCTTGATTGCGTATGAATTTTATTATTTGTGATTGTGACTGCTTGGTTCGGACTATGGTGGTTGGACTGATAATTAATTATGTATTTTTGGGCTGGAAGTCGTGATTGCTTATATGTTGGGCCGGAGGCCGTGATTTGATTATATGCTGAGCCAGAGGCCGTGATTTGATTATATGCTGAGCCGGAGGCTATGGTTTGCTTATATGTGGGGCCAGAGGCCGTGGTTTGCTTATATGTTGGGCCGGAGTCTGTAGTATGATAATGATTTAGGCTAGAGGTCGTAATTAGTTGAATCACCGCTAAGTCTAGTTAAAAATGTTTCGTTGGCATGTGGTGATATTTTTTGGATATTATCTTTGATTGAATTTTTTATAAATTGAAATATGAATTCGGATTTTGGATAATAAAATTGTTGGTTTCCAACAAGATTCATAAGATGAACGATGATCATTGCTTTCAAAATTCATTCTTCTTTTTATATGTATCCTCTTATAACAATTCTTAAACCCTCTACTGAGAGCCTACGAGGATGATGTTCTCACCTCCTACGGACTTCTCTTTCAGGACGGACAAGAGAGCTTATGAAGTTTTTGCTAAATTATTAGTTGTGCTATTTTTGTTTGGATATATTAGTTATAGTTTTTTCCTCGCCTTTAATATTATTATATTTTTGTAAGAGGGATAGGAGTCGTGATTATGATGTTTGTGATGTTATAAGTTATTGTATAAAGTACTCTAGTAATCATGTATATATATATAAATATGAAGTGATGTGTTTGGTTGTGTATGTACGTACGTACGTTTCAAGAAAAAGAATTTCCGGTTTTGAAAAAAAATTTACACGGACTCGAGTTAAAAGACTCATATTTTATTGTTAATTATTTATGTAAGTCATCGTAATACCCTCGCTATTAAAGTGACGCAATCAGAAGTGTGACATTTTGATAGTAAAAATGTTACAATATTTGATTTAGAAATCGGATTTTTTCAGTCTAATTTATAAATGAAGGAAAAATAAGAATTGGAATTTTCAAAAGAATTTAAATAATTCATTTTTAGTTATTTCAAAAATAAGAAAAAGAATTCAACTCTTGAGTGAAGTCTAATTTCTAGCATTTCAAACAAGCTCTAACTTTCTCATTTTTTAAAAGATCTAAATTTTTTAAAATATTTATTTATGCCAATTTTATATTACACTCTCAAATAGGAGTGAGGAGTGA
>NC_029786.2:16794850-16797234 GCF_000816755.2 Arachis ipaensis | reverse complement strand
TCTAATTTTTTATTTATTCTTTAAAAAACTTATTATTTCTAACTATAAAAAATAAATAGAATTATGTGAGAAAACTCTAAACATTAATTTTATTTATGTAAAAAATTGTTAATGTGTTAAATTTTTATAAATAAAAAGAACAATTTTTCATCTATTGTAAATATAAAATAATTTTAAAGGTATATTGACTATATTCAATAAACAAACAACACATCAACAATGTTACGATATGGATGTCCATATCCATCTACTCAACATGATTTATTCTTCCTTTGAAGTTCTATTGGGAAGCACAAATATTAAAGGATATGCGGTGCATGCTTTCCCAATATTTGTAAAGTGAAACTTTTCACTAGTATAAATAGGGGAATAAGGCTGAGGCTTTGACACAAGCAAGTAATAAGAAATCAATTCTCTCTTTATGTTGCAATCAAATACTCTTCTCTTTATATTTCTACTACAATTCTTTCTCTTCTTTTATTTTATAAGTATTTTAAACACTCTTTTCTATTACTCTTTACATATAATATTCACTCTTTTCTATTACTCTTTACATATAATATTAATAGTAATATTAATCATCTTTATTATATTGAGATAGTAATTGTAGTACTAGAGTCTTCTATTTATACTTCTTTATTTGGTATTTATTTTACAACACGTTATCAGCACGAGACTCTGATCAAATTTTTAGGAAGACTCAGGTAACAATTTTTCATTATGTTGAAACTCTCTCATCTTGAATTCAATGCTCTTGATATATCTGGAAACAATTATTTATCATGGATATTAGATGTTGAAATCCATCTTGATTCAATGGATCTTGGGGATACCATTAAGGCTGAAAATAATGCATCCCAGAAGGATAAAGTCAAAGCCATGATTTTTCTCCGTCGTCATCTTGACGAAGGATTGAAAAATGAATATCTCACATTAAAAGATCCTGCAGATCTTTGGAAAGACCTTGAAGAAAGGTATAATCATCAAAAAATGGTGATACTTCCTCAAGCCCGATATAAGTGGACGCACTTGCGTCTACAAGATTTTAAATCTATAAATGAATATAATTTTGCAATGTTTCGAATCACCTCACGAATGAAGTTATGTGGGGAAAAGATAACTGATCATGATATATTAGAGAAAACTTTCTCAACCTTCCATGCCTCGAACGTGCTCCTGCAGCAGCAGTATCGAGAAAAAGGGTTTAAAAAATATTCTGAGTTAATTTCTTGCCTTCTTGTTGCTGAACATAACAATGAGTTGCTCTTGAAAAATCATGAAGCGCGCCCAGCTGGCGCCGCCCCATTTCCTGAAGTAAATGCGGCAAATTACCCCAGAAGAGGTAAATGGCAAGGTTTTAATAACAAGAAAAATTATGGAAGGAAAAGGAATTATATTCAAAAGAGAGGATCTCACCAGAAGTGGAATAAAGAAAGAAATATCGGGCAGAATAAATCAACAGAGGATAAGTGTTTCCATTGTGGTGGAAAGGGCCATTGGTCATATACCTGTCGTACCCCAAGGCACCTGGTCGATCTTTATCAGGCATCTTTGAAAAAGGATGGCAAAGGAAAGGAAACAAATTTTGTTTCAAATGATACTGAAAATTCCACCACTCATTATGATGTATCTGATTTCTTTGAGGACCCTGAAGGAAATATTGGTTATTTGATCAATGATAGAATAGTTTAATATGTGAGATTGTGAAGTATCTATGTAAATAAATGATGTAAAGAACTTATTGTTAAGTTTTATTTTCTATGTATTTAAGTTTCAAATGTGATGTATATAAATAATGAAATATCAATGTTTATGAATTTTGAAATCATTAAATATGTCATGTTTTAAAATAAAATTTTAGTATATGATATTATGTACAGTATTTCTTAGAAAAATAATTCCGATCAAATATTCAATTTAACTGTGCATACTGCTCATTTTATTATTATTTGTCTTTGAAGAAAATGGCAAGGATATGTAATGAAGATGTATGCCTTGCGGATAGTGTAAGTTCGCACACCATTCTCAAAAGTAATATATATTTTACCCATCTTGTGCCAAAAGAAGAATGTGTTAATACTATTATTGGCTCAGGCAATGTGATAGAAGGCTCCGGAAGAGCTATAATTTTGTTTCCCGGAGGAACAAAATTTATAATAAATAATGCACTGTTGTCTACCAAGTCTCGAAGAAACTTGTTGAGTTTTAAAGATATTCGCCGAAATGGATATCATATTGAGACTATGAATGAGGGAAGTCATGAGTACTTATGTATCACAACTCATGATTCAAATAAGAAAGTTATATTAGAAAAGTTTCCCTCACTTTCATCTGGGTTATATTATACCAAGATTAGTGCAATTGAATCACATGCCATTGTAAAC
>NC_029786.2:16791172-16791367 GCF_000816755.2 Arachis ipaensis | reverse complement strand
AACAAAATTTATAATAAATAATGCACTATTATCTACCAAGTCTCTGAGAAACTTGTTGAGTTTCAAAGATATTCGCCGAAATGGATATCATGTTGAGACGATGAATGAGGGAAGTCATGAGTACTTATGTATCACAACTCATGATTCAAATAAGAAAGTTATATTAGAAAAATTACCCTCACTTTCATCTGGGTT
>NC_029786.2:16789202-16791029 GCF_000816755.2 Arachis ipaensis | reverse complement strand
TTATGTATCACAACTCATGATTCAAATAAGAAAGTTATATTAGAAAAATTACCCTCACTTTCATCTGGGTTGTATTATACCAAGATTAGTGTAATTGAATCACATGCCACTGTAAACCAGAAGTTTACTAGCCCAAATGAATTCATAACTTGGCATGATAGATTAGGTCATCCGGGAACAACCATGATGAGGAGAATTATTGAAAACTCTCATGGACATTCACTAAAGAACCAGAAGATTTAAAACTAGTGAATTTTGTTGTGCTGCATGTTCTCAGGGAAAGTTAATTTTAAGGCCATCACCAGTAAAGATTGGATTTGAGTCCCCTGAATTTCTAGAAAGGATTCAATGTGATATATGTGAACCTATTCATCCACCATGTGGATCTTTTAGATATTTTATGGTCCTAATAGACGCATATTCGAGATGGTCACATATGTGCTTATTGTCCTCTCGCAACCTGGCGTTTGCGAGATTACTGGCTCAAATTATTCGATTAAAAGCACAATTTCCAGAAAATCCAATCAAAGCAATTCGTCTTGAAAATACTGGTGAATTTACTTCCCAAGCTTTTGATACTTATTGTATGGCTAATGGAATAAGTGTTGAACATCCAGTAGCTTATGTTCACACACAAAATGGGTTAGCAGAATCACTTATTAAGTGCCTCCAATTAATTGCTAGACCCTTACTTATGAGAACAAATCTCCCGACCTCGGTTTGGGGGCATGCTATTTTACATGCCGCAGCACTTATTCGTTTGAGGCCAACGAGTTACCATCAGTTCTCTCCTATGCAATTGGCTTTTGGCCAGCAGCCAAATGTTTCCCATTTAAGAATATTTGGTTGTGTGATATATGTTCCCATTGCACCACCTAATCGCACGAAAATGGGACCCCAAAGAAAATTGGGGATATATGTTGGATATGATTCTCCCTCTATAGTGAGGTATCTTGAGATACAAACGGGAGATGTATTTAAAGCCCGGTTTGCGGATTGTCATTTTGATGAATCAAAATTTCCAACATTAGGGGGAGAGAATAAATTTCCTGAAAAGGAACTTAATTGGAATGCATCATCCTTGATGCATTTAGATCCTCGATCAGGGCAATGTGAACTAGAAGTTCAAAAGATTATACATTTGCAAAGGATAGCAAATGAATTGCCTGATGCATTTTCCGATACAAAGAGGATAACCAAGTCGTATATACCAGCGGAAAATGCTCCAATTCGAATTGATGTCCCAGTTGGACAAATAGCCACTGAAGCAAATACACGCCAGAAGCGTGGCAGGCCTATTGGTTCCAAAGACAAAAATCCTCGAAAGAGAAAAGAGGTAAATAATATTCCTGTTGGAAAAGACATAGTAGAGACACCTGTAGTTGTCCAAAATTCTGATATAACGCCAGAAGACGTTCAGGTACCTGAAAATTGTGAAAATGATGAGATCTCGATAAATTATGTCTTTACAGGAGAGAAATGGGACCGAAATAAGACAATTGTCAATGAAATATTTGCATATAATGTGGCATTGAATATCATGCATGAAAATAAGGATCTTGAGCCAAGATCAGTCGAAGAATGTCGACAAAGGAATGATTGGCCAAAATGGGAAGCAGCCATGAAGGCTAAATTAGACTCACTTGCAAAACGTGAAGTCTTTGGACCTGTAGTCCGTACACCTGAAGATGTAAAACCTATTGGATACCGATGGGTATTTGTGAGAAAACGAAATGAGAAAAATGAAGTTGTGCGCTATAAAGCCCGACTTGTGGCACAAGGTTTCTCACAAAGGCCCGGTATAGATTATGAAGAAACGTATTCCCC
>NC_029786.2:16778505-16789177 GCF_000816755.2 Arachis ipaensis | reverse complement strand
GTAGTGGATGCGATAACATTGCGTTATTTGGTCAGTTTATCTGCATATCATAAACTGCATATGCATTTAATGGATGTGGTAACAGCCTATTTATACGGCTCATTAGATCGGGATATCTATATGAAAGTCCCTGAAGGACTAAAGATATCTAAACCATCCAATGAATATTCGCAAGGGTTATACTCAGTCAAATTGCAAAGATCTTTATATGGTCTAAAGCAATCTGGACGAATGTGGTATAATCGTCTTACTGAGTATCTGGCCAAAAACGGATTCAAGAATGATGATATCTGCCCATGTGTTTTCATAAAGAAAACTACATCTGGGTTCATTATAATTGCTGTGTACGCTGATGATTTAAATATCATTGGGACTCCTGAAGAGATTCCAACAATTATAAAAACTCTAAAAGAAGAGTTTGAGATGAAAGATCTTGGAAAGACTAAGTTTTGTCTCGGCCTGCAGATCGAGCATATAAAAAGTGGGATCTTTATTCATCAAACAACATACACAGAAAAGATCTTGAAAAGATTTTATATGGATAAGTCACGTCCATTAAGTACCCCAATGATCGTAAGATCTTTGGATGTGGAAAAGGATCAATTCCGTCCTAAAGAAGAGAATGAAGATATCCTTGGTCATGAAGTACCATATGTTAGTGCCATTGGAGCGCTAATGTATCTTGCTAATAATACACGACCTGACATATCATTTGCTGTGAATTTACTAGCAAGATATAGTTCCTCTCCAACTAGAAGACATTGGAGTGGAATCAAACAAATCTTTCGATATCTTCATGGGACGGTTGATATGGGATTGTTTTATCCCTATGGATCCAAGTCACAATTAGTTGGCTATGCAGATGCTGGATACTTGTCTGATCCATATAAAGGGAGATCTCAAACAGGATACCTGTTTACATATGGTGGAACTGCTATATCATGGAAATCCACGAAACAGACGATTGCTGCAACATCCTCTAATTATGCCGAAATACTGGCGATTCATGAAGCTAGTCGCGAGTGCTTTTGGCTGAGGAGTCTGATTCAATATATTCTGTCATCATGTGGACTGATTAATCATAAGATAGCTCCAACTGTCTTGTTTGAAGATAATGCAGCATGCATTGCTCAACTTAAAGGCGGATACATCAAAGGTGATAGAACTAAGCATATTTCTCCCAAATTCTTCTTCACCCATGATCTTCAAAATCAAGGGACAATTGATGTCCAACAGATTCGCTCAAGTGACAATCTGGCAGATTTATTCACAAAGTCACTCCTAAAATTCTCCTTTGAAAGATTGGTACATGAGATTGGGATGCGCTAATTTCGAGACATTAAATGATGTCGGCAAGAGGGGGAGACTGTACTCTTTTTTCCTTGGTCAGGTTTTTCCCATTGAGTTTTCCTTGACAAGGTTTTTAATGAGGCAGTCCCCATCACTAAAGAATTTTGTACTCCTTTTCCTTCACTAAGGTTTTTTTTCCACTGGATTTTTCTTTAGTAAGGTTTTAACGAGGCATAATCCTAAATGGACATCCAAGGGGAAGTGTTACGATATGGATGTCCATATCCATCTACTCGGCATGATTTATTCTTCCTTTGAAGTTCTATTGGGAAGCACAAATATTAAAAGATATGCGGTGCATGCTTTCCCAATATTTGTAAAGTGAAACTTTTCACTAGTATAAATAGGGGAATAAGGCTAAGGCTTTGACACAAGCAAGTAATAAGAAATCAATTCTCTCTTTACGTTGCAATCAAATACTCTTCTCTTTATATTTTTACTACAATTCTTTCTCTTCTTTTATTTTATAAGTATTTTAAACACTCTTTTCTGTTACTCTTTACATATAATATTCACTCTTTTCTATTACTCTTTACATATAATATTAATAGCAATATTAATCATCTTTATTATATTGAGATAGTAATTATAGTACTAGAATCTTCTATTTATACTTCTTTATTTGGTATTTATTTTACAACAAACAAAAATAATTATGTGAATAATCACCCAAGAAGGAGGGGCTAAGATATTTGACGCCGTATCGTTTATAGTCTTTATTCTTCTAATTTGATTGATTGTATTTCTCTGCCTTAGTCGCCGTCTCCGTGGCTCCTGTCCCTAATCCTTGTGCCGGAGCTTCTGCGACTGCGAGTCTCCGACCCTCGTCTAATCTCTTGTCTTCATCTCTCCAGCCTTCACTCAGCTTCTGTCCGTTGTTATTTCCACTCTCCTACCGCAGTTTGTACTTAGACCCAGTGCTGAGATTCGATATTGTCTTTTCTTGTTTATTAAAGATTTTGAGTTTGTTTTCACGGTATGTCGATATCCAATTACTCGTGACGTCTGAGTTTGTTTCTTTTTCTCTTGGGTTTCCGTTTTCTATCTAAGAGAAAGAAATCTTTTTATTGTACTATTGTTAAAATTTGACAATTGGTTCTGATCTTTTTTTGCTTTGTTAAATACTATTTCTATGTACAATGAAAATGTTGTTCTTTTGAAGGCGGAACATTTGATTGGTGTCAATTTTAATTGGTATTCCTCATCCAACTGTTTGCTTTGCATTGCAGAGGGTTTTTGGAACATTTTTTGTGGTTCCTATTGGAGTGAATTTTTCTCTGATCTCTGAAGAAGATATGTCTGCGAATTTCTGGACTTCATCTCACTAGTATGTTCAGTTGTATTCATAATTACTCCCTTTAGTATCAATAAAGTGTCCAATTTCAACATTTACTTTTTCATGAATAATTGTTCATTTGAAATTTTAGGTAACATTCACTCTCTTTTTACCAATTATATCGTTATCCTTATTTAATATAACTCATTTCTACTATCGTTGCTAAGGATAATTAAGAGTAACGAATTTTAAGTAGAACAAATTAGTCCTAAACAATTTGAATCACCAAATCAGTCTATAACCTTTTGTTTTGTTAGATCGTAACTTCAAATTTTTCTAAAAATTTAGACAAGTTAGTCCCTGTTGTTATTTGATAAAGACATAAACAGTTCCTAAGAATTTTTAAATTCTCAGATCAATCTTTCTATATAGATGAACAATATGATTTGAGGAATGATTTGTCTAACGAAATAAAAGTTTAGGGACTGATTTGGTGATTAAAATTTGTTGCGGATTAAATTGTTCGACTCATTCATTGGGGATTGATTTCATATATTACTCTTTTATAAATTACCTTTTACCTTTTTGTAACTTCAATTTTTAGAATTATTCCTTTAATCTAAGTGTGCATTTAAAATTGGACAGTTCCTTGATATTGAAGGGAGAATTTATTTAATCTTTTGTATTTTTCCTTCTCTCCTTGTGGCACTTCTAATTTGGGTGTAACGATGTTCTGGATTATTGCAGCAAGCATCTTCTGGACCAAGAAGATGTGGATATGGTGAACCCACTTGACAAAGAAAGGGGAGTCACACTTGAGGATTTCAAGCTCATAAAGATGCACATGACCAATTGTATGCTCTCTTTCTTCTTGTGTATTTATATTTATATTTGTGCACCTTCTAGTGCTGTTATTGTCTTTAACTATTTCTCTTTACTTTTACTTATTTCTATCATGGCCAATAAATTATCAGTTGTATTGCAATTGATATCCTTTATTTACCATAGACGTGCTACCGAGTTTCTGATTTTTCGTTTCTTGCCGGTGCAGATATTTTGAGATTGGCCCAACAAGTAAAAGTGAGGCAGAGGTATGTATCACTAAAAAATTATAGTGAATTACTTAAAGATAGAGATTTATATTGTGAAGTCTGAACTATATTATGTTTTGATCTTATAAGTTGGCAAGGATTTGCATATTTTTGTATCGATACAAACGTTTTGAAGATAAAGTTGAATGATTAGGATAAGTAGTCATTATGTCAACCACTAAACCTCCCATAATTTCTTTCTAAAGATGGTCCTTTAGCTCGAAACATCTGGCTTGTAGACCAAAATTCTGAGATTCTGCTTAACCATGGAAAATACAATCAAAATCAATAATTGCACCCAAATTGTGATGACTGCATAGCTATGTCATGTAAATTTATTATTTGTAATGTGCAAATATGATGTATTCTTCTAGTTAATAGTCTTATTTAGTATTTTCATTCTTTATTAAGTTTATGTGAAGCAGTCATTTAAGTGGAATTAGGTTATTGTTTGACAGATCCACTGAATAGATTTGGAACTTCAGAAGCCTGGTAACTATGTTTGATCAGATTTAAATGAACTGGATTGAATTTTAAATTATAATTGTTTAAGTTTGAAACGGAACTAAAATACTTGAGGAATACTTGCTTCTAATTTTCATGGCACATAAAAGGAAGTCATCTTCATATAAGATGTTTAGGAGCATCTCTTGCCAATTATTCTGTGTCAAGTGCCTTGACTGTCTCTAATATTTTGGCCCCTTTTTTCAGGGTTGTTGCCACTGCAGTTACATATATGAGGCGTGTTTACACCCGGTAAGTGTTGCAACTTGCAAACTTATAATGCTGACTCTATCTTCTTTTTTCTTTATTCTCTTTCTGTTTTTTTTTTTTTAATTTTTTTAAAATTGTTTTTAAAGAAATACATCAAAGTTAAATTTGTGCGCTTGTATTGGTTTGAAAGGAGTCTAACAACAATGTGGGAATTGTGATACAGTATTAATAATTCTTAGGTCTGATGCTTGATGTCTATTGTGGTTAGCATATTTATATTAATAGATAAGAAGCGATTAATACGTCTTATTGAGCATTATTTTAGAGTGAGCTGTTCTTGATGGCTAGTATTATTACAATTCCACGACTTCTATTGTTTAAATGCAATTTTCCTATCAATTGCATTACCATACTATTCATATTCCACAACTCGTTAATGACGTTCATCAACATATAAAAAACATACATGTATGCTTGTCCAACAACTTTAGCTTTTGGCAGAGATGATTTTTGATATGTATCAAAACCAGTTTAGGGTAGCATTGTTCACGAAAATAACAAGAAGCAAGGGTATATGATAAGATATGGTGTAAAATTTGTGTATCTATGTATTATTTGCGTGGTCTCCCATCCACTTTTGCTGTGCTCAGTAGTTAACTACATGTAGTTGGGCCCATTTGAATTCCTTGAAGCCCCTAACTCTCATTCCCTTACTAACAACAGTAGCTAATAATATGCTAGTTCCTATCACTAAGAATTAGGAGTTCAATCTTTGTTGTTCTCATTCTTTTAAACTCAGTAAGTTTAATTTAGCACCAAAGAAAATAGGCCTATGGGCAACTCATGCTTTATGCCCAGCAGGATCTTATTCTTACATGAAAAGGTGTATTAAATTATTAATATATGAAGCCATTCAATATCAATTGTCATTTTCCATCAGCTTAAATTTTTAGGAGTGATGCTTATGGACAGTTGTATGCTATAACATCTTCAATTTTTTTGCTTCCAGGAAGAGTATGGCTGAGTATGATCCACGTCTGGTTGCTCCAACCTGCTTGTACCTAGCATCAAAAGCAGAGGAAAGCACAGTGCAGGCTCGGCTGCTTGTATTTTACATTAAAAAATTGTGTAAGCTGTTCCCTTATATTATAATTTATCTTATTTAGCTTCACGTTGACCCCTTATGCTACAAGGGCTTTCTCCATCTCAAAAGTTAGTTATTTTAGTCTTATATTTCACTATTGTGATGAAGAAACAGAAATTTGAATGCAGATGCTGATGATAAGTACAGGTATGAAATCAAGGACATACTTGAAATGGAAATGAAGATTTTAGAAGCCCTTGACTATTATTTGGTTGTATTCCACCCCTATCGTTCACTGTCGCAGTAAGTGTTGGATTAGGTTAGTTGTAAAGTTTGTGCTATCATCCCTTCAGATTTAGCTAGAAAAATGTACAAATATCCCTTTCACGTTGACCAGTTTAGACATACTCTATGTTTTGTTTCTGTTCCCTTCCTTTTATGTTAGTAGTGACAAAATGAGTAGACTTCCTTTAGTATATTTTCAACTTTACAGTAAAATGAAAAACCATGTCTTTCTTAACAATACTAAACATATTCAACTTGTAATAACCTATGTGCGAAAAATGTACTCCAAATAACTGGTCTAGGTTGCCATCTCTGATGGTTTAGACTTTGACAACATGTTGAGTTTCAGAATTCTTTTCTATGTCAACCAATCCTTCATCTTTGGTAGTTGCCATTGCCATTAAGTGATTTAGTTCCTCTGTTATCTTATCGCTGTTAAGGATTAAAGCAACAACTATTTTGTCACACCATTTATGTATCTAAATAAATATATGTGACTTCTAATGTGAATCCATACTCTAATATCAATTGCAAGTTTGCCTTAGCATTTTGACTAGATATTCTATCTTCGTAGAATATTATTTTCATTAATAGTTCCTCACTGATATTGTAATGCTAATTCTCTAGGTTTCTTCAAGATGCAAGTTTGAATGACCTAAGCATGACTCAGCTAACTTGGTAAGAGTCCTTTGTGCTGAATAGCTTAGTTTCGTTCACATTCTATAATTTCCTCTTCCCTTTATTATGTGAATTCATTGCTCTCATGCTCTACTTATGCTGCTTGTCCTAATCCTAAAGATACAATTAGCTTTTAGTCGAAAGGTCAGAAGTTATCACTGGTGTCTGATAGGAACCACGCTGAACAAATAGAAGGAAATGATATTTGTATTTATCACGACCTCTTACACTGATGTTAAAAGAATAAGTGAAGAGGAACATAGAAGAAGATTTATGAAAGGCAACAAAGAAAGGAAAATACAGAGCACTATGGAGCAGCTCTACTCTTCCAATTCCCAGCCAATATTCAGCCTACCCCTCTACTCTCTCACATCCCTACAAATATCCCCTTTCTCCTCTAACGTTTTATGCTCTCACATGCAATCATCACATTCCTCACACCCCTATTGGCAAGCTCAGCGATCAGTTAGAGAGTCCCCTTAGCAACACTGCTTTAGTCAAGTTCCCAACTCTACCCGAAATACCCTTGAACCTCTTCCTTTTGTAAACTTTAATTCCATTAGGAGCTTTCTCCCTAACAGCATTCTTCCACCGTTTTTATCCTTAATGGACTACTCTCTATAAAGCAAAAGAAAGGAAGGGGGAAAATGTGTTGGGCCAACCGTGGAGAGCTCCCGATTATCGGAGAGACTTCGGGGAGGAATTAAGTGAGAGAACATAAGATGAGAAGACACCACATCCAACTCAAAACTTTAAGGTGTCAAGTTAATGGGTCTCTCATCTTATAAACTTTTCACTCTTCCTTGCTTTCTTTGATGTGGGACTAACTTCAATACTCCTCACACTTGCAACATTAACAAAATGGACTGTCATTGTCCATTTGGATTTTATAAAATAGGAAGCTACTAGGGTCTAGGTGACACTTGTATATAAAAGGTTTTTTGCTTGCATGTAAAACGGATACTTGGGTTATCAAGACTTAATTCTAAACCTCCAAATCCTTATGAAGATTGCGGAGAGGACCATGTGCATGTTGTCAACTAAAGTCACCAACCAAGGCCATTTTGGTTTGTTATATCATGGACTGCGTCAAGTTATGATGTTAGGTCACGATCTGTCATTTGTAGTGTTGACAAAGTACTCGCTCAAACAGTCTTTTAAGAGAGAACATTTCTAGATAGCATGAAAATGTATCCAAGTCTTCTATTCTTTTGTATACAAGATAATTAAATAAGTCATGATCAAGCTTATGAACATGTCTTTGGTTAAACAGAAATCTATCTAGTATACAAACAAAAGACAAATTAAGTTTATTGTATGACGACATGCATAAGGATATTTCTTCTTAGGATTATCTTCAAGATCATTCTTGGTATATCAATGAATCGATCTTTGCTAATTCAATTGGCAAAATATGGGTATCAAGAGGTTTACTGATGTCATCCATACCAAATTTGTTTGGAACTTAATCATGATAAGGTAGACACGAAAGTTTGTGGAACCTCTCAACATATCTTCATGTAAAATTTTGGCAACAAGAGTGTCACCACTTTGGTTCAAAAAGGTCAAAATGCTGATGACTTAGTTCCAAAAGATTTTATATAATTTATGTTCTCGAGATACCACAATTATTGTTATGTTTACAAATTAGGCCCTTAAATATTAGCACATTGAATGTGATTTTAAATTTGTGGAAACTTGAACATGAATTTTGATAATCACAGGGGCGTCATAAATGACACATACAAGATGGATCTAATTCTTGTTCATCCTCCGCATCTTATTGCTTTAGCTTGCATCTACATTGCTAGCGTATTCCGGGAGAAAGACACGACTGCTTGGTTTGAAGAACTACGTGTTGACATGAATGTGGTTAGTGTTTTGCTATATTTTAAGAATTTGTATCTTTACTTAAATGTTGTATAGTGTATAGTATTTTGAAATTATGTTAGTTTTGGTGCTGAAAAAGGTTTATCAATTTTAGGTGTTAGTCTATAGTTTTTTTCTATTTTGTTTAGGCCGAAATATCTACAAAATGATTACGCTCAAGTTATTATTATTTTGTTATGGTTTTGATCACTATATAAAATTAATAGGTTTTAAGTCCGTTAAAAATTATGATAATTTTGTTCAAATTCTTCAAAATAGTAGTTTGCATCCTGAAACTAGATTTTCATAATATCTTACAGACCAAAACAATATATCTTGAATGTTTCTTGTTAATGATTAATCTATGTAGGTTAGGTGGGAAGGGTTGGGTGTTAGTTTTGGATACATTTATTGTGGAGTGGGTTTATGCTGTTGCATCAGGTTATAATCACTTAAATTGAAAATGTTACGAATATGATGAATCGGCTAGGCTTCCACTTATTCGAGCAATAATGAAAATTTTGATCTTGGGTCGTGGTTGTTTTGACAGGTAAAAAATATATCGATGGAGATACTTGATTTTTATGAAAGCAACAGGATGTTCACGGAAGATAGAATTAATGCTGCTCTCCAGAAGCTAACCTTGAGGCCCTAAGAATGAGCCAGCTATCAAGCTGCATACGTTGAATGAAATTAGCAAATTGCATTTATCACTGGCTGTTCTGAATTCTTTTGATCACTGCTGCATCATATGTTCCAGTATTGCCTTTATTATTACTGTCTTTATGAGGTTAAGTCAATTGTCAATGTTAAAGATAAAAAAGGATGAAAGAGCGACGTAGTTCTTCATGAGGACAAAAATCGATTTTAATGTGATTTGAATTAGTCTTGTGTGTATTGTCTATTTAAAGTACTGTTTCATAACTCGAACATTGGTGTGGAAGTGAGGCATAACTGAGTGCTTTGTACGTTTTGTTCTGTAGTTGAACTTATTATGTAAGTATATATATATATGATTTCCAACGAGTGTACGAGAACCCTAATTTTAAGAAAAACATGCTTTTCTTTTATTCTTTTTTATTTTAGAAAAGGGATACTTTTTTCCAACCATGCTCTGATGCTCCCCAAGTCTTTCACACTATCGATTCATCCAAATTCCAAATTTCAATCAAGATAGTTGGCGATTGGAGAGTGGAGAGACAGCTACTGCTCCTAAGGTAACATTTTTTTTCTCTCTTAATACATTTGAGGACTATATTAATTGTAAATTAGTCAAGCAACATTGTTTAGATGGAGAAACACATTTCCCGTATCCGTATAGTACACTGGTATATATTATTATTTGGCTATTGAAACCCATTTTCCTTACAGCCGTTTGATGGTGTTCAGATCACATAAGGTTCTTGTGGAGACGTGCTTCTACGACACAAACTCGAGTATGAATTTCATCATTTGAAAATTGAAACCCATTCACAGATTCTCGCTAAAGTATGACGACCACCTCCAAATCGGAACGTGCATAAATCTAGATTGGGGCTTGGTTATGACAATTCAATAGATGATTACTTGGTTGTCGAGGAATTGAGTTTTCTGAATGTTGATATTGTTGTGTTCCCTCCCTTACTGCATAACGACACCAAAGAATTCGGGTCATGTTTGTAGAACCTATGCACAATTACTCAAGAGGGGGGGGGGTGAATTGAGTATTGCAACAACAATGAATCTTTTTGCGAAAGGTTGTTTGTTGGTTTGTCTTTCATGTCGTTTGTTGGTTTGTCATTCATCAAAACCTACGAATACAAACTTCGCATACAAGCAACATGATTTACAATGTTTTAAATGGTTGTGCATTGGATGTTTTCGTCTAATGAAATAGAGTAATAGTAGAATTTGACTTGACGGAAAAGAGGTTGCAAGAAGTGCCAGTACGCGATGATTATCATAAATTTCAATTTAGTGAATTTGGTAGTTTTTGTAGTGGCCCTATGACAACAAAGTGGAGATATGGATGGTGAACGAATATGGGGTGAAGTCATCTTGGGTTAACCTCATGTTACACCAACGTGCCTCTCCAAAGATGAAGTAGCTGAGTCGTGCCTCTCCAAATTTACTGAACGGTTAGACTTGGAAATTTGGAATAACTCGAGCTTTTAGCAAATTTGTAAAATTGTAAGTTTAAACTCGGTTCATTCACCAAAGATCAGTTAATTCACCTAAGATGACTTGCTTATACATACCATGTTGCCTGTGTATAAAAAATTAGTGGTGAAATTATAAAATACATGTTAAATACAAAATATATATTAAAAATATATAATAATTAAA
>NC_029786.2:16770707-16777109 GCF_000816755.2 Arachis ipaensis | reverse complement strand
TATTCTTAATTTTTTATATCGCAGATATTTTTGTTCTTGACCATTTGAGAATATTTTTAGGTTTCTGACTTTTTATTTTGCAGATATTTTTGAATCATTTGAAAATATTTTTAAGTCTCTAACCTCTTTAAAAGTTGGATATATAATTCCTCTATTTATATGAGTCTGTCAGACTTAATAAAAAAATCTGACATAACTCCTGTTGTATTAACTTGACTTTTAACACACCTGGAAGGGGAATTTTCAAAATGAGACAGATGAGTCCCCCTCCTTCATGACGTCGTTTGATTAATAGCCCTCCACCACCAATTTTAGACTATCTTCGAATTTTTCATTCATTGCACCATTTCCAAGGAAAAATAGCTGCATCAGTTTATCAGTTATCACCATGAAAGTCCTACTTAATCTAGAACCTTCTTCTCTCTTTCCCACACGCTCGATTTTTGCCAACAGATCCCGAAGCTCCACTCACTTTCCAACTCTGTCATTCCCGAAGTTCTGTCGCCGCTGATGAATCGCATAGAGGTTGTCTTTGTCAGCGAGAGTAGTGCTAAATTCCACCCTTGTCGAGCAATTCGAGATTGCTGATTCGATTTTCAGAACCCGACTCTATCTTCCTCATACCGTGATCCAGCAATCTTGAAGCCGAACCAAACGGTGTTGGAAGCCCAGGCTAGGGTTTTCACTGGACCCACGCAGACTCGCCCACTTGACGAGGAACAAGCTTTCAAGGCCTTTGATACAATTCTGAGATCAGGTTCTTTTTTAATTCCTTTCATTCAATATGATAAAATTATGAAAGAATAAGAAAAAAATAGATGAACAATTTTATTGTATGTTGATTGATTGAATTATGAAGGTAAAACTAAATATATATAGAGTATTGCCTATGAAAGATAAAAGTAAAGATAAGATAAGAAGGTAACATAAAGATACGAAAAGATGATAAAGACTAAAATTATAACTGAATTTATGTATTCTGTTGGGCTGAATTTGTGGGCGGTGAGACTTCTTTATTGTTGTCATGGCCTAAGGTGGAAGAATGGTTTAATACGCCCCCGCAAGTTGGAGGATGAAAGATGTCAAGAACATCAAGTTTAATGAGCTTAAAATGGAAAGGTTGAGAAGACAAAGGCTTGGTGAAGATGTCAGCTAGCTGCCCAGAAGAGGGAATGGGGAGAAGTTTCATCACTCTAGCTTGAGCATTTTGTCGAACCAAGTGACAATCAACCTCTAAATGTTTGGTCTGTTCATGAAAAATTGGGATATCAGCAATATGAAGAGCACTCTGATTATCACAATATAAAACTGGTGGGCTGATAGGAGAAATGCGTAAAAATTGTAACACAGTCAGTATCCATTGAAGTTCACAAGTTGTGTTGACAAGTGCATGATATTCTGCTTCAGTGGATGAGCGGGCAATGGTAGTTTGTTTCTTAGTCTTCTAAAAGACTAAAGAGCTACCTAAGAAGAAACAATAGCCTATTAAAGATCGTCGAGTGTTAGGATATCCAGTCCAATTAGAGTCACTGAAGTTGAGAAGCTAAATTTCTGATTCTCTTGGAAAAAAAGTCCTTTGCCGGGGCTAGTTTTCAAATATCGTAACACATGCTTGGCAGCTTGAAGATGAGATTCAGTAGGAGATGCCATAAATTGACTTAATTGTTGAGTGGCATACATGATGTCTGGTCGAGTAGTGGTGAGATAGATAAGACGTCCAACGAAACGGTGATATACAAAAGGGTCAGATAGCAGGGACTTTTGTCTTGATATAGTCTTGTGGTACTATCCATTGAAACAGAGGCAGGTTTAGCACCTAATAAACCAGAATCCTCCAAATAATCAAGACAATATTTTCTCTAAGATAAGCAAATTCTCTTCGCTGATTAAGCAATTTTAATATCCAAAAAATATTTTAATGGACCCAAGTCTTTAATTCGGAAGTGTTGATGCAAAGTAGACTTAATGGCAGCAAGTTCAGAAAGGGAATTACCAGTGAGAACAATGTCATCAACATAGACTAAAAGGATAGAAATTTGAGTACCAGTGAATTTAACAAATAGACTATAATCAGTTAAGGTCTGCTAATATCCAAGAGATAGCAAAAGATAAGAAAGTTTGTCATACTACATACGACTAGATTGTCATAAAACATACAGTGACTTCAGCAGCTTGTAGCATTGATTCGGTTGACGAGATGTTACCCCGGGTGGCAGAGTCATATAAACATCCTCAAAAAGATCCCCATATAAAAAAGTATTATTGACATCCAACTGATGTATGGGCCAATGCTTCATAGAAGTCAATGCCAAAACTAATCTGATGGCGGCAGGCTTGCAACAGGGGAGAAGGTTTCCAAAAAATCAACACCTTCAGTCTGAGTGAACCCTTTAGCTACAAGGCTTGCTTTATACCGATCAACTGAACTATTAAGCTTGCGTTTGATGAGATAGACCCATTTACAGCCAACCGGCTTAATGCCTGCAGGCCAATTAACAAGACGTCAAATTTTGTTCAACTCAAGAGCATCCAGCTCATCTTTCATAGCACTACGCCAATTAGAGTGTTGATTGGCATCCTTAAAAGACTTTGGCTCAATATTAGAATGTAGAGATAAAGGAAACTTATGATAAGAAGATGAAAGAAAAAAAAGACATAACTGAAGATAGAGGATAACGACATTTTGAGGGAGAGAGATTTGTGGAGGTGAGAGAGGAATTATACTAGTAATCAGAGAGATATGCTGGAGGTCGGTGAGGTCAGTCGGAATGACGAGGATGGAGTTGATCAGGTGGAGAGAAAGGTGACATGGGATTAAGAGGTGATGGTGGGTTAGTGTCTATTGCGGAAAGAGGGGAGGTTGTACGGCTTGAAATAGCTTCAGGGGTCATGGATTCAAGTTGGTTAGGACACGACAGTGTGGAAGAAAGAGGGGTTGTTTGAGAAAATAAAGAATTGGATGGAAGTGGGTCAATGGGTATAGGTGAGGGTCCAATTGAAAGACTAACTGAATTTTATTTTTGAGAAGGCGTGTTTGGCAATGTTGGGCTGAGTGTATGGAATTGGACATTTTTTTGTGGCTAAGGGCAAGATCATTTTATAAAAAAAAATCACATTTTTAGAAATCTCAATTCTTTTGTCTTCTAAAACATAAACAATATATCCTTTAAAATCATGTTGAAAACTAATAAACATAGCCTTTTTGGCTCTTAGATCAAATTTTGATCTGTTTGCCATTAGAGTAGAAACAAAACATAAGCATCCAAAAACTTTAAGGTCGTGATAATTTGGTGGATAGTTAAATAAAAAATCTCAAATGGTGTTTTAAAATTAATTGCGGATGATGGAACTCTGTTAAGTAAATAAATAGCATGTTTAACAGCATAAGACCAAAAAGATGATGGTAAATTAGATTGAAACAAAAGAGTACGAGCTATATTCAAAATATGTTGATGCTTGCGTTCTACCCTTCCATTTTGTTGAGGAGTTTCAACACAACTACATTGATGAATAATGCCCTTTGAAGCATAAAAATCATATAAAATGAATTCTGGTCCATTATCGGAAAGAATAGCTTTGACATTAGAGTTGAATTGTGTTTCAACTAAAGTAATAAAACTTTTTATATGATTTTGCACTTCTCCTTTTGATTTTAATAAAATGACCCATGTAAAGCGACTAAAATCATCAACAATAGTAAAAAAAATATTCATGATTATGAACAGAATTTTGTCGACACAGACCCCAAATATCAAAATATAATAAATCAAAACTTGCATTGGCTTTGTTAAAACTTTGAGAAAATAAAAGTTTCTTTTGTCTTAGAAAGATATGTCACAAGCCTTATCATGATGCATAGAAATAAAAGGAAAATATTTATGTAAATGATTAAGTCTTTGTCCAGAAAGGTGTCCTAAACAAAAATGCCATATATTTAAAGGTGTAATGGGTAAGGATTGGATGGAATTTATGGAATGTGTAGTGGATGGATTTTTACCGAAATTAGATTCAGGAACATATAATTCCTCTCTCATTCTGTCCAAATCAATCATCCCCAAATTGTTGCTCTGTAGAGTGCAAGAAGAAGATGAAAAAGTGAGTACACATTTGAGTGCTGAAGTAATTTTTGAGATAGAGATAATATTAAAGTTGAAATGAGATAAATAAAGAACATCATACAAAACTAAAGATGGTGAAAATCGAACAATGCCTTTTGTAAGAAACAGTAATTTGAGAACCATTTGGTAAATGAACAATAATAGAAGAAATTTCTGTGTAGGAAATGAACCAAGAAAAATTTGATGCAATGTGATCTATGGCACCAGAATCAATGATCCAAGTACTTAAGAATGAATCTCGATTTAAAAAATTGTTAACAATAGAAAAAGTACGAAAGAATAAAGTTAATGAGTAGTTGGACTTGACAAAAGTCCAATTTGGTTTGAAGGATGAGTTTCTTTATTGGAAGAAAGTGCCATGAAAGAAAAGTGCTGGGCTGACGAGAGGTCCAAAAGAAGTTCCTGATGAAGTTGCTGGTGTGCCCTTTTCTCTTGACCTAGGACAGAGTAGGGAGGTAACTCGGCAATTTGAAGAAGAATGCTTTGAGCTAAATTGGAAGGTTGATTATTCATAGTGGGAGGGAAGGTTGAAGGGGTTTTAAGATCTGAATTGGTTGGTTTATCCATAGTGGTGCAGAGCTCAAGAGGAGCTCTGATACTATGATAAAATTATGAAAAAATAAGAAAAGAAAAGAAAAGATGATGAATTTTATTGTATGTTGATTGATTGAATTATGAAGGTAAAACTAATATATATAGAGTATTGCCTACGAAAGATAAAAGTAAAGATAAGATAAGAAGGTAGCATAAAGATAAGATAAGATAAGATGATAAAGGCTAAAATTGTAACTGAATTTATGTATTCTGTTGGGCTAAATTTGTGGGTCGTGAGACTTCTTTATTGTTGTCATAGGCTAAGGTGGAAGAATGGTTTAATACAATACGTTACAGTTGTTTCTAATCATAGCAGAATTCCAATTCTTACATATTACTAATTTATGCTATAAGTTTGACAAATCAAAAGCTTCATTCCTGGTATGGATTAACTTATTTTACTATTCATCTAATCAAAATTAAAAAACCTTGATCAAGGAAAGAGCGATTGGCAGAGTGGTAGAGAAGGTAGCACTCATTCCAAACCTAGTTACCATCATAAACGTTACATTGATCACCCTCTTTGGAGAGAAACTGAACCACGGGGGGAGGAGCTAAAGAAGAAGGAGACAAAGAAAAAGGAAGGTGGACGCTGAGAAGGATGGTTCCTCAAGAGCGTAAGATATATTTGAGGTAGAAGAAGCGGCGAGGAAGATGAGGAAGGTGAGCAAGAAGAAGTTACCAAATGCCAAGAGAAGGTTCTAGAGGGTTAAAGCATTTGAACTTGGTTCTTCTTCAAAAGGCGTCGTTGTGAAGCATTGAAGAGGGGATAGTGGGGACTTATTTGTCCCGTTTCAAAAACTCTCCCACAATGTGTATATTCGTAACGTACAACGAGAGCTACGTCAAATTTTTCTGTTGAGTCTAATGGACTCATATGAATAAAGAGATTTATAGTCTAATTTTTAAAGAGGTAAAAAATTTTAAAATATTTTTAAATAATTAAAAACAAAAATTTTTACAAAACAAAAGAACAAAGACTTATTTGTCCTTTTTTTAATTTTTTACAAGAATAAGTTTTTATAATTTATGATAGTGTTTTTAATTAAAATTAGAAATGAATAAGAATCGTAATAATGAGATATATGTTTTTGAGTATTTTAAATTTAAATTGTTTTTAAGATGGAAGGAATTATATTTTTGTTCTTAGATTTTAGTAAAAATATTATCACTTCATACTATCGGATTGTCAAGGAGTGTTACTAGACGCCAACCTTAATTAGTAAATTTAGTATGACTAATTTACTATTCGCTTAGTTTTGAACCTATGAGGTCATACACTAACAAGTATTCTGGTCCTTGGTAGAGAATTATTTAATTATTATTTTGATTTGGTCAAAATAAATAATTTTGTTTATTCAGATGAAATATTATAATATTCTGTGCTAGTACTGTGAATATAATAATTGAGAATATTAAGTAATTAATTATTTATTCTATGATGACTTTTAAATATGGATAAAATTTTAACTGGTTCTATTTTAAATTAAGGTTAAGTTCGATTTTGGTCCCCAACGTAGAGGCCGAAAATCGGAATCGTCCCTAACTTTTTTTTTGCTACAAAATGGTCCCCAAAGTTTCAGTTTATTTTAAAATCGTCCTTTTATCAATTTTATTTTTTTATTACTAAATTACCCCTCAATAAAAAAAATTATAAAATAAATAAAAAAAAAGAAAGAAATGGATAACA
>NC_029786.2:16746139-16770676 GCF_000816755.2 Arachis ipaensis | reverse complement strand
CCGTCGCCGCCGCCGCTGGTCTTCTTTGCTCGATGGCCGTTGCTCGTCGTCATTCGGGTGGCTCGCCGGATTTTGCTTCTGCTTCCATCATTCTTCTTCTTCTTTCATTCTGCTTCTATTATATTTGTTGATTTTTTATTATTGTTGTTTCTGGTTGATTCTGATTCTGATTGATTATATTGTTTCATTGCTATTGTTGTTCTTCTTCTATTTCTACTTGATTCCATTGTTGATTCATTGGTGATTTATTGTTGTTATTGTTGTCATGTTGATGCTTCTGTTTGATTAATTGTTGTTGTTGCTTTTGGTTCTGTTTCTGCTGGTACTTCTGCATAATTTTGGGAAAGAAGGGGAAGAAGAGTGGAGGGAGGTGCTTCTGCTCGTGCTTCTGCATAATTTTGGGGAAGAAGGGGAAGAAGAGGGAGGGAGGGAGGGAGGGGTATTTTCGTCCGAGGGACGATTTTAAAACAAACTAAAACTTTGGGGACCATTTTGTAGCAAAAAAAAGGTTGGGGACGAAATCGATTTTTGGCCTCTACGTTGGGGACCAAAATCGAACTTAACCCTTTAAATTAAGTTATAATTTGATTCATAAGATTTTAATTTGAAATAAGATAAGATTTGTACAATAAGATAATTGAATCTAAAAGCAGTTACCAATCTCATACTATATATATGTATGTCAATGGTAAAGAAAATACAACAATTTTTCCTTTACCTCTACATAAAAAAAAATCTAATTCTTAAAGAAAATTTCTAGTGTAAGGAGTTACAACAGGTTTCTCAATTAAGTCCATTGATTAAGAAGTTGGCAACAAGAATCAGTCTTGGTGTGTATGATGCCTTCATATTATTAAAGGAAAAAAGCTTTTTCATTAGACTACTTAGATATTGATACTGAAGTATTAACATTTAATTCATCTTATTTTAATATTATTTTAAGCACAAAATAAATTAATAAAAATTATTTTATTACTTTTGTTGCGTATTATAAACACATAATAATTTGTTAAAATATAAAATATGTATTAAAATAAATTAAAATAATATAATATATATTTATATATAAATGTATAATAATTAATTTTTAATATATATACAATATTTTTATTATATTTTTTTTTTCAAATTTACCAACACTTGTAAGAAAAACAGAAAAAACCAAAGAACATTTCTCAATACATATAACACATTTTTAGGGCAAAACACCCTAATAAGCCAAGGCAAGATTCAAGTTACGTAAATAAGCCAAAGTCAAAATCGTTTCAGCAATGAGCCAAACACTATCTTAATGTAATTCGAACCAGTGTGGTTCGAACTACAATCCTTAATAATTCGAACCAGAGTGGTTCGAATTAGGCTGAAAAAAGGTTGCATGTAATTCGAACCATGTAGGTTCGAACTCTAATCCCATGTAATTCGAACAGGGCTAGTTCGAATTATACACTCGAAAGCAACCCATGTAATTCGAACCAACCTGGTTCGAATTACCCTTGAAGTGGCTCCTTAGTAATTCGAACCGACCTGGTTCGAATTACTCGTGATTCGGCTATATAAGGAGTTCGAATAAGCCTCATTCGAACCATTATTCCTTTCTCCTGGACCTAGTCAGTGCATTCGTGGAGCGCTGGCGTCCGGAGACGCACACGTTTCATATGCCGTTCGGAGAGTGCACGATCACACTTCAGGACGTTGCATACCAGTTGGGTTTGCCGGTGGACGGACGTTACATGAGTGGTTGCCTATCAGAGTTTCAGATATACATCCAGGGTGGCCGTCCAGCCTGGGTGTGGTTTCAGGAGTTGCTTGGAGTGACTCCTCCTCCCAGTCAGGTTCAGAAGTACGCAGTGAACTGTAGCTGGTTCCAGGAGACCTTTGGTGAGTGCCCCGAGGGAGCCGATGACGAGACTGTGCGGAGATATGCCCGTGCGTACATCATGATGTTGTTGGGTACGCAGCTATTTGCGGACAAGTCGGACAACTGCGTTCACATCAGATGGCTTCCCTACGTGGCTAGGCTGGAGGAGATGGGTACCTATAGCTGGGGTTCTGCGGCACTGGCATGGTTGTACCGGTGCATGTGCCGAGTGGCAAACAAACATGTGGTCAAGTTAGCGGGCCCACTTCAGCTACTTCAGTCTTGGATCTTCTGGTGATTTCCTCTATTTAGGCCTGCAGGGTATGAGACATTCAGCTGGCCGTTGGCCTCGAGGTACTCTACTCAGCCTTCTCTATTTCAATTTAATTTGCATAACTCCATGTTCATTAATAATGTATTACATACCCAAAACACACATTTAAGTAGCCGTAGGACACATGTATGATGCAAGTGGTCAGGTTACAACCCTTCCGGTAGCGAGAGTAATCTGATACACACTATGAATACCGAACTAATCTGATACACGCTGTGAACATAAGAGGTCCAGGTAACCCGTGAGTAGGCACAGCAAGCAAGTGCGTGCTGACACGGGAAATGAAGCGCCTGGAAGTATCCGCAGTCACATGTCCGAGAGGCAAGCGATACTCTGTAGCTACCCAACGAAAAAGAACTAGTCGGAGTGGTCTCTGCTACGGTGAACTCGGAGTTATCCCGGTCATACAAAGTCACCGTGAAGCACCTGGCCGTCTTCAAGTTGGCCTCAATACACTTCACCAAGTGCTGACTGAATTGTTGTCCGGTTCCCATCTGGGCCTCAGCTTCTCTCCCCTTGCGAACAAAGAGTTCCGCAAGCCTACCATATGTTGCCTTCACCAGGGAGGATACAGGGAGATTTCTGACACCCTTGAGGATTGAGTTCACACACTCGGAGATATTCGTCGTCATGTGACTGAATCTCCGCCCCTCATCACGATGCTGAGTCCACAAGGAATAATCAATCCAGTTCGCCCACTCACACATTGACGGGTCTTCAGACCGCAGAATATCAAACCAGTAATCAAACTCAACCTCGGTCTTTGCATACGCCGCATTCACTAGAAGCCTCCGTGCATCTTTGCCCTTGAAGGTAAGGGCAAAATTAGTCGCTACGTGTCGAATGCAGAATGCCCGGTACACAGATGGAGGTAACCAACCTCCTTCAGGAGCCTCAAGCGCAGCCTTGATGCCGTTATGCCTGTCCGATATAACCAGTAGACCCAGCTGTGGTGTCACGTGCTGTCGAAGGTGGGAGAGAAAGAATGTCCAGGACTCTGCATTCTCACCCTCTACTAGTGCGAATGCAATAGGTAGAATGTTGGAGTTCCCGTCCTGTGCAATCGCGATGAGCAACGTTCCGCCATACTTCCCATACAGATGTGTGCCGTCAATGCTCACTAGGGGCTTGCAATGACAGAATGCCTCGATGCACGGTGGAAAAGTCCAGAAAAGTCTGTGAAAATACGCTTGAGACTCGTCTACCTGTCCTCCAACTAGAACGGGGCTCGTCCTTAGGACTGCAACAGTACCAGGCATCGTCAGCTGGACTCCCAACACCCACCTAGGCAGCTCGTTGTATGACTCATCCCAGTCACCGTAGATGAGGGCAATAGCCTTCTGCTTCGCCATCCAGACCCTCCTGTAAGTCGTCCTAAACCCAAAGTGTGCTGCCGTGGCATTCAAGAGCACCTTGATGCTGACGGATGCATCAGCCCTAACCATTGGCATAATGAACGCCGAAATCACATGATAATCCAAACTCCTGTGGTCACTCGAGATGGATGTGGCCAGACAAGTGTGAGGTCCATTGTACCGTTTGACCTCCCAAATGCCCTTGCGCTGCCAGAGACTCAGTCGAATTAACCATGTGCACCCATTCCCAAACTCAGAACACTTGCCAACATACCGGCGATAATCAGACTCCACTACCTTGTACTGTACCCCTCGCCGGATGCTGTAAGTCTTCACACTTAACAGGGCCTCATCTTTATCCTGAAATTGCTGACCAACCTGGAACTCTGTCAGACCAGCAGTCCCTTCCGCATCTCTAGCTCCGAATCCAACAGAGTGCCCAGAAACCCCCTCCTGCCTCATGGCATCCAGGTCCAAAGAGGAAAAATGTGGTGGATACTGCTGTGTGCCAGAACTAGAACCACCGACCGCCAATGCAGGCTCAGTCACTCCAACCTCGTCGCCGCTGTCATCCTCAATCATATCCGGCTCGACGTCATCCTCCTCTGCATCACCCAACAATCCGTCTCCGACGCCAACCGGTGGAACGCCCTGTAAAGCGTTCGGCATAATATCAAATGATCCTACCTCGTCGCCTACGCCGTCATTGAGATCAACAGCCAAAGACGGAGAGGCGACAGGTTGGACCGCTGGCTCGTATACAGGGACGGATGAAGAAGCAACGGCAGGCCTGGAACTGGAACCGGCTGCCGTGGCTACAGTGGTGGTAATCCGGTTCGAACCCCCTGAGCTGGATACCACATCAACCAGCTTTGCCAATAATTTTGGTGTCCTCACCTCCGGAAACTGCCTCCGACAAAGAAACATGACTTGCAGGTCCTCATCACTACCAATGGTGAAACAATCATATTTCACAGTATCCTGCAGGACCGTGATTGGAATGCGGTAGAAAAACTTCTTAACCCGCTTCGCACCTTCCAGACCAAGTTTCATCAGCACAGATCTAACAAGGTCATCATAGCTCGTTGTTGGACTCACGACAATACAGAGAGGATCTTTATCTGTGAACTTCACACCCGAACGAGTTTTCCTCTTAATGGATCCTCTGTGGTGAACCAAAACAACAAAACTCTCCTTATTAGCCATCTTAAACCCTCTAATGAGAGCAACTCACGTTTACAACCATATATATACTGCTCTGTCTACCACTAAATCGAACCAGCCTGGTTTGAATTAGGAATTGTGTAATTCGAACCAGGGTGGTTCGAATTACTTGATGCGGCTTCTCTCTCTATAATTCGAACCAGCTTGGTTCGAATTACTAACAATGCTAATTTGAACCACCCTGGTTCGATTTACTTGAACCATTTTCTCTCTCTGTAATTCGAACTACCTTGGTTCGAATTATTCATGAATGCAGTTCGAACCAATGTGGTTCGAATTATATTAATATATGGTTTGGCTCATTACTGAAACGATTTTGGTTTTGGCTTATTTACGTAATTTCGGCCTGGCATTGGCTTATTATGGTTTTTTGCCCACATTTTTATTTCATGGAACATACATATAAAACTTAATTACATTATTTCATTCTTTTTTATAGGCGAAACTTTTCCTAGATATCTTAATAACTAAAAATGGTAATACTAATACACAATTATTTCCTTAATGACCAAGACATGGATTGGCGGTGCATCTTGATGAAGCTCGTAGAAATACCTTTGTCTTGCATCTTCTTATGAGTTGTCAATTTTTAATATTCAACAGCTTGTATTATGTATTGGCGGTGATGACAAAATTCAAGTATGTGTTATACAAGGCTTATTTAAGGTTTAAGAATTTTTTTCCTTCTTAATGCTTAATTAAATTTGTCTTCAAAAATTTTTTTTATATTATTCTCAATTTTATAAAATACTATAAAATTATTATTTTTTATTTTTGGACTAAAATACCTTTTATTATCATCTCTTCTCCTCACGCTCCTCATTGCGTTGCTCATTTTACTCCTGTTCATACCCTGGGTCGAGCTGTCCAACCCGGGATGTTTAGCGACAAGGCGACCGACCTCTTCAGGTCCGACTATCCGACCTCTTCTCAAAGAGATCGGCCAAATTGCCAGGAAAGTCCAGTAAAGGGCCCAAATAGAGGAACACGACCCATATCCAAAGGCAGTCCAAGCCTATAGAGATAAAGGCGGTTCCCTTAAAGATAAGCTGGCCTCACCCAAAGATAAGATAAGATAAGATAAGATAACTAACTTATCTTACCTAAGAAGGTCAGCCCACGACCATTATAAATACACTGGAGCACCCAGGTATAACTCATACTCTGATTCTACTAAAAACCTGCTTAATACCCATGCTAACTTAAGCATCGGAGTCCCTTGCAGGTACCCCCCACCCTCCGGTGAGAAGGATCAGCAGCATAGCCAGTCCACAAGTTGAATACAACAGCTCTGGCTGCCACTCACCAGCCGAACACGTCAGCACTGACCAGTACAAGAGATCTCGTCCGAGATTGACCTCCAGTTTCAGGTAACCCTTGAAACATTGGCGCCGTTGCTGGGAAACCTGGAAGTTATCCCATTACCATGGCGGATGACCATGACAACGACCACGATTCAGATCTAGAGGACAGAACGCCGCACAAAAATGCGGACACTACACCAAAAGATACCCCAGAATCTAACGGGAACAAAGACTCACCAAATTCGGGAGCGATAGAGGCGCTTCAAGATCGTTTAAAGCAACTTGAAAAAGAATCCCAACATCAGCGAGAAGCTAGGAAGGATCTACAAAGGGAGATAAGGCGACACCGAGAATTAGAAGGTAAACTTCTAAAACTCGAAGCCAATCTCAAAGCCAAAGCTACTCGATCCACCCCTGAGGACAACTCTCGCAAGGATCAAGATCCATTCACTAGGGAGATCATGAAAACCAAAATCCCTAAGGACTTCAAACTTCCAGATATGACTTTGTACGATGGCACTACAGATTCCGGCCATCATCTCAGCAATTTCAGAAGTAGAATGTATCTCACCGATGCCTCAGATGCAGTTCGCTGCAAAGCCTTTCCAACTACTTTAACAAAGACAGCAATTAGATGGTTCGATAACCTACCTCCTAGGTCCATCTCAAGCTTCGACGACTTAGCCAAGAAGTTTCTGGCCAGATTCTCCATCCAAAAAGATAAGGCTAAACACGCCCCAAGTCTATTAGGAATTAAACTAGGAGATCGGGAAAGTCTTCGCAGTTACATGGAAAGATTCAACAAAACATGCCTGGACATACAAAGCCTACCAACAGAGACCGCCATTATGGCCCTCATCAATGGCTTGCGAGAGGGACCTTTTAGTCAATCTATATCGAAAAAACACCCCACATCTCTGAACGAAGTGCAAGAACGAGCGGAGAAGTACATTAACATGGAGGAAGACTCTCGGCTAGGAGAGACCTCAAAATCCAGATCCACCTATCCCTCCCGGGATAAAGATAAAGAGTCCAAAAAGAAGGAAGATCGACATGGGAAAAAAAATAAAAAATACCACAATTACACCCCTCTTCGGGTGTCCCTTGTGGATGTCTACAGAGAAGTTTGCCACACTGAAAAAATACCCCCAACTCGACCACTCAGAGGCAAAAAAGGAGGAGTTAATCAGACCGAATATTGTGAATACCATCGAATCTGCGAGCATTCCACCAACGAATGTTTTGACTTAAAAAATGTCATAGAAAAATTAGTAAGAGAAGGGAAATTAGATCGGTACCTGGCCACCCGGGACGATGAACAAAGAAAAAGAAGAAGAGATGAAGATGTCGGACGAACCAAGCGATCACCTCGTACACCATAAAGACACGTCCACATGATACACGGCGGATTTGCGGGAGGAGGAATCTCCAAGTCATCTCGCAAAAGATATCTCAAAGAAATATATCATGTCGAGCGGAAAGAGGAAGCACTCGACATCCCCGCGATTACTTTCACTAAAGAAGACGCATCCGGTATCATCTTAGGACACGATGATCTCATGGTCATCACTATTATACTGGCAAACGTAAATCTCCATTTCACACTGATAGACCAAGGGAGCTCCGCCGACATCTTGTTCAAAATTGCCTTCGACAAGCTCGGCCTAGAAGAAAAAGAACTTAGAGCATATCCAAACAGTCTGTTCGGACTGGAAGACACCCCAGTTCAACCACTCGGTTACATATCACTACACACAACCTTCGGAAAAGGAAACCAATCCAGAACACTCAAGATAGACTACATCGTGGTCGACGTAAGTTCAGTCTACAATGCCTTAATAGGTCAGACAACATTGAATCAACTCGGCGCAATAGTCTCAACTCCACATCTATGCATGAAATTCCCAACTACAGAAGGGATAGCTACAATAAAAGCAGATCAGAAGATGGTGTGCCGCTATTACAATGAAAGTCTAAACCTCAGAGGCAGAGGAGACGAAGTCCACACAATCGAACTGGGGGGAGTTCAGAGACGAGAAGAACTCCGCCCACAACCCGAAGGCGAAGTAGAGAAAGTCCAGATCGGAGACATCCCAGACAAAACGACCAATATTGGTACGATTCTAAGAGGAGACATAAAAGAATTACTCGTACAGTTCTTACGAGATAACGTTGATCTCTTTGCATGGAAAGCTGCAGACATGCCAGGCATAGACCCCAAATTAATGTGCCACAAGTTGGCGGTCTACCTGGGGTCTCGGCCAGTACAATAGCGACGAAGAAAGCTCGGACCAGAACGATCCCAAGCTGTGGAAGAACAGGTACAAGCTTTATTGGAGGTAGGATTCATAAGAGAAGTCAAGTACCCACTATGGTTAGCTAACGTCATCTTGGTGAAAAAATCAAACGGGAAGTGGAGAATATGCACCGACTACACTGATCTCAACAAAGCCTGCCCGAAAGATCCTTATCCACTCCCAAGTATCGACGCTCTGGTAGATGCCTCCTCCGGATATAAATACCTCTCGTTTATGGACGCATATTCATGATACAACCAAATCCCAATGTATCCACCCGACCAGGAAAAAACTTCATTCTTAACCCCAAAAGCAAACTACTGCTACGTTGTCATGCCTTTTGGTCTTAAAAACGCGGGAGCTACTTATCAAAGGCTAATGAATAAGGTCTTTTCGGATCATATCGAAAAAATCATGGAAGTCTACGTGGACGACATGTTAATAAAGACACAAAGTGAGGAGACCCTATTGTCCGACCTGGCCCAAGTGTTCGACACTATAAGTAGGCATGGCATGCGACTCAATCCTGTAAAATGCACCTTTGCCGTAGAAGCTGGCAAATTTTTGGGCTTTATGCTCACACAAAGAGTAATTGAGGCTAATCCGGATAAATGCCGGGCTATACTCGACATGAAGAGACCGACTTGTGTCAAAGAGGTACAACAACTCAACGGGAGGTTGGCAACCTTGTCCAGATTTCTAACTGGATCGGCAATAAGATCTCTCCCCTTCTACGCTACTCTAAGGAAGGGAAAAAAGTTTGAATGGACAAAAGAGTGCGAGCAAGCCTTCCAAGATTTCAAAAGATTCCTGGGACAACCACCCATCCTAACTCGGCCACGAGAAGGAGAACCACTCACATTGTACCTCGCAGTAGGAAGTCGGGCAGTAGCTTCAGCACTAGTTCGAGAAGACGACAGTGGGTAACAACCCATATACTTCATCAGCAAAGCATTACAAGGGTCCGAGCTGGACTACCAAAAAATAGAAAAGTTTGCATATGCCCTCATACTGACATCTCGATGACTTCGTCAATACTTCCAAACCCACACCATTATGGTTCGGACTAACCAGCCCATAAAAGGGATTTTACAAAAAACAGACCTAGCAGGCAGAATCTTGCAATGGACAGTCAATTTGTCCAAATTTGATCTTCAATACGAAGCTCGGACAGCCATCAAGTCACAATACCTGGCCGACTTCATCGCAGAATTTACGGACACCCCGAAACCCCCACATAATGGAGTATCTACGTGGATAGTTCCTCAAATAAAACCGGAAGCGGCGCAGGTGTGATGATTGAAAGCGACTAAGGAACCCAAATCAAACTCTCCCTCAAATTCGGGTTCCCTGCCTCAAATAACCAAGCAGAATATGAGGCACTACTAGTTGGTTTGAAGCTGGCCAGAGAGGTTGGAGCTCAAAAGCTTATCATCTTCAGCAATTCGCAAGTCGTCACTTCACAAATAGCAGGAAGCTACCAAGCCAGAGAACCCACCATGAAAAAATATTTGGACAAAACCAGGGAACAGCTTGGACAACTAGGAGAATATGAAGTCCGTCACATACCCCGAGAATAGAATGCCCGAGCTGACGCACTCTCAAAACTAGCCAGCACCAAACTAGGGGGCAACAATAAAAGCCTCATCCAAGAAATGCTGCATGCTCCATCAATCTCGGAAGAAGAAAAAATCCTAGCCATAACAGGTCAGGATCAAGGATGGATGACCCCCATAATTAACTACCTCAAAACAGAAACACTCTCCACAGATGAAAATGAGGCAAAGAGGTTAAAACGGGAGGCACAACACTACACTATCATAAATAATACTCTATACAAAAGAGGGATTTCAATACCATTGTTAAAATGTGTGCCGACTTCCAATACAAGGGAAGTTCTAGAAGAAATACACAGTGGCATTTGTGGCAACCATCTCGGAGCACAAGCACTTACAAAAAAAGTACTCCAGGCAGGATTTTATTGGCCAACTCTATAAAAGGAGGCCACAGAGTTCGTAAAGACATGTCCACCATGTCAAAAACATGCCAACTTTCACATCGCCCCGCCAGAGGAGCTCATCAGTGTAACCTCACCTTGGCCATTTGCAAAATGGGGACTCGACCTTCTCGGACCCTTCCCTCAGGGATCGGGACAAGTTAAATTCCTCATAGTAGGGGTAGACTATTTCACAAAGTGGATCGAGGCAGAACCCCTAGCTAACGCCACTGCTCAAAGAAGTCAAAAATTTCTATATAGAAATATTGTCACAAGGTTCGGGGTTTCATACTCCATCACCACAGACAATGGTACCCAATTCACAGATGCAGGCTTCAGAAAGTTAGTGGCCGACTTGAACATAAAACACCAGTTCACTTTCGTAGAACATCCCCAAGCTAATGGATAAGCTGAAGCTGCCAATAAGGTCATATTGGCCGGACTAAAACGAAGATTACAGGACGCAAAGGGAGCCTGGGCTGAAGAGCTCCCACAAGTTCTATGGGCATATCGAACAACACCGCATTCCACCACAAAGAAATCACCCTTCCGATTAGCATACGGAATGAAAGCAATGGTCCCAGTAGAGATCGAAGAAGGATCGCCCAGAGTGATCCACTATAATGAAGAAGCCAACTCCCAACTTCAAAGGGAAGAACTCGACCTACTTCCAGAAGTCCAAGAAAGAGCTCGGATCAGGGAAGAAGCACTAAAGCGTCGAATGGCTTTGAGATATAATCAAAAGGTAGTGCCATAAGGTTTTGCTGAAAACGACCTCATCCTAATCCGAAATGATATCGAAACAACTCAACCTGGAGAAGGAAAGCTGGCAGCAAACTGGAAAGGACCCTACCGAGTCGTAGAAGTACTTGGGAAGGGCTACTACAAACTGTCCGAACTCGATGGACGAGAGCTTCCTAGGTCGTGGCACGCTTGCAACCTAAGAAGGTACTATAGTTAGGGATGATAAAGGATTTTGGCATAAGGTACACTCTTTTTCCTGAAAAGGTTTTTTAATGAGGCACCAAGCCAAGACCTACTAATTATCCGACTTAACGGATAAAAAACTCCCGCATGTATATATTTGCATTTTTCTTTTTGAATAAAATATGTTTAGATATTCTACAAATCCTCAAGACGCATTAATCTGAAACATTCATCGTCCGATTATAAAGCAACAGATCGGCAGAAAGTAAAAGTCAAATTCACTGTACGATCACGATAAAGACCAACAGAGATGAAAACCAAATTCATCAAAAGGTCGACCAAACGAGGATTGAACCCAATTTCTACAAATCGACAAAGATGAAAACAGAATAATGCAAGAAGTTATCGAAAGTGATCCAGAGAAAAGACCTAACGAGGTCTTAATAAAATGGATTGCTAAATAATAACTTAAAGACTGGCCGACGTCAAGAAGTCAGACCAGTCGCAGTAACCAAAGTTATAAGTAAGTCCCTGGAAAGAGGTATAGCCAACCCTATAAAAGAGGATTGCTATAACTTAGAAGAGATCGACATGACGAAGTCAGTCTCCTACAAAGCGTAAAAGTTATGAAAGTAATCCCTGAAAGAGACCTGAACAAGGTCTAAGAAAGAGGATTACAAAAATAACTTAGAAGAGATCGACGTGACGAAGTCAGTCTCCTACAAAGCGTAAAAGTTATGAAAGTAATCCCTGAAAGAGACCTGGACAAGGTCCAAGAAAGAGGATTACAAAAATAACTTAGCGTAAAAGTTATGAAAGTAATCCCTGAAAGAGACCTGAACAAGGTCTAAGAAAGAGGATTACAAAAATAACTTAGAAGAGATCGACATGACGAAGTCAGTCTCCTACAAAGCGTAAAAGTTATGAAAGTAATCCCTGAAAGAGACCTGAACAAGGTTCAAGAAAGAGGATTACAAAAATAACTTAGAAGAGATTGACATGACGAAGTCGGTCTCCTACAAAGCGTAAAAGTTATGAAAGTAATCCCTGAAAGAGACCTGAACAAGGTCCAAGAAAGAGGATTATAAAAATAACTTAGAAGAGATCGACATGACGGAGTCGGTCTCCTACAAAGCGTAAAAGTTATAAAAGTAATCCCTGAAAGAGACTCGAGCAGGGTCCAAAAAATGGATTACAAAATAACTTAGAAGGGCCCGACGTGACGAAGTCGGCTTAAAACATAAAAGTTATAAAAGTAATCCCTGAAAGAGACTCGAGCAGGGTCCAAAAAGTGGATTACAAAATAACTTAGAAGTGCCCAACGTGACGAAGTCGGCCCAAAACATAAAAGTTATAAAAGTAATCCCTGAAAGAGACCTGAACAAGGTCCAAGAAAGAGGATTACAAAATAACTTAGAAAGACCCGACATGACGAAGTCGACCTCCATAAAATGCTAAAGTTATAAAAAGTAACACCTGGCAGAGACCTCATAAAGGGCCCAAACAAAACAGGATTACTAGAAATAACTTCAGAAGCCAAAAAGGAATCAAAGCCACAAGCAAAAAATACAAGGGCAATCCAAAGAGGTCGAGCAACAGGGCTCCAGCACTACCAAAAACCTAAAATGGGTACCGAGGTAGATAAAGACCGACATGATATTAAAGGCATGAAGTTATAATAAGAACAAGCTCAAAGAGGCTACCTAAGTCATCCCCAAGAACTTGGAAGCTATTTCTTGTTTTTCAAAAAAATAAGTTGCTAAACAAGCAACTAAAAGAGTGTCAACAGTCATCAAAAGACCATTTACAAAAATATAAAGTTCAAAAGCCCGCAAACAGGGCCATACGCAAATATACCAAGAATAACTAAAGAGGATCCAGAGGTTTCCCAGAAGCTGCATCAACATGGGGCGAAGGAGGACGAGTCTGGAGGGGCACAGCATCCACTGTCCCATCCTCCCGGTTCAAGATTTGACAGTCAGGTTCTGACTCAATTCCGGCTGAAGGAGCTGAAGGAGTCGGCACGACAAAAGCCTTGGTAGCAGGCGCAGGAGGAGGTTCAACATCATCATCATCAGGGTCGTCAGGAACAATCCTACCGTCCCTCACAACATTGTCAAGACTAAAGAGAGTAAGGTCGAGCTCGGGCGCCAGAACCCGAACCTGCTCCCTTAAGTTCTCATAAGCAGCAGTCACGCTGCCCACAAGGTGACCCTGGAGCTCGATATAATCATCCCGGGCAGTCTCTAACTCACTCCTGAGACGCACCACTTCTCTATAGGCCGAAACATAGCTATCCTTGTGCCTCAATGCTGTGTCTTCAGCCAACTTCACAGAAGCCGCCAAGGCCACAGAACTAGCCTTTTCACCCTCTAATTCTTTCTCCACCTTTGCCAACTTTACCTCCAGCTCCTCCTTCAAACCCCTTATTCTATCAAACTCCGACTTAGCCTCCATCATGAAAGATTTTATAGCATGAACCGGGATACCCTGAGCAGTTCGAAAAAGAGCCGCACCCATATGAGCCATCTTCACACTACTTCTGGTTATGAACTCTAGGTGATGAAGAATGGACACATCATCCATTGGAAGGCCTCCATAGGGGGCAATCTGCTGGTTGACAAACTTGACGGCATCAAAATCAGGGGCATCAAGGTTAAATGGCTCAGATGTTTTTTGCTTTTTCGGAGGAGGAGCACCAGAACCAGCAGCTGAAGTTTGTGGAGGGTCAGCCAGACGAACCCGAGGAGTGGGGATCACCCTCTTCGGCCCAGGTGAACTCGGCACGGGTGGCTTCACCTGAACCTGAGAAGATCCCTCTCCTGCCACCTTGGCCGACATGTTTTTAGCAGCAGCAGCCTTCCTTGCCTTCTTGAAGGCCTTCATGGAGTCATTATTTTTAGACATCTCTGAAAAACAGAATCAACCACAGTAATGGGTTACAATCACAAAAAGAGGAAGCAAAGCTAAAAACAAGGATAAAAACAAGTCAGACAGTACCCAACGCAGTTTGGACCAGGGACGGGTCCCCCAAAGACTTTTTGGTATCAAGGTGGGGAGGTTCCCCCCATATATCTTCAAGAACAATTACAAAAGCCCGCTCGACCTCGTCAAGCATCTCCCAAGTATAACGAGACACTGTCACATTCTTTTTCCATTCTAGAGGAAAAGCAGGCTCATCATTCTCATCAAGAAAAAAGGGGCGGGCCCCCTCAACAGCTCAAACTTTAAAGAAATAGTTCTTAAAGTCCTTAAAGGACTCATCATACATAGCAAAAACTTTATGTCCCTGGGCAGATCTAAAAGAAACCCAAGAAGCTTTCTTTTTGGAAGAAGCCCCGGGCTTGGCCGAAACAAAAAGATAGAGGAAAAGGGTCTGAGAAGGTGTGACACCTAACTCTTGACAAAGCAGCTGAAAGATCTTGACAAAACCCCAGGAATTCGGATGAAGCTGGGACGGGGCAACGTTACACGACCACAACAAGTCGGTCTCAAAAGCAGTAAAGGGAAAGGTAATGTTCAACTGGCTGAAGAAATATTCATAGGCATAGAAGAAGGGACGCTCCCCCTCGACCGAGGTTGGAAAACAAACCCTCTCGTCAGAGTCAGGTGCTACAAGCTCATAATCCCTCTCTTGGACACCACTACCATAAACCCTATGATGTTTTCTCAGCTCTACACAAAACTCAGCATCCACCACAGAAACACACATTAAGACAAGGGAGTCCAGCTAATCGGACATCCCCTCAGGAACTTTAGAAGACATCTCTACAATATTTTGGCGAGAAGACATGGCCAACTAGTCCTACAACCAAAGAAAAGATGAATTACTAAAATTACTCAAGAACAGACAAATAACTCAGACGGCAAAAATAAAAACAACAGATTGCAGACTCAGCAGTAAAAAGGAAAGCCCCAGGACACAACCCAAAGGACCAGGGGCATCCTTTGGGGGCAATAACAGAGTGAAGAACCCACACCCTCTCCCAAAAAAAGAAAGCAACCCTTTTTCTTTTGGCATTGAAGTTTTTTAACAAAGTCATCAAAGGAAAAAAGCAGCTAAAATAAAGGACAAAAAATGGACATCAAAGATGCAACCTTTTTCTTGAAGAATTAAAAGCCGAAGCCATTATCCCAAAAAAGCAACAGCAAGGACAGTAAAACGGGCAAAGCTCTAGGAAAACCCTAATCATCAGGAGGAATACCAGAAACATGCATCATAGCAACCAAACGGAACAGAAGCCAAAAAATACATCACAATGACAAACAAACACAAAGACCACAAAAAGGTTCAAGCTTTACAACATACAATCAAAGTTTTTCCAGAAAAATGACGAGAACAAGAAAGTAAGAAAAAACCAACCTGGAAAAAGCAGAAAGTCTCGAGAGAAAGTTGAAGAGAGGAGCAGAATCTGGAATCGCCCTTCCACAGCCAGAAGGAAACAATAACCAAGCAATGTCGCAAGGAAAGAGGCGAAAGCTACAAACTCCAGGCGAAAACAGAAAAAGAGAAAGAACAGGGAGGTTACGGAGAAGAGAAACCGTTTTTCTGAAATATGAAATTCAAAATAAAGAGGCTAAGAGAAACGGGGCAATTAAAACTAATTAATGAGGGTATTAAACCCTCGCACGTTCCCAAGAACAGAGCGCTAATACAAAAGCGTGCGCTTTCAGAAGAAAACGTTCCACATTCAAAAAGGAAGATTCTACAAAGAAAGAAGTCGACAAATGCTCGAGTTCGGCTTCACCCGAGAAGGATCGAAGTCCTAAGACTAAGACTCGATCTCAAAAAGAAAGACCGAGCTCGAGCAGGGACACTGTTCATACCCTGGGTCGAGCTGTCCGACCCGGGATGTTTAGCGACAAGGCGACCGACCTCTTCAGGTCCGACTATCCGACCTCTTCTCAAAGAGATCGGCCAAATTGCCAGGAAAGCCCAGTAAAGGGCCCAAATAGAGGAACACGACCCATATCCAAAGGCAGTCCAAGCCTATAGAGATAAAGGCGGTTCCCTTAAAGATAAGATGACCTCACCCAAAGATAAGATAAGATAAGATAACTAACTTATCTTACCTAAGAAGGTCAGCCCATGACCATTATAAATACACTGGAGCACCCAGGTATAACTCATACTCTAATTCTACTAAAAACCTGCTTAATACCCATGCAAACTTAAGCATCGGAGTCCCTTGCAGGTACCCCCCACCCTCCGGTGAGAAGGATCAGCAGCATAGCCAGTCCACAAGTCAGATACAATAGCTCCGGCCGCCACTCACCAGCCGGACACGTCAGCACCGACTAGTACAGAAGATCTCGTCCGAGATCGACCTCCAGTTTCAGGTAACCCTCGGAACAACTCCTATCACCTTTACTACATCTACTGCCACTTACATTACCACAGCTTCATTTTTCATTCACCACTACACCTGCACACACTCCCATCATAGCAATACCCATTCACCATTGCTTCTTTCCATAGTAAAATTGAAAGCAAGAAAGGAAAAAATTGAAAAGAGGGAAAAGAAGGCATGACGAAAATGAAAGATGCTCCTACCCAGAGAGAGAGAGAGAGAGTTGTGTATAGTTGCCGCTATTGCTGCTGTTGAAGGCTATCGCCGTGCTCTATCTCAGCCCTGTTTATCATCGCTGTTAGAATGTGATGGAGTTGTCGCCGAAGAAGAACGTTAGCGAACAACAGTGTCCTTTCTCGCTGAAATACAAATTTTGAAGTACTTCATGTTTTTGTATCTCTAGCTAGTTATTATCAGTGTAGCCAACACAATTTACTTCAGATGTATTTTCATAATAAATTCTATCATTTAAAGTATGTTTGATGTAATGAATTCTTTTTCTTGCTTGCAAATGGTTAAAACAATGCGTCTCCATAAATCTGCTTAGCAATCTAACTCCAAACACAATATTTGGTATAATTGCAATAAAGACTCAAATTGGATATATGACTGATGCATGAGTATCTTTTCTTTATTTTCTATTCATTTTAGATATGAATTTATTGAGTTTCAACTAGATTTTAGTGTTTGAAGCCTCTTTAGATACTACTTTGAGTCGCTCTGGTGTCTTAATTATTTCAGGTGAAGTTTGGATCGATCTGGTAGAGTTCGTGTGCAAGAAAAGAGAAGAATTCTGAATATGCCAAGTTGGCACTAAATGCATACCTGGGCGTTTGGCACCAGGAGCCCTGTGATGTATGCCAAGCCTCTGCCACTAGGGACGCTAAACTCCAAATTGGCGTTTAGCGCCAGAAAGTCAGAAACAAAGGAGAAGCCACTTCCATCAGGGGTGCTAAACACCAAAACCTGGCGTTTAGGCCAGAAAGACGGAATTGAAATTGGAGTTTCTGCCACTTGGGGTGTTAAATGCCGAATCTGGCGTTTAGCGCCAGCAGCACGGATCAACCTCACCCAAAGGAGCATCTTTTATTGGATTTGGTTTTTAATTATTATATTTTATTTTGTTTTAAGTATTTCTAGTCCCAAACACAATCTTTTGGGGTTTAGTAATTATTAATTTATTTTATTTTCAAATCAAAATTAGGTTAGATATAAAAGGGAAAAGATTTCACCTTCGGGGGATCTCTCTCCTCTTCGACCTCATTCTAGTTTTTGTACACCTTTGAACCCTAGTTTTTTCTCGGAGTCATGAGCAACTAAACCTCCTTGGTTAAGGTTAGGAGCTCTGTTTATTCTATAGATTAATACCATTGCCATCTTATGAATTTGAGTGTATTGAAAAATAACTCTTATTCTACATGAATTCTTGTTGATTCTTGGAAAAGTTATCTGACTTGAACACTAGCTTTAAAGTAAATTCCTCCTAAACCACTAATTGTTTAGACTTACTGAGATACGTGACATACAATCCTCTTATATTTGGGTAATTAGGGTTTTTGTAGTTAATAAACTAGAATTGAACCTAACTCTTTAATCTATATTAAGTGACCAAAGAATTGGCGGTTGATTAGGTTAGAGGAGACTAAATCACTAAGAAAATAGGGTTTAGTCCATTACAGTTTGTCATGTATTAAATCTTGCATGATTAAACTAGTTGGTAAGAAATATTGATACGGAAATTATAAACTCAATATCTGTAGAACTACCGGCAAGTGCACTGGGTCATATCAAGTAATAAAACTCACGGTGAGTGAGGTCGATCCCACGAGGATTAACTGATAAAGCAAGCAATAGCTAATTGATTATTCTAGTTAGACGGTTCAAAATTGAGTGATGAGCAAACAAGAAATGTAGATGACTTAAAGAAAAAGTAAATAGAAGCAATAAAATGACAAGAAAGTAAATGACATGAATGTAAAGAACAAGAGAGTAAAGTGCTGGAATTAAATTGCAAGAAATATAAAATACCGGAAAGTAAAGTGCAAGAAAATAAAGTGTAAGAAAGTAAATAACTAGAATTAAGAATGAAAAGAACATTGGGATCAAGAGATATTGCATTCTCAAGATCAATAAATTTCATCTCCTCTTTAATCATGCATTCATTGATCTCTTGGCAAATCATAAGTAATCAAACTCCAATCTCTTGGTGATTTGATTTCTCTTAACTTGATCAATTGTCAATCTCTTGATCTAATTACTCATGAGAAGAGATGAAGAGTGGTCTCTGATTTAGAGCCACATAATTTCATGAATCAAGTTGTGGGATGATTATATGTCACGTATCAATCCCAAACCCAATTTCATAACCATTGTGAGAAAGAACTTCAAGCATCAATTCCATGATCCTTTCTCAAGTTCACATGGAATTCAAGTTGGATTCAATTTCTTTCTCAAGATAATTGAATCCTTGGGATGAAGAACGAAGATTCTTTCTAAAGAAACAATGAAAGAAGAATTGAAGATGAAGAATGAAAATAAATCAATTCAATAAATTGCAATAGAGCTCTCTTTCCCAATGAAAAGAATTAGAGACTCATAACTAAATATTTACAAAAATGGGTAAGAAAGAAAATGAAAGAGAAAAAGAGAATGAGTGTGAGAAGAGAGGGTCGGAAGATTCCCTTCCAAGTGGTGTATCAAATGATGAAATTAAGGCTCTATATATTTATAAGCTATCTAAAATTACAAATTCAAATGAAATTCAAATTATAATTAAATAAAAAAGTCCTAACTAATTTTAGATAATTCTTGTGGTCTTAATTGGTTGAAATTTTGGACTTGTTTGCATAAATTAAGAGTGGACCTTGAGAAAATAAGTAGACCAAATTGAAGGCTCTAGGGGTAGCTTGTAATAACACTTCCAAATATGCTTCAGGGGAGTGTCGAACTGTTGTTTTATGAAAATATACCCTAATGTGATATGAATTTTAGTGTGTTGTTTTATGAATTTTATAATATCTTGTTTTTTATTTTTTATGTTGTACTCCAGCTTAAAATAATTAAACTTAAATCTTGTGTTATTTTTTTTATCAATAAAAGTTCTCTTGTGTCGGTAATATTTTTGTGTGGATATGCGGATTTGCGGATCGGATCTGCGGATATTACTGCCAAATTCGCAATCCGATCCTACCACAGTGCAGATCGAATCCGATCCGATCCGATGGCTCTGCGGATCGAATAATATCCGTAAAATTCAGATCGAATGCAGATAATTACCGCGGATATGTGGGTATTATTCGATTCGTGTGCAGCCCTATCTTCCATTATTAGTTGGTGGCCCATTCATGCTTCAATTAAATGGCTTCATGCATGCATAATTATTAACGTCTTATAATATTGCATGATTCGTTTAGTTCAATGATATTAGCGCCTTATGCATGCTTTCTCATGGGCCACGCTTTCAAAAGTATGGTCTAAGGCTCAAAACGTGGTCTAAACTTCAAAGCGTGTTAAAAAAATTTTTATATATTTTTTTAGCTTGTTTTATACTTTTTGTTTCTTTTTCTATTATTTCCTACAAAATTTATCAAATCAAAAAATTAAAGCAATATCCATTTTAAACACCAAAACACTCCATAATTAAGTATTATGAATTAATTTTTATATGAAAAATCACACAAAAATACAACATGATACTCATACATCACAACACTAAACTTAAACTTTGCTTGTCCTCAAACAAATAAAGAATCATGCAATACAATTTGATAATCCAAGTTGAGAAGAGTAGCAATTAAATGTTCATGGTTGGTTAGTTCACTATGCATGCAACAATCACAAAAAAAATCAAATAATTAATGTTTCTATCTAGCTCACTTTATGAAATCTTTTCTTTATATTCTTTCCTTGAAATAAGCTTTTCATTTTTTTCTTAATTAGCTTAGCTTCTTGGGTGCTTTACACCATTTGTTTTTACCTTCGACTCTAAATGCTTTGTTTTCAAATATTACCACTTGATACATAAGGACCACAAGCATATAACTAGAGAATGATTTAAGCTCATTTGTTTCTTTTCTTTAATCTCTAATCATTGATACTCAGAGTCTTGAGTTTTGAGAGAGTGCTTTGCACTTGAGTTTAGCCTTGACTCTAAATATTTTATTTTCATCTTTTTTGCTTGATACATAAACACCACAAGCACTTGACTAATGATTTGTCATTGGTACTCAGCGCCTTCAACTTTCTCATTCTTTCTCCTTTTCTTTACTTGATTTAATTGATTTGCTTCTTCAACGTTTTCCAAATTTCAAAAATTTCATAAAATGTTCTAGATGAAAACTTTAATTAAACAAATTCAAATGTAATTGAACAAAAATAGTCATGCTAGCTTCCTAATACTTATATGCTCATGCTAACTTCTTCTTTAATTACTTTATTTGTTTATGATCATGATACTTTAATTGCTTTGACTTACAAATTTCAAGATGGTAATTATAATGTAAAAGCAAACTATGCTTATCAAGAAGGAAGAACACACATGCATATAGAAGAAATAGAAGACAATCATGCAATTGAATATACAGGAAACAAATGAGAGGAAAAGGAACTTAACCACCTTGTAGATCTTCATCATTGTTATTATCATTTTTCTCCTATTCTTTCCCTTCCACACCAAATTTAGAATGATTGCTTGTCTTCAAGCAACAAATAAAACAGTGGTTATTAAATTTATGATTAATCATGAATGTCTTCAAGAAGAGATGTGAGTAATGCATGTGTTTAAGCAAGCAAAATTAAAGATAGTAATAAAAGCACAAGACATAGAGACAATGTGATTGCATTAATAAGTGGGTTGTGCATAGTATATTATGTAAGAATCGCAATTAATTAACTGCTTAATCTCTTAATTTAATTATCCAAAATAGGTTCCAAAAATTTAGAATGTTAATTAAAAAATTTAAATATAATTTTTAGTCTCAGCAGATTTTTCTGAATTGAAAAATGTAATTCTGATCATTTTTTAATATTTTTTTGAATTACATCCATCTAATTTACCGTTTAGGAATTAATTAATGAAGAAATACAAATCAAAACTCAAAATACACACCATGTTCGTGATCAAAAGTTCAAAACTTAACCATCATTTACCATTAGTTCTGACTATACTGATCTGTTCAATCCAATTTATTAAAAATCAATCACCTAATTGATTTGGTTTCAATTAGCTTTTTTACTAGCTTTACTAGCTCCAGTAAAAAAAATTAGTAAAGTTGGGAGTCAGTATTTTTTATTTAAAATCTAATTTAACAATAAAAATAAAATAAAATGATATTTTATGCAACAAAAACTATTTTATCATATCTAATTTAACCATAGTTAAATTTTGGTAAAATCTGTAAATTTTTAAATTGACTAATTTTCATAATCAGTGTAATTTTCATAACCTTATTATAAAGTTGGACAAAGAAAAATTACCAAGACAAGTGTTATTTTAGGTTTGCCCTACTTAATTATACTACTATTATATTTAGGCACGCAGTAATTATATGTTAGAAATTTAGAAAGCAGATTGCAAGTTGTCGACTGCAAATTAGGTACAATGAACATGTCAAAAATAGGCAAAGATCACTCGTACAAAGTGCATTGTAATGTCACTGTCACGAATCTAAGGTTTTTAATTAATTATTGTTATAATTCAGACAGAGGATCTAGTGAATTTGGTCAAAATTTGGCTTTCTAATTGAAGATTATTAAGTCAAATCTCACTTCCTACTATAACTATTACTTAAAAACTCTAAGTGCATACTGTACTCGTTGATTAATCGTTATGTGTATATGGTTACATACTATTTGATCAGCACAAGTTAATGATGCATGGTGGTTATGGAAAAAATTGGAGACCTTCACTTACATGTATCAATAATTGACTTAATCTTGTTCCATCTATAGTTGAAAAATTAAATGAGCTTATATATACTAGTAATATTAAAGGATAAATATGTCAGAAGTAGCAAAATATAGAGAAGGATAAGCTTTACTAGTATCAAATTTTTATTAATTGGATGCACAATAGAAGATTTCGATCACACAATTAATTCTTCTTAATTCTCTTTCTATCCCTTATTGTTACAAATAATCCCAATAAAAGATTAATACTAAAGCAAACCAAATAGTACAAATCAAAATAATCATGAACCAATTTGAAATATAAAAAGTGTTAGAATCTCAATACAATCTTAGAGAACAAACTCGGTCAATGAAATAACAAAAAAGAGAAACTTAATAAAGTCTTGAACAGAGCACTTTTTTTTTGTGCAAAGGTCTTAAACAGAACAATAAGAAACAAAAAATGTGATTAACAAAGCACAGAAGCTAAGCTTAGTAACTACAAATTCTAAAAAAATGTAACTATATAAGTAAACACGCAAAGTCCATATATAATATCTCCATCAATTTTCATACTTGGAAAATTGCCCAAAATCCTATCTTATGTAAATCAAGTTCTCTAAGAATAATTAGTATATAAACGAGCCAAGGTATCTAACTGCAAAAACTAATTAAGTACCAATTTCAACTTTCACATAAATAATAATACAAAGGAATAACAGAGGAATTCATCGTTGATGATGATGGACAGAGGTATTATACTATAATATTTGTTATCTTTTGGAAGATAAACTTGCAATCTGCTAATTAATCGTACTGAATCAAATCCCTAACTCGAAATCGCTTCAATTAGCCACAATTTATAGAAGATATACCCAAATTCATGTTTAGAACTCTGAACCAATAATGAAAACCACAAGAAAAGCTCAATGTGGAAGAACAAACCGGTGAAAGTGGGAGGTAGCGATAGCTAGGATTCGCGCACTGGAGAGGACGGTGTCGGGATTTCACGCACCGCCAGTGAGATGCTCAACTTCGTCGCTGGTGATGGAACCACGGTTGGCCGCTGCGCGATTCGACGGCGAAGACGAAAGCGCCGAGTGGAGCAGATGGTACGCGGCTCTGCTCCCGCTCGTGTTTGGCGCGCTACCAAAATGAAGTGACGGGTTTCTGCAAATTTGGGGGGAGGAGGGTTTCAATTAATGGCAGTAAAGTAAATGGGGGAATTGAATTAAGGAATTGAATCTCACCTGGCAGAAGTTTCTGGGTGTACTCGCGGGTAGGTTGCGCCAGAGGGAGGTTGGGTGCTCTTCGCGCCTCTGCTCGTGCTTTCGTTCGCGCCAAGAGGTTAAGTGAAATCAGGAGGGTTAGTATGAAGATATATACACCTGGCCCGGTTTTTATCCGGTTTTCACCCGGTATAATTGTGGCCCGAAAATGTATTGGTTTCATCGGGTTCGGGTCTAATAAATAGACCCGGTGTATATTTCGGGCCGGGTCTGGGTCACATCAAACCCGGCTTCACCCGGCCCATGTGCACCCCTATCAGGAGGGTTAGTATGAAGATATATACACCAAATTCGAGGCGGTTCGGACTACACGGCCGATATTCAGGAAGGTTTAGCGGTACCTACCAGACCGCCAATGATCTTTGCCGGGATCTTCTCAACTAGCGTCGTTTTTGGCATGGGCCGTTGTTTCTCCGCCGCTAGGTTCTGCATCTGTTGTAGTGCCCTCTTTCATTCTTTTGTTTCGTGCTTCCCTTTAAACGCTCAAATTTTGTTATCCATTGAAGATATAAAAGGATCCATGAATCTAGCCAACATACCTGTAAGTAAATATTATTGAGGCAATGTACACAGGCATTTGATAATTTTTTAAAAAGAATATACTGTACTAACTTGTAATTTTGTAATTAATTAATACACCACTTGCTTAACTACCACTAGGTGCCATTTGCATATTTAATTACTAATTTGATTATAAATGCATAAATGCCACCGAA
>NC_029786.2:16738424-16745970 GCF_000816755.2 Arachis ipaensis | reverse complement strand
TTTTATGTGAAAATATAAATTAGAGACAAAATATTTGATTATAAAAAATGTTTAATGAATAAAAACAAAAAAAATAGTATCTTTTGTTTTTCATTGATAAATAATATTAGTGAATGCTACTAAATAGAATTAATTAGTGCAAAACAGAATTGATATACGATTGGTAAGTATTACAATTAGTCAGTTTGTATGTAGTTATTAGTTAGTTAGTGATCATTTTTTTAGTTAGTTAGTGATCAATTTATAATCAAACATGTGTCAATTAGTTAGTTTGGCTTGTATGGACCTCAATGAGATAGTTGGTACTCTTCTGCTATAACTAGCTAAAGCTAAGTCATTGTGACTCTTGATTTTGCTAAATTTACCAAAAACTAAATTTAGAACCATCTTTTTCTTTTTGCTCTCACTCTCTTTATCCTTGAACTCTCTTCTTCTTCTACTTTTTTTCTTACTTAGAGCTTGATATCCTTCATGGTATCAGAGCTCCTTCCTATTCAATTTAATGGTAGATAACAATCAGCGAGCTGAAAACTCAATGAATCAGTCAAACAAAACTCCAAATTTTACTTCTTCCTTAATTTCTATGAAACTCGACGATGCCAACTTCTTACAGTAGAAAGATCAGGCAAAATCAACGATTGAAGGCCACAATATGCTTCATCACATTACAGGAGAGGGAATTCCATTAAGGCTTGATGGATCGGGAAAAGTAACACCAAAATTTGCTGCTTGGAAGAGATAGGATGCGTTGCTCAAATCATAGCTTCTTACTTCAATGATCAAGTCATTCACCACTCGAAATGGTAGGGTGCATCTATTCGTATGAAGTTTGAAAAATGTTAGATCACTTTTCTTCACAAATTACAGCAAATATAATGCAATTGAAACATAAATTGAGTAGTATTAAGATAAGAAGTTCAGTAAATGAGTATGTGTTAGCTCTCTAAAAAGAAACGATTGATGCTTTAGCTTCGATAGAAGAACCAATGCGTGAAAGTGTAAATGCTATTCTAAACGGGTTAAATGAATAGTAGAGCTCGATAATCACCTCAGTAGTGCTAAGACCACTGAGTATTTCAGTTGGAGAACTAGAGGCTTTGTTATTGACTAATAAAAGTATGTTAGAGAGATTCAGAAAACCAAAATCGTTCATACAAGCAAATGTGGCACAAAATGCACCAGGTTACTCTCAGAACTATAACACAAAAGTTGGTTTTAGAGGTGATTTTAGAGGAGACCATAGAAGTAGAGGTGGTTAAAGACAGATGAGAGGTGGCAGCAATTTTCATAATGATGGACAATTTGGTGAAAACAGATCCAGATTTGGAACTCAAGCTTATAATTTAAGTTTTAGTGGTGCTAAAGGGTAAGAATGTTTAACAATGAAAGGTAGTAGCCTTATAGTGATTCAAGAATGCTCAATAGTGACAGACCTATTTGTCAAGTTTGTGATAAGCTTAGGCACACTGCCAAGACATGCTGGTATAAGTATGACCGACCAGAAAGCTCCAAGACTCAATATGAAGGCTCAAATTCACAAACCCTGCAAGGTTCGCAAGAAAACTTGAGTAATGTATTGGTTACACCTGCAACACTGCAATATCAGAGTTGGTATCCAGATTCAAGTGCTATACACTATGTTGGTATCCATATTCGGGTGCTATACACTATATGATCTCAGACTAGCAGAATCTAATTGAAGGAGAGAAGTATGAAGGTGCAGATCAAGTAATTGTAGGCAACGGATCAGGTTTGCATATCAACCTTGTTGGAAAGTCTTTCTTTAAAATTGATTTGAGTGATAGAGAATTCTTGTTGCACAAATTGCTACATGTACCTGACATCACAAAGAATTTATTTAGTGTATATAAATTTTGCTGTGATAACAATGTCTATTTTGAATTCCACTCTAATGGTTATTGTGTAAAATCTCAGGGAACTAAAGAGATTGTCATACATGACAAAGTTGAGAAGGAAATGTATAAGTTTCTCAATTTTATTCCATCAAATAAGTCAGCTGCTTTTGTCTCAACTATGTCCACTGTTGACCAGTTTCTCTTGTGGCACAATAGATTAAGCCATGCTGCAAATAATGTTGTTTCTTTTATTCTGAGATCTTGCAATATTGTTGCTTCTTTGAATAAAAATTCTTGTGCATCCTATTGTATTAGAAAGTCACATACTCTTCCTTATCCTCCTTCAAATTCTTTGTAATTAATATACACAGATATCTGGGGGCATGTCCCCATTCCTGATTTGAATAGAAATTTTTATTTTGTTGTCTTTATTGATGCTTATAGTAATACACTTGGCTTTACCTTATTAAGACTCGTTCTTAAATCAAATTGGTTTTTAAATGTTTCCAACAAATAGTTGAGTTGTAATTGAACACTAAAATTAAAATACTCCAGTCTGACAATGTTGTTGAATTTTTTAGCTTAGCCAAGGATCTATAGGTGCAAAGTGTATTATATACGTGTTCCTGCCCACATGAGCATCAGCGGAATGACAGTGTTGAGAGAAAGTACAGGCACATAGTGGAGAAAGGCTTAGCTATGCTAGCAGGTGCTAGAATGCCAACTAAGTATTAGGGAGAGACTTTTATGAAAGCAATTCATCTGATAAATAAGCTACCAACACAGGTTTTGCAAGGGCTATCACCGTTTGATAAGTTGTTTGAAAAGAAATTTGATTATACAAGCCTACGGATCTTTGGCTGCTTGTGTTTTCCATACTTCCGGCCATACAATAGGCACAAACTAAAATTCAGATCAGTACCATGCATTTTTCTGGGCTACAATGCCGAGCACAAAGGCTACAAGTGCCTCACTGCATAAGGTAAAATAGTGATCTCAAGTAATGTGGTATTTGATGAGCACCAATTCCCTTAAAAAATTTTGCACTCTCCTCAACAACCAAATCTAATTTGTCCCTTGATCCTCACTTAACCCCAACCATCCCACTACTAAATATAGACATAACTCAGTCTTAACACAACACTTTTATGTAGTCTTCACAACCTTCACCCAATATTATAGAGTCAAGATCTCCCTTACTACCACTCTCAGGTAGAAACAGCCTTAGCAGCACCACTTCTCTGTCTCCAACAGCCACCCTTCCTACCCTTTCTTCACCATGACCTGTAGCCACATCAGCCACACCCATTCCAATTCCCATTTCAGACTTGGAAATAGTCCTTCCCTTTGCTGATGGCCACCCAATTCCAATTATCCCCAGCTCAAACATTCACCATATGACCACTAGAAGTAAGAGTGGAGTCCTTAAGCCCAGATCCTTTCTAGCTAGTATTGAGCCACGGACAGTCAAATATGCCCTGTCCAAACCAGAGTGTAAAACTGCAATAGATGCCAAATACGATGCGCTTATGCAAAACCAAACCTGGAAATTGGTTCCTCTTCCTCAGGGAAGAGAAGTCGTGGGTAGCCGCTGGTCTTTTGAGTTAAATACAACTCCGATAGTAGTTTTCAAAAATATAAGGCTCGTCTAGTAGCTCAAGATTTTTCTCAGAGGCCAGGCTTTGATTTCACTGAAACATATAGCCCAGTGATAAAACCTACTTCAATCCGTATTGTTCTCACTTTGGCACTATCAAAGAATTGGAAGATTAGACAGCTTAATGTAAACAATGCATTCTTACATGGTGATTTGGCCGAAGAGGTATATATGAAACAGCCAAAGGGTTATGAAATCGGGGATGGCAGTTTAGTGTGCAAGCTCACAAAGACTCTCTATGGTCTAACTCAGGCACCAAGAGCCTAGTACTACAAGGTATCCACACCTCTCCATCATCTTGGCTTCAATTCAACAAAATTTGATGTGTTTGTCTTTATCAGGTTTAAAAATGGCTCCTCATTGTTTGTCTTGGTATATGTAGATGATATAATCATCATTGGAGACTCGGATGAAGCAGTTTTTCAGGTAATTAGGCACCTGAATTAACAAGTTTGCATTGAAAGATATGGGTGAACTTTATTATTTCCTTGGGATTCAGGTCACTAAAACTGCTAGTGGTGGTCTACTATTGTCACAAGAGAAATATGCCAAAGACCTGCTCAAGAAAGCAAAAATGGAGCATTGCAAGCCTTGCCACACACCTTTACCTTCTTCAATTCGGTTTTTTGTCTTTGGGGCTCGGTGTACAAGGATCTTAAGCTCTACAGAGTCATTGTGGGTAGTTTACAATACCTTACAGTCACTCGTCCAAAATTAGCATATTGTGTGGGCAAGGTTTCACAGTTTATGCAAAATTCCTTGGATGATCATTGGAAGTTGTAAAAAGAGTTTTGAGATATGTGCAGGGGACACTTAGCTTTGGTTTACACTTATACAAAATAAATGTTCAAACTGTTAAAGCCTATAGTGATTCTGACTGGGCCGGAGACCCAAATGATAGAAAGTCCACTAGAGGCTTATGTGTTTTACTTGGAAGCAATCTGATATCGTAGAGCTCAAAGAAGCAGGGTGTTATTGGCAGGTCTAGTACTGAAGCAGAGTACAAGGCTATGGCTAACTTAGTTACTGAACTAATTTGGATTAAGAACCTTGTGGTTGAATTATGAGCTACACTTTTAATAGCCCCATCAGTTTATTATGATAATTTAAGTATTGTGTTGTTCGTAGCAAATCCAATTCTGCATTCAAGGTCAAAACACTTTGAGACTGATCTCTATTTTGTAAGAAATTATGTCACTAAAAAAGTTATTCAAGTGAGTCATATTCCTGGAGTTGTCCAACTGGCTGATGTGTTGACAAAATCATTGCCTAGTGCTACCTTTCTGGAGTTCAGGTCCGAATTGATGGTTGAAGACTTGGAAAAACACAATGGTGAAAGTAAGCTTAGTACAGAGGATCACAAAGGGAAACCAGAGAGTTCTGAAAATTCATGAAGAGTGAACAATAGCAGTCATGGTAAAGAACCAAAGCACTCTTTTCAGAATGTAGTAATAGAAGCAGAACAACCAAACAGCAGGGGTCATGATAGATAGTATTAGTGAATGCTGCTAAACAGAATTAGTACAAAACAGATTGGTACACAATTGGTTAGCATTACAGTTAGTCAGCTTGTGGTTGTCAGTTAATTTGTGATTAGTTTGTTAGTTAGTTAGTGATCAGTTTGTAATCAAGCACGTGTCAATTAGTTAGTTTGACTTGTATGGACCTCAATGAAATAGCTGGCACTCTCCTACTATAAATAGCTAGAGCTAAGCCATTGTTACTCTTGATTTTGCTCACTACCAAAAACTCAATTCAAAACCATATTCTTCTTTCTGCTCTCACTCTCTTCGTCTTTGAACTCTCTTCTTCTTTTACTTCTTCTCTTGCTTGAGCTTGATATTCTTCATTCATGATGCAATATAGTAAAATAATTTTTCGGTCTCCTACAAATAAATTTGAACATTTTTCTAATCTATAAATATCTCTATATGGACAAAAAACTTTCATCTAATAATTTTTTTCTCAAATATAGAGAATATGTATTCCCGTGTTTATTCAAAAAGTCTATAGAAAAAAAAATATTAAATCACAAAAGGAAAAAAACTAACTAGAAGATTATTAAGATCTAGATCTCAAAAGAAAAATTGAACACAAAAACAAAAACTAAAGAAGAAAAAGAAGGGAGAAAAAAAAGGGAAGGAAGCATTAGGTGAAAAAGGAAGCAAAATAAAAGAGGAGAAGAAGGGGTAAATAGTGCCATCAAGTACTGTTATCAAAATAGTTAAATCTGTTCAGATAATTCATTTATCTGCTTAAATGGGTAGGGATTTTAGCTATAAAATCAGACATGTTATTTAAAATTTTAGGCTAAACGGATTCAACATGATTTACTTGAAAAAATAACAAGTTAGACAGATTAATCCGCAGGTTAAATGGATGACCTGTTATGATTTTTTTTTTTTGTATTTTTTAAAAATAAACAAACCAATCTATATTATCCGTCAAACTAACTATAAACAATCTACTCTGACAATTGAGGCCAATAACCAAACTAAAAATTAATCGATCAGCCTGTATAATCCGCAAGCTTAGTCAGATTGGACCTAAACGTTTTAAATGTTTTAAAAAAATTATAAATGTTTAATTTGTACTTATAGTTATAAATGTCTTAGAAAAAATTATAAATCTTAGTAGGAAAGCTAAAATGTTTTTAAGGGAGAGGCAAAAGTGTTTGAATCTTCTAATTTATCTTTGATCACAACTTTCTATATTTGTTCTCATTTATTAATTTTGGATCAATACATTCTTTCTTTGGAATAATTCATTTAAAGCAAGGTTGCAAGAACCGAACCGATCATTGAACCAGTCAAGTGACTAGTTCAATGGTTCAATAGTCCAACCGGAATTAAATTGTAGTTGAACCAGTTTAATTAAATATACAGTAAAATTATAAAAAAATTCAATATATAATCAAAAATTAAATATAGCATTCAAAAATTAAACAAAACAAGTTTTCAACTAAACAAAGACAATACTCATTAGTAATCATAATCATCATTAAGTGTTCCTTGTTCCCATCATAAAGATAATCTAAATTACAAAATTGAATATAACATTTAAAAATCCAGAATCCAAAATATTCTATATAGCATTCAAAATAAAAAATAAAACTGAAAAGCAGATTTTGAGTGGACATCAAATTGCAAAAGAGCCTTTTGTACTTTCTGTAACAAACAAACCACACAAGCAGTTAGCATCCATTGAAAATAAATCCAGTATCAAATCAGAGATAAATCCAGTTGAAGAGCTCAAATATCTCAATTGCATATTGACACATTCATTCCCAACAAAGTACCATCAACAACTCAGAATTAGAAGAATTAGAAAAAATCAGAAACTAACAACTCAAAAATCAGAATCAGTATAACAAAACAAAGCTCAGAAAATCAGAATCAATATAACAAACTAAGATTTTTTAAGTTTAACTAATTTTACTTGGCAACAAGCCAACAACTAGTAAATTAACTCAGAATTAGAAAAAATAACACAAAAATAACTTAGAAAATTACCAATAATCAACAATAATTAACCAGAGGTCAGAACAAAACAACAACAATCCAGCTCTGTTAACAACAATGAACAACAAAGAAAATTAACTCAGAAAACAACTAATTAACCCAGAAAAAAAATCAACAATCAACATAATTAAATCCAGAAAAATAGTAATTAACTTCGAAAAATAAAATTGAAGAAGCAGTGGAGGGATGGAGGCTTACCAACGGTGACAATGACTAAGCTACGAGAAAGAGAGAGAACAGAGACGAAGCAAAAAAAACACCGACGAGAAGCAAACATGCGTGAGCGACGGCGATGAGAGAAGTCCACGACTGAGTTGAGGCGCGCCGGTGAGAGCCATAAGCGAACCAAACTTCACAAAATCAGAAAAATCAGCAAATCAGGGCCAACGACGACGACTGGCTTGACCTTCGAGAGGGCAGAGCAGACCTTCGAAAGGGTTGTCACTGTCGGCGGCGACAATGGCGAGGACTGGCACGCGTTCTAGAACTTGAAGGTGGCTGCAGTTTTGATA
>NC_029786.2:16728573-16738416 GCF_000816755.2 Arachis ipaensis | reverse complement strand
TCGATTTCTAATATTAACCAGACTAGTCAAATAACCGATTTCCAGTTAATCCAGTCGAACCGACAGATCCGATCTGATTTTCAGAACCTTGTTTTAAAGTGAAGAACATTTCCCCTCAATCATATAATTAAATAGTGGATTCTACCAATAATAAAAGAATACATGAAAGTTCGAAAGCTAAGAAAGCAAACCTAAGAAAGCTAAGGATACACAATTGATGAGTCACGTGTATAAATGAACTTCCCCATTTCCCTTTATTTCGTTGTTCTTTATATACATTCAAAGGCTAAATTAAATTTGTTATAGGTGAAGCTAGATCCAAGATGAGATTCACAAGCATACATAAAATAAATCTAGGGGAGTTTAAGGCGTTATATTCTCTTCACCCGCATTATACTGTAAATGAATTTGATGCATGCGCCTGGTACGCACACATATTCCGATTTAGAAATAATATAAAATGATGGACCGAGTTGCAATATATAAAATTTCCAGATGTTCCCAATCTTTGCTTCTTGGATTTTACGCCGCATGATATCTGCTTTTACATATTTAAATCAAGTCCTTTTTGTCTTATTTGCTTGGATTAAAGCCTGAATTATCATTTAATAGTTACCACTTGAAAGTTGAAATGATGAGAAAAAATTACTTATGTATTTTTATTATTTAAAATTTCTGGATAAATAATTTTTTAGATAATATTAAAATTTCTATAATCATAATCTAGAGTATGATATCTTTGTTAACAAAAAAAATTACATAATGCGAAACAAAAAGAAAAAAATCTTGCATAATTTACACAAACTTAGAAAAAGAAAATGTTAAATAAAAAAATATATTGAAAGTATAAATATTCATATATTTTTATCTATCAATTTAAACTTTTGACAATAAATTTTATGACATAATATATATCAATATGCAATCCAATTATTATTATTATTCATTAATTAATTAAAATTGTACAAGAGATCAATTCAATGAATGCAAGCTAGCTAGCTAGAAGATGATATCAATTCAATAATAAGAATATTTGAATTGATTTGTGTTTTGATAGATTCTGAACATGCATGGTACATGGACTTAATTTACCAATAATAATGTTCAATGTTTCAACTAAAAGTGCAAATGTACCTGGACACATGGAGGCGCAGCCTCTTATAATTATCGATTATTGTGTTCCAATTTGATCATTTGATTTGAAAGTCATATTATATAGTACATTTGAATATGTGACTACCAATTAAATTATAATTACAGCGTTAGTTTGTCTCAATTAGGCTGCTATATAAGTTAAGCAATTGAATGATGTGAGAGTTCTCTGAATCATTCTAATTTCTTCTACTTATTATTATGCTTCCACTATGAATTTCAATCTTTAGTTTCTTCTAAGAAACTCAGAGAATATATGAGATTAGATTTCCAAAAGGTACAAACTAGCTAGCTTATATCGAAGTCTATCTCTTTTTCATCTATTTTTTAATTTTCTTAGCTAGCATCATGATATGCTAATTTAATTATTGTTTGCAGGAAAAATAATAATAACAATCAAAAATTCAAAATAAAAGCAGTTTTCTTCATCTACAAGTAAGTACTACTCTCCTGTTTTCTGATCTGTTGTATATAAGTATACTTTTTCTTTTTCTTTTTTTTTTCTTTTTTTTTTCTTGATTCTTGTCCTAAAGATATTTTTAAGAAAGGTTCTTTTATTGAGTTACAGACTTATATAATTAAGCCGAATTTGTTGAGGTTTTATATATTTATTTGCCTGTATAAAAATTAGTCCTTATTGTTAAATCAGTTTCTAGATGTAGTTCCTCTTCCTCTCATCCCCTCTTCTCTTCTCATAATTTTTGTCACATTGCAATATAGTGCTGAAATTGGAAATTATTATTCTAGTTACATATTCCATCTAATCTTAGATAATCCTGTGTGAAAAACATTATTTCTAGATTAGGTATATATAATTATGGTGATTTTTATTGTTATTTGTTTAAAATTTTTGTAGAATAAAGTGTGTTTTGAACTTTCATTTCTTTGAAGTTGAGGGCTTTTTCAACTAGATATTGGAAAAAAATAATTTAGTATATGATAGAGAATGACTCGCACACAAGGATGAAAAAAAATCAATATAATAATTTTATATACATAAAATTTATATTTTGGGACAAACTGTTTTATATTCTTATATTAAAGTTTAAACATATTTTTGTATTTCTTAATTTATGTAATTGTGTCGTATTTTAGTTACTAAACTCTAACTAACATTATGTGTATCTTTTGAGTAATTATGTTGTATGTTGTATGTGTTATGTTTGTGAGTTTGTCCTGTTTTGCGCTAAACCAAAATATTACTCTTGAAACCTTATTAGGTGATCTGAGGGTTGTATTTGAAACGAAAAATAGGAGTTGAAATAATTATTTGTTTTTGTTAAGGAAGTGTTTGTAAAGTAAAATGATCTCATAATTATTCCCATCATAATTCTCATAGTTTTTGTTTTTCTTTCCATGGATTGTGGTTGTGGTGGTTTGGGTATGTTAGTGGATAATATTTTCAATATATAGGAGACTGTTTTTACCCCAAAAATAGGTAATGAAATTTAAACCACATTAATTAAGTAGAGTTTAATAGGTTGTAGAGATTAATTTGATGATTAATATTTTAGAATTATAAATTAGTAAATATGAATGTAGTACCTTTATATATAGTATTAAATGTTATTAGTTTTTCTTTTATATATATATAATTTCAGTATGTAGCAGAGGTGATGTTTTGGTTATTTATGAGAATTTGGAACTTACATTAATGTTAGTGTCATGAACTATTCTTTTTTTTTAAAAAAAAAAAATTAAACCGATATGATCCTTTATGTAAGATTTTTTTTTTAAATTTGTGTGAATTTTTTGCATATATCTTTTTTTTTATACTAAATTTTTATTTTTGGCCAACAAAGATTAAATTTTAGATTTTTAAGTCATAAAAATTTTAATATCATATTGTAAAATTACATTTCTCAAATTCTTAAGGTAATAAATAGTTGTTATATCTCTATCTGTTAGAATAATGAATAATTGTTGCATGTATTCTAAAAATCTTGGTTTGCTGGTACAAATTATATTGATGAGTCTAGTGTTAAGAGTTTTTTTTTTTTTTTTACTAATTAAACAAATTCGTGTATGTATGTGATATATATTTAAGTTTTAGATTTGAAGTGTTGAGTTCTTTTAATTTTAAGTTTAGAAGTTGATTTTAAAGTGTTATTTACTTTGTTTCTATTTGAGTCGCGCATTTCTTAATGATGGGGATTGCCGTTAAATACAAATTTCTATATTACAAATGAGTGAGTCTTATCAAAATTGATTCAATGGGTATTACTCTGTCACACAAAGTCAATTTTGATATTGATGCAAAAAAAAAGTGATGAAAATTTCAGGATTCGTTATTTTTTTATTTATTATGACAAATATTTATGAATTAATCTTATTTACATTTTTTCTTCTTGAATTTCAATCCATGAAACTTTCTAGCTTTAGTTGAATTATACCTCGTATAAAATTGACTCTTTAATTAGAAGTTATTGAAATTTTTTATATGCTACTAGAAATTTTCTTATCTTATCTTTAACTAATTAAATGCAGAAGGAAGGTCATTATGAGATTCATACCTGTTGAGGGACATTTTCTGATCATATTTTAGGTACACTCATAATAAGGTAACACCTTTTGTATTTTTTTTTTTTAATAATTCAATTCCCATGCATAATTAAGTGTTTAACGCCTTATTATTTATGATGTAAATTAAAATGAAAAATTCTGGAATAATTGGTTTATTATTAGTTTTACATATTGTATTTGATTATCTCACTGAAGAACCAATTCATAATAATTTGGTTTATTTTACATATTTCCATGTATATTTTTATTGTTAATTGTATAAAATTTCTTGATTTTAAATTTTGAGCTAAAAATATGTTATTGAATACTAGACTAAAAGAATTGAGTTGATGACTAAAAGTGACAGCGTTTGAACTTTTTTTAAAAGAAAAACAAGATGAATGTTAAGAGGAAAAAAATGTAGAATAAATTATTTGAAATTGAAGGATAGGGATAAAATATAAAAAAAATTCTTAGAATAAAATAAAGAAACAAAACTAAATTAAAGTATAATTAAATATCACAGAACGAAATTTGAGAAGAGAACCTCTTTTCATATATTAACTAAATAATAAATTTATATACTTTTTGAAATATTGAAATGTTCACTTGATTAGGATAAATTGTAATAATTTCTTTTTAAATTTAACTATATTAGATATATATTCTCAATGAGAAGTTCTATCTAAGTAATATTGCTTTTCTTTATTTTTATCTTATATTTTAACTAGCAATAGCCAATTTTTTCTTAAGTAATATTATATGTACACTAAAATTAGTTACTATAGTCAGCCACCAAAATCAATTACCTATATAAAATATATATTGGAATATAAATATACATTGAAAATAAATTACACATATATTTATATATAAATTGGTGACTAATTTTACTGTACAAATAACATTTTTACTTTTTTTTAATACTAAAAGTGTTGCCTCCTATTATTTCTCATCAGAATTTATGGAATTATATATTAACTTCTATTGATATTTAAGTTGAATGACAGTAAATATTCCTATACTTTATAAAATATAACATTGATATAAATATAACACTAAACATATCTACCCGTTAACTTAAATCAATCTCTTGATTCAATTGCAGAAATATAATAATTTTCTTAATAATTTATTTTTTAGAGCCCCTTTCACTGTTTACCTTTAATAGGAACTAGTTTTCAACTAACATTCCCTTTTTAACAATATCAAAAGTAGTCCAAACAAAAAAGATAAGTTAGTTATATGTTAAAAGAGATAAAGATATAAGGAGTGTAAAGGAGGTTAGTTAGAATATTGAAATTCTGTTAGTCTGCTAGACTGCTAGTATATATGTGCATAACAGAATTGGTTAGGACTAGTTTAGTTTAATCAACTTGGGTTGGTCGAGTAGTTAGTTTATTCGTCCACTTGAGTAAGTATTGGGGGTTTAAATTTCGCCTTGAACATGCAGCAATCCACCTTTAGATAGAATTCAGATCTGTGACGGATTAGTTCTTAACTTATCAGACTGAAAACTGAAAAATACCATGAACAACCAAAAAAGGAGTAGTTTAGTTTCTTTTTTAGCTGGTTCTGTTAGTTTTCTATAAATATCTGCTTTCTACCCGTTGCATAGATATTCAGTTTTTTTTCCTATCGGGTAAAATTATTTTAGTCATTTTACATTCTAAAGACAGAACCCTAAAATTCCGAAACCAAAACCCAAAGCACACTTCGCCTCTTCTCCGATCCTTAGCTTCTTCTCTTCAATTCTCTCCGTTAAGCCCTATTTTTCATCCACCAAAGCATCCTCTTCTCTCTTCTATCTCTTGCATTTCTTACAAATGTGTGTTGTTTTAAGGTTGTGGAGCTTCAATTTTAAAATATTAGCAAAATTATTTTGACTTGAAAATATTGTTATTTTAGCCTTTTCATATATAATTATAAGAAGTAGTTGAAAATATATATATGTGTGTGTTAATCTTCATTAAAGTATTCTGCATTATTGGTAGCTGATGCTGGAAAAAAAATTTTCTGGTTTTATAGTATTATTCTTTTCACATAGTATCAGTTGTTGATCAGCAGATGATAATTGTTTCATAGAAATGAGAATTTAAGAGTTTTTATGTGCCATGATTATTATTGCACATTTTTTAAGTACTTTTTTCATTCTTGGGTCTGTATAGAATCCTCATCTCCTAATTAAGTTAATATTTATGCTGTCTTGATGATCTAATGGTACTTCAGTTATGTATCATGATGAAGTGTATTTTTTTTCTTTTGATATTGTTGTGTCAGATTATAACTGAGAATAAAAAATATAATAAAATTTTTTAGGTTAATATTATAGGTGTAATTTTACCTATCAATTTTATCTATAAAAAAAAATTATTGTCATTTATATCCCCTTACATGTTTCAAATAGTAGTTTAAGGATTAGTTTGGTAAAATTTTTTGAAAATGTGTCGTCATTTTGTGTTTGGTAAATAAAAAAGACCATATGCTTGTACTTGTAGTTTTTAAAAGATTCGAATACTTTTAAAAGTAACTAACGTAGAGTTTTTCAAAGGTGCCTTATGTTTTTTAAAATTTAAAAGTCTATATTTAACGCTTAAATTTATGTCTTTTATAGTATTTTTAAATTTTAAGAGTTATTTTACCAAACACAATTATTGTTGCTTGTGTTTATTAAAAGTCATTTTTAATTTGATTTACCAAACATAAATGCTATACTCTTTAAAAAACAAAAACTTTACCACACTAAGGAAACGTTTATTTTAAGGTATTGAGACAGAGACTGAGAGACTAAAACTCAGTATCATGTTTGTTGGCTCTGGTATTAAAATTTCTGTCTTTGTTTCTAAAATTTCAGTACTTACCTCCAAAAAGTAGGGACATATGAACTGAAATTTTTATAAACAAAGACTGAAACTTTAATAACATTTTATACTTAAAACACCCTCATTTTAATTAATTAATTTTAATTTCACCCTTTGTACAAATTAAATTAAAATTTTTTTTTTGTTTCAATTCATGTCTCTCACTTTGCACCAAATAAATTACTTAAATTTATTTTAGTTTCTGTCTCTTAGTCCCTGTCTCTCAATCTCATCTCAGTCTTTCAGTCTCTCTCTACCAAATGCTACCTAAGCTACTAAAAGAAAATGGAGAAGGACTTATAAAGAATTATAGAGATTATTGTTAAATGTGCTTATTACTAGAACATTGGACTTATGAAAATCCGAAGAAAGAGCAACAAAATTAAGAAAGAGGAAACAAATAAAGTGAAACTAAATTACATTTGTGAAAGGGGATAATTAAAGAAAGAAAATGCTAAGGAGTAAGTAGTAAATAACTTAAGTTGTGGTGGTATTTTGATCTGAAATGCTAAGGAGTTGTTCTAGATATTCAACCCCCAAATCCTCAAACACCATCACATTACTATTATTAGTTGTTGATGATGATGAAGATTTCTCTGATGATTCCTTTTTCTTGTTAGTCTTTGACAACTTCCTTTGGATCCAATTCCTCTCTTTGAGTGCAAGTGCAGGTGAAGAACAAGAACAAGAATCAGAATCCATGATCATTCCTTGCAAAGAATCTTTGACCCTTTTGAATGGAAAGTTGAGAACAGCGTTGTAGCCTCTCATGGAGAATGCAGCTTGATCATAAGCCAAAGCAGCATCTTCTGCACTCTCGAATGTTCCAAGCCAAACCCTTCTTCCATTCCTTGTTCTGTCTCTTATTTCTGCTGCAAATTTCCCCCATGGCCTTTTCCGAACTCCTATGTAATTTCTTCTAATTCCCTTGTCACCATCAACTTGTTCTTCTTCATCATCTTCAAGCTTCTTCTTCTTCTTGATGTTCTCTGTGGTTGTTGGTGATTGTGATTGTGAATAATCAATGGAGAAGTCAATGATATCATCATCAAAGGAAAGTGATGAAGTGTTATTAATGAAAGAAGGGTGATTAACAACATGGGTTGTGAATAATCCATTATTGTTGGTTGTGAAGCAGAAAGTGTGTGAAACATTGTTATCATCATGATGGGACATGTCCCAATCTGGGATCTCAAAGAAAGGAGGCGTAGTAGTGCTCATTTTTGTATGATTATATGATATCATAATCACTTATGGCTCTGTGTGACTACTTATTTATATACTGAAACCTAGAGATCCCACCCTAATTGTTTATGTTTCTTACCATGTATATATTTGTATTTTTAATTTTAAAATTTAAAAAATTAAAATAATAAAAAGTTATTATTTTTTTCTATAAAAGACCTATTTTTAACTAGTTTAATTTCACCTCCTAATTGGTTCTCTAGCAGAACCAATTTATATATTGGCCATCTTTTATTAAAGTCTTGTTGCAAATAGATTAAAAGAGCATCTATACCATACCGAAATACAAAAAAGAATATCCAATGAGATGAATTTGTAAAACACAAAGTATAGAAATTAAATATAGGAATGAATCTCTTGTTAGTCCATATTAACTATTTTTTTAATATCCATGTCCAAAAGTCGTTAGAACTCTGAGGGGGAAGACAGTCACGAAGATAACTCTGAGACCATACGTCTTTAATTCTAGAGCAATCGATCAAACAATGAGTGACTGTTTCTGTTGCTTCATGACAGCAGGGGCATATTGGTGATATAGATGGGATGCGGTGATGAATCTGAGCAAGCACCGGAAGTCGGCCATGGAGAGCTTTCCAAATAAATAGCTTAATTTTGTGAGGCAAGTTCAACTTCCATAGATCAATCCACGGCTTTTTCTGCTGCATATAATTAGGGCAAAGCTCCAGAGGCGGATGGTAAAATAAATAGCCAATTCTGTAACCTGAAGCTGTATCATATTGCTTGGATTTGTTCAAATCCCATTGCAATTTGTCCCTACCCTGCTGAATTTTAACTGACAAAATCCTGTTTGCAACGTCTTGGGGAAATAATTCTTGAATGAGATTCTGATTCCAATTCATATCTTCAGTAATTAGATCTTTAACTCTTGGAACCAACTCAGAAATAGCCTGTCTATTTGGCATGTCAGAAATCATTAAAGGATACGGAGGAGGCAGCCAAGGATTCTCAAAGATTCGGATATTCTCACCAGTACCCACAGCCCAATTAAGACCTTTTTCAACAATCTTTCGGCCTTCCAGTATGCTCCTCCATCTCCAAGAAGGTAAGACTCCAATTTCTGCCGTTATAGCATTACCATTGCTAAAGTATTTACCTCTTAGTATTTTGGATAATAAGGAAGTAGGCTGTGTTACAAGTCGCCAAAACTGTTTGCCTAAAAGCGCCAGATTTTGGATTCTGAGATCTTTAAATCCAAGGCCTCCTTCTTTTCGTGGGCGAGTCATAGTGTCCCAGCTAATCCAAGCCATCCGCCTTTCTGAACCTTTTTGTCCCCACCAGAACTGAGAAAGTAGAGAGTGAATTTCCAAAATTAAACCATCAGGCAACTTGAAGCAAGACAATGTATAAATAGGAATAGCTTCTCCCACTGCCTTAAGCAATATGTGTCTACCACCTGACGAAAGAAGATTGCGCTTCCACCCTTGGATTCTTTTCCGAATCTTTTCTTTGATCATACTAAAAGAAGCCTTTTTCGATTTAGAGACTGTAGAAGGCAAACCAAGGTATTTATCCTGAACCCCAATATGATTAATATTCATAGAGTTAGTCAGTAGTGTACGAGTAGTGGAGGGAGTGTTGTGGCTAAAGAATGCAGCAGATTTATTAAGATTTACCCTCTAGCCACTGATGCTTTCATAAGAATTCAATAAATGCAGGATATTTGAACATGCTTCAAGATTAGCCTTATAGAATAAGATGGAATCATCAGCAATATAAACCAAAGAAAGTGTCATTCCACCCTATCATATGCCTTACTCATATCTAATTTTAGCGCCATTTCATTTTCGAGTCCCCTTTTTTTGTTTTTCAAGTAATGCATACACTCGTGAGCAATTAGGATATTATCAGAGATTAATCTGCCTTTAATAAAAACACTCTGTGTAGGGCTAATTAGTCTATTCATCATACCCTGAAGCCTATGTACAAATACTTTGGAGATAATCTTGTAACAGACTGAAGATAGGCTTATTGGTCTTACCTGAGTCATATCTTTAGCATCAGAAATCTTGGGAATAAGACAGATCTGAGTGTGGTTAAAACCCTTCAAGATTCTGCCCCCAGA
>NC_029786.2:16725590-16728502 GCF_000816755.2 Arachis ipaensis | reverse complement strand
CAAGTGGAGGAAAAGATGTCCTTGAAATAAGATTCAGCCACAGAAGCAATACTAGCATTTGAAGTAGCCACTTCACCATCACTGTCAGTTAGTTGCCAAATTCTATTCCTTCGAGTTCGATTTCTAAATTTTTGATGGAAGAAAGCTGTATTCTGATCACCAGATTTGAGCCATTTGACTCTAGACTTATCTTTCCAATAAGATTCCTCATTTTGCAATGCTTTTTCAAGTTTGTCCTCTATTTTTGAAATGATGTCGCCTCTATGAATTCCTGCTAAACGAAGTTCCTCTAATTCCGACTGTAGTAAATCAATCTCCACCTTCGAATTAGATCTGTGTTCTTGCTGCCATCTGACAATCTTATGCCGACAACGCTTTATTTTTTGAGTTAGGATATACATGGCTGAACCATCAATCTATTCATGCCAAACCTCTCTAACAATCTGCCTTATTTCATCATTGGAACACCATCTTTCTTGGAATTTGAATCGGCGTTTAGATATCTCAGTTCTCGGATTAGAGTCTAAGAGAAGAGGGGCGTGATCCGAGCCTGATTCTGACAGTCTAAGAACCGTTGCATTAGGATAGAGTTGCTGCCAATCAACTCCTACCAGGAATCGGTCCAGTCTTTCCTGTATCAACTCATCACCCCTCCGTCTATTTGACCAAGTGAATGGTCTTCCGACCATACCAATATCAATCAGGGAATTATCATCAATAAAACTATTAAAGGTTTCAATAGAAGAAGGAGATTTAGCACCCCCACCTTCTTTCTCCAATTGATTAGAAATGGCATTAAAATCCCCCATTAACACAACCTTACCATCGAACTGTTGGGTGACTGAAGTTAATTCAGCAAATTGAGCCATTCTATGTTGATCATTTGAACTGAGATAAACACCTAGAACACCATAGGGATCATTAGAACCAGCTGTCAGAACTGATGCCGCAATGAAAAATCTACCATGCTATAAAATCTGAATAGTGCAACCATCCCTCCATGCCATTGCCAAACCCCCTGATAATCCATCCGAATCCACAATAAACCATTCATTGAAACCACAAGATCTTAGTTTTCCTTCAACTTGTCGAGATTGATTTTTTGTTTCACAGATAAAACCAACCTCGGGGGAGTAGGATTTGCAAATCCCTTTAAGATTGTGGATTGTCAGGGGTCTCCCCAAACCCCGACAATTCCACGAGAGCAGTTTCATATTTCTCTGGATGCCACTTGAAGGCTGGCACCCTCCACCGTCATAGCAATTATATGAGGGTTCTGAGTCTCTGATTTGTTGCCCATGGTGTAGAGAAAATCAGAATTGGTATTCAATGATTCCAAAGAGAAATAAGATATATGGAATGAGTGAATAAGAAAACGGAATGAATTAAAAGAGGAATGAATTGGGAGAGAAAACGAAAATTAGGGAACTAAGTGGAAAAGAAATTAAGAAAAGAAAGTAGAAGAAGATGGAAAAGGGTTTGACGAAGAAAAGACAAAAAAAGGTGTAACCATGGAGACGGCGCAGTGAAACCCTAACAGAGCGGGCGCTAGATGAGGAGTACGTACTCCCACAATTTTAATTTTGTTTCTGTTAACCCCAAAAGAAAAAAGAAACTATAATATATTTTGTTTGGTATTCATAAAGTAGTTTTTATTGATAAAATGAGTTTGGGGGTGACTGGGGTTTACAATAATAAATTTATTATGTATTCTTAAAACATATATTAACTAAACTTTCATTATGTGTGTACCCTACTGTGTTATGACTTATAGGTTTAAAGTAAAAAAATGCGACGAATATTGCTACGTTCTAGAATTTAATGATCAATTCTAACCAACTGGAACACTCCTCCCTAAATTATCATCGTTATCCTCATGTATCACATGGCGGACTCCGCATCAATGTCATCCTACAATACATCTTTTATAGGATTCGGTTTTTCACTCTCTCTTAAAACCGATATCATCTATCCCAAGAGTATTTGTCATTGCAATCGCAAACTCACTAAAAGAGCAATTGCCACCAATTTCTCTATCATTAACACAGTTTAGATTAACAGCGAAGGACTAAGATGTCATCAAGATTCCTTTGAGTGCAATTACAGGTACAAATAAAGAGGCAACAACAGGCATTGAACTAGAGGTTCCTAGAATAACTATAAATTCTGATTTGTTCCTCGTGAATTAGCGACCACATCTCCAAACTTGGCCAACAGTTCATGGGTTCTCACTTCAAAAAACTAATGACAGTGAAACAAAATTTGCAAATCTTTATCATTATCTTTTACAAAGGAGTCGTACTTCACATCATTTCATGGTATGAACTGTCAGTTTCTAAATAGTAGTATTTTGCAGCTGAGTAAAACTCGTAAAAAATTTGATAAAGACACTCATTAGATTGTTATCAGTAAATTTTATTTTCTCTCGTGTTTTTTTAATCGTTCTTCTGTAGTGTACAAGAACTAAAAAATTATCATCAATAATCATTATGAGTATTATTCTGATAAAGAACAAACATTCTAGTTGTATTTATAGGAGATCCTATATGTAAATCGAATTTATCAAATTCGATTTAAATAAATTAATTACATGTGACGATTTACATTTGATGCTATAAACCTATAAATCAAACTCTTGATTTAGCGTTACATACTTTTATAACAGTAAATCGAAACAAGTTATGACAATTTATTATAATTCATACTAAATCAAATTTATTTGATTCGATTTATATAAAATTATAAATTAAATAGACGTGTAACCTATTTGTATTTAAAATATTTGTGTAATTTATGTTAATTAACGTTACTCAGAAAAGGTAAGGATTTTTCAACTAAAAATAATATAAAATTAGTAATAATTTAAAAATTATATTTTAATTCATACATATATATTTTTACTATTTGTACAG
>NC_029786.2:16724982-16725503 GCF_000816755.2 Arachis ipaensis | reverse complement strand
TTTGCAAATAAAACAATTTGGGATTTTAAATTGATTTTATACTAAAAAATAAAATTAAAATAAAATTAAGACTCTACCATAAAAGTTGCTTGTTTTTAAACTCTGACACTCTCATAATGGGTCATCTATCACCATCACATGCTATTTTGTCTAATTTTAGTGACTTAATAGCTTGTACTTATCTCTAATTCTAATAATAATTAAATTAATGATTCTTGTTCAGCTTATTTTATGGGCAGGCATTTTCATTTGTCGTTTAGTGCATTTGACGAGGTTGTAGATATTATGTGTCGTTCCTTTATTCTTACGTATGGTACAATATAATTTTTTCCTAATTGAGGGACAAATCTTACAACATACTAAAAATACTATATTTTTGTCTAAGCGTGTACGATCCGGCCAAAGTCCGAACAATTTGGGTGAATTTTGATCCGAATTAAAAATGGCTAAGCAAGATTTGAAAAAAAGTTACAACCCAATAAAATATTTCAAAGATAAAATATTAATTTACTTCTTAATAT
>NC_029786.2:16722576-16724490 GCF_000816755.2 Arachis ipaensis | reverse complement strand
CTTTTAATCTGCAGATATTTAAATTTTAAAAATTTAAAATATTTAAATTCTTGTCCTCTTCAAAATTTGGATATATTTATCCGAGTCTAATTTGTCTTATTTTAAAAAGGTTTAATTACTCTGTTGGTCTCTATAATTTCACTAAATTTTTAATTAGATCCCTATACTTTTTTTCTATTCAATTGGGTTCCTATATTACTTTTAATTTTGTAATTACGTCATTTTTATGTTAAAAATGTTAAAATTAATATAATATTTTTACCAAAATATATGCGGTCAAATATTTAATTAAGTTTTTAATTATAAATACCTTCAATTTGTGGAGATAATATTTTTTACACATGGAAGGATTTAATTACAAAATTAAATTTCCAATTGAAAGAAAAAAAAAGTATAGGGACCTAATTAAAAATTTGGTAAAACTATAGAGACTAATAGAGTAATTAAACCTATTCAATATAATCCTATTGTTAAATTTGATGCTAATAGTTAACCAAATGAGTAACGTGGACGTTAATAACATTCTATAAGATCCTTCTTGTAACACTTTTTTTCCTTAATTTTCTTTTCTTTTACAAAATTCAAAATTTTAACAATCAATCACCAACCTTTAAAATCAAAGAAAAAACTTTTATATTAGTGATCGTTGGTAGATCGATTTTACTTATATAATAAAATTGAATGTTATTGGCTCTTCAATATGCGAATTGCTTGCGACATGTTTAATAGTGGAGCCACATTAAACTCGTTTAAATTTTTTTTAGGATTAAAATAGGACGTTTAAAAATTTTTTTAGTTGAAATAAAACATTTAAAATATTAAAAACTAAATTAGAATTTGCCCCAAAAATTAAGACCAAAATATTACTTTATCCAACAATTCAATTTTATTTAGGCCAAAGCTTGAGTCACTCCGATTCGACCAGGTTGAATGTTAGTAAATCTAAATTCTAAAATCCCCTTTTTCAACTTAAATTAAGCTATTGTGCTTCCTGAAAGGATCTTAAGAGAAGCAGAGAAAACAGAATGCTAGTGCAGTGGTTTCTTGCAGAAGAAAAAAGACAATAAGTTAAAGAATGAAAACCGAATTGAATAGAAGAGAGGGTGTGTATTACACCTGAGGGGAGAACAACATTTATAGGTAGAAACTAGAAACTAATCAAAGAGAAGTTTAAGAAAGGTCAAGAATGATTCTTGAGCATTACTAATTATCTATAACAGAAAATGTACACTTACTTATAGTATAACTAATTAAATTAGAGATGGTTATTTTTTCTTTATATCTTCTCTCAAACTCAAGAGAGGTTTTAGAAAAAAAATAAACAAATTAGGTTTTATTTGTCATTTTTTTACAATTGCTGCGTATATTATTCTTACGTATATTCCTAAAAATAAATTACTTGAAACAAAGCTCACTTAATAATTGTGAATTCAAGTAAAATGAAAAGAAAAAATGAACGAAGAGAAGGCTGATAATTTTGCATATGATTTTCAAAATGGTGAATTTTTTGAAAATGAGCTATACATTATCAATTTCAAGAATATGGGTCTAAATTTTTGTTTTTAGGCTGAAAAAAGTAATTATTTTTGTCCTCTTTTACAAGTCGCAAAAACACATTGTTTTGGCTTTTTCTATTTTTCACAGGTTACAAAAAAATAGTATACAATTTATTTTGCCACGTATGACTTCTCTCTTAACTTTTTACAAGTTGTAGAGAGCACAACAGTCCATATTTCCATACATCATCTATCCATTTTGATAAATTACACTCATATATGTGAAGAGAGTACTATATTAATATATATATTTACTGGATTTTTTATTTAAATAAATTAAATAAATATTTTATTTATTAAAATAAATAATCATAAAAATTATTACAAAAAATATTTCTCTTAATTTTATTTCTAAATA
>NC_029786.2:16721247-16722277 GCF_000816755.2 Arachis ipaensis | reverse complement strand
AATATAAACGAAATAAGATTAAAAATATATTTTCGTAATAATTTTTATAATTATTTATTTTAATAAATAAAATAGTTATTTAAATAAAAAAATTCTATATGCACTAGACCACTAGTATGTAATTTATTATTATTTGGGCATGGATGACACGAGGACTTTACAATGCTGAAGGTTTCATAGACCGTTGCTATATCCCTATAAAGTAAATCAAACCACTTTTTTGAACTTTAACATACATGTCCATTTGAAGATGAAACAATATAAATAAAAGTTTCATAATTATTGATTCAAATTAAACCTAATTAATCCATTAGCCCACCATGAGCGAAATTGTATCTGGACACACATGGATGCGTGCGTTGCCTCTAATGACCATTAGTATTATGTTTCAACTTGCTCTATATATGTTAATTGCTACCAAATATAATTCATGCCTCAACATTTGTATGTGTGAACCCATTGTATTACAAATAACATGTGTCTCTGTGGCTGCTATATATATATATATTAAGCAATTGATTGATCAATACAACCTTTTTGACTCTTCTCACAAGTTATTTAATAATACATAAGAATTTATGAAAGTCCAAAAAGGTACAAACTAACAACCTTATATTATGGAGGCTATTCATTCCTTCCTCTTAAACCTTGATTTACTAGTAAATATGTTGATTTGTAATCATAATTTGAAGGAAGAAGAGCATGTGACTTGCCAAGAGAAGAAACTCAGAGTTATAGTAGGCATATCAAGGAGAAGCTATCTGGATATATACACATGTAAGTACTAAAATAAATAACCTATCTAGATAATTTAAACATAAAAACAATCAAATACATACCCTTTGCAGATTCACATTAATTACTATTGTGGGCTTTTTATTTTGGTTTTTTATGTTACCCGTAATGTTTCTCAATTTGAAAGACTAAGAATTAATTTATCGTCTAAATTTAAAGGTTTATTGTTAGTTAATAAATTGCTGTATACATAAGATGGGATTTAATCCATTCTCCAACACTTGATTAAATGAAT
>NC_029786.2:16720628-16721223 GCF_000816755.2 Arachis ipaensis | reverse complement strand
TTCTTTAATTTTAACATTTACAACTTGAAATAATTAAATTCGTAACCATTCATTGCGATTTATTATAGCCTATATATTGGGACCATAATGCAACAACCTTATCGTAGTTTTATTGCCATTAAAATAGAGACATAATGCAATTAAAGTGTGACAACCTTCAAATTTAAACATTGATTTTATTTAGTGCCTTAAGAACTAATTGACTTGAAATCTATGATGTATGACATAGACATAGGATAAACACGACACAGGATATGCTAACACGCGAATTTTAAAATTTTATAAGACACAGCGACACACATATATATAAAATATAAATTATTTTTTGATAAATCATAATGATATTTTAATTATACAGCAGACACGCATCGTATCGGACGAGTATCAATAAATATCGTGTCAAAATATGTCCAACACACAAACAAACACGACAACTCAGCAAAGTCTCGGCTTGCATATCTTGAAATAAACCGTGTTCGTACAAAAGTCACAAATGCTTACATTATTATAAAGAGTAAGCATACAAAATATAATTATTTGGGTCGCCATTTCCGTCACCTTATTTTTTTGACCATTAAAGAAAAGGAATCATTAC
>NC_029786.2:16718727-16720617 GCF_000816755.2 Arachis ipaensis | reverse complement strand
ACCTGTTTCTATAAAAATAAAATATTATTTTAATTTTTACATATTCATATATAAATTAAGACAAAAATTTAAAATTCATAGATAAATTAAAATACAAACATAAAATTCATACAATGTCATTAGCTAAAATAACTTGAATTAAAAAAAAACTAGTGTTAGATCACTACAAATTTAACAACATAATAAAGAAATTACAATATTAAATATAAAATAGTCTTCGATCCTTATTTTTGATCACTTTTCACATCTTTATCATCATCAAAAGTTTACAAATCAAGATTTAAACTTGAAAATCAAAAGATATAACAATTAACAAATTAATTGCTACTATGTAAAAAATTAACATAAATAAAAATTAAATAAATACTTAGTATAAATTATAACACAGCACACCACTATATAGTACTATAAATTATAACACAGCACCCCATCATGAGTTGAAACAAATAATAAAACAGCACACCACTATATAGTACTATAAATTATAAGCATTTGGTCATTCAAGCACATGAGTGGTAAATGTAAAGCAGAGGGGAAAAAAGTAATTAAGTGCTATTATAATATAAGAATTTAAATTATTAGAATGAATAATTGCCAAGACTCAGTTACCAATAATAATTCATAAGCACATGAATCATATAAACAGAACAATAATAATTCATAAACACATGATTTGTCAATAATAAGAAGGATATTTTCTTCCTGTGATGCATATCATTCTTGAATAAAAATATGATTGTTATTGTTATTTATACAAGACTAATGTTATTGAAGTAGGAGTAGCAATTATTAAAAGGAGAAACTATAATGTCATTGAAGAAGAAGAAAAAAGAAAAAAAAAAGGTAATGAATTTCTGCCAAAAGATAAATAGCACAAGATAACAATACAGAGGCCCTTGTGCAAACTGGATGTCTCAATGTACATCATAAACTTTGCTTTAAATAATTGATAGATGAAAATTAAATTGAAGCCAAAAGGGAAAAAGAAAAAAATAGAGTGATGAACACTAATAAATTAATAAGTAAAATAACAGAGCTCATTATATAAAGAAAACAATAATAGTATTTCATCCCTATCCATCAGCTATTTATTTAGAATAATGTATATTGTTAATTAATCATTAATAGGTATAGAAATGATTTTAACAGTTATTAATAAAGAAAAAAGGAAAAGGTTCTTTGTCTGTGTGGGTGTGGGTAGAGACATCCCTCTCCCTCTGTGTTCTGCAGCCATTGCATATATGACTAGGAAATTTTAATGTAAAATCAGGAAATCCAGGATAAACATTATATATCCAGCCACAGGTTAGAAACAATATAAGTATGAATGTTGCAAACTCCTCCTAATATGACTCAGATAAACACAACAATCTGACCCATCAATATCAAATAGTGAGAAATTAACTCACAGTTATAGAGTTCTAATTACAGATCTAGTGTTCTAGTTCCAGGGTTTAGTTGCAGATTCACAATAGGAGAGAAAGAGAAAGAGAAACTTACAGATCCAGTGATTCGCAGGACGCAGAGACAGCGACGAACTCACAACAACAGCAATGGCGACTGACTCACGGCGATGGCGACGGGCTTACACGAAGGACGGCGAAGCTCTACGCTCAAATGGAGGATGGCTGCGAAGCTCTGCTGTCGGACGGAGGTGAAGCCCTTCTCTCAGACTGAAAACGACGGCAGCCGGCAGGTTTAGAGAAGAAGAAGCTCAATTGGAGAAGAAGATTTGGGTTTAATTTTGAATCTGAAGAGTGAAGAGTGAAACTGCGAAAAATGAAACCCTAGCACAACTAAAAGTCATTTATATATTTTTTATATTTAATAATTTTTATATATTTATATTATATATTTTATTTTATATTATAATATATAATATATGCTCCG
>NC_029786.2:16715546-16717175 GCF_000816755.2 Arachis ipaensis | reverse complement strand
ATAAAAGGTTTTATTTATTTATTTATTATTTTATTTTATTTTTTTTTGTTTTTCTCATTGCTAAATGAAATTATTGTTGTGGGTTTATAACGTTTCAAGGTTGTGGGGCTGAAGAAAATGATTAATTTCAGGGGAAGTTGCACAACCAAACAGTGCTGAATTGAGAGGTAGGTTCAACATAGCTTTCCTTATTAATTTCTTGTTTGTCCTAGAAAATATTTTAGAGCGAAGATTACTTTATGAATATTGCGTTGTTTTTTATTGGGTGAAGATGTTTGTCCAATTGATTATTCAAACGAGAATCAATGCATTGAACTTGGGTTGGTGGTATAGTTGTTTGGGTATATAGAAGGTTGATCCTAATTGATATTATTGTTCATCATCAATTCAATTTTTTCTTGTATATTTGGACGAGTAATTTACTTATCCAAATTATTCACCAGTTTTTTCTATCTATTCATTACCTCAATTTTGAGAACGAATTTGCATGTAATTCATTGTTGGATTCGCATCTGAATTTGAATTTGAATTTCTAATATACATTTAGTTTCTTGCTACATGTACTGATGAAATAAAATAAAAAAAGACTGATGTTATAATGGTAAATTTATACAGATAATCTCTATTCAAATTGATCATAGTTGTATTTATGCCCTTAATGGAGACTTTATTCCCATCATTGGAGAAGAGAAATTGAGAGTTTGATATGAATATTCATATATGAACTATAATATTTTTCTTTTTTAATGTTGAATGAATATCCAGTTCGACCCTGACAATTACTTCGAAAGGACTACGAGACCTTTAATAAAAAAATACCCAACTCGGTTCCTGAACTTTATTTTTATGGGACTGATTAGCCCCTGTACAAAAAAAAAACAAAAAAAAACATACTAACACCGGGGCTAATCTGTTCCATAAAAGTAAAGCTCAGGAGTCGGATTGGATTTTATTTTTTGTTAAGGATTTCATTATCTTTCAAAGTAATTGTCAGGAGCCGTTTAGGATTTTTCTCCTTACCGTTTGCAAGAGATATTGAGAACCTTTCATAGAGAGCAATGTGCAAAAGTTGTTATAACTAATTTCCTAACAAACAATAACTAACTTTCTGTTTTTATTACTTCACCCTTTCCTTACCAATTAGCATAGCCATTTTTTTTCTTTTAATGTAATTGTTAAAGGTTTGATTCTCAAAGAGAGAAGCAATGGTGAGTAGTACATAGATGGTCCTTGCCACTTACATAGATATGTTTTACTTTTGATGGAAAAATGTATTTGAGTGATTTGATTTGTTTATTACATCAACAAAATTTCTTTCAAATATTGATTTATTATGTTTCTTAATTCTGTTGTGTCATTGGTGATGGTTACAACATGACGAGTTGATTTTGATTTGATTTTGTTCGAGTTCATGTGTGGACAATTAGTATTTTTGTTCAAAAAATTTTCTGTTTCTATTTGTTATGAAATCACCTTTTTTTTAAAAAATTTAAGTTGCTAGAAGAAGGCCTACGAATAGTTATATATCTAATATGCTCTCTCAAATAAAAATTTCTTTTAAATTCGCTTAATTCTTTGCATAAATTTTTTTATTTGTCTTATACTATTTTTTTTTTGAGATAGCAATCA
>NC_029786.2:16715005-16715399 GCF_000816755.2 Arachis ipaensis | reverse complement strand
AATTATCTCTACTAATAAAGGCTGTGAGTTTAACTTAGTGATAGTTGATGTTACTTTATTTTTATTTTGTGTGTGATACCGTTTGTTGATTTTTATTGCGATGCATAAATTTTGATGATGTTTGAATGTTGCTTTTTAGATATAAATATAGAGAAAATGAGTATATAACTCTATTTAGTTTCTGCTATAGCAAAATTTAGTACCCTGAAAAATGGGGAAACAAAATTAATTTTAAAATTGTTATCAAATATACTTTTATTTTCGTCACTGTTTTCACTGACTCATCACCATTATCATGTATTTTAAAAATAATAACTTCCAAATATTATCGGCATTCTTTCAATTCTTGTATGATGGGCTATCATCTTTAGTATCAACTTTTGTTGATTTGTTA
>NC_029786.2:16705135-16714728 GCF_000816755.2 Arachis ipaensis | reverse complement strand
TAAGAAAAAATAAAAATAATTATATTTAATTGTCAACAAACATGTATTTTGATAAATTATTTTTTAATTAATTATTAATTGAATTTGATCATTTTTTACCGAATAGAATCATATAAAAAAAATCACATTATCAAATAATGAAAAAAATTGATATTTAAATACGATTGAAATCCTTTTTTTGTGTGTGTTAAAATTATATCATTAAAATTTAAGTTAAATAATAATTCATCCATAAAATATATAAGAATGACTTATCAAAAGATGGACCTATGGACCTNNNTTTTTTGATATACCACTCAACATCAAACATTAAGCCCAATTAAAGGGAAACGAAAAAGTTGAACGCATAATTTCATGAATATTAACCAAAACGATGAATATTAACATTTAATCTAACTATCTAGTTAGTTGGTTAGGTTATTGAATTTTAAGTTAAATTAAAAATTAAATTTAATCATGTAAGCTAACCAATTTTATATAATAATCATTAAACATATATATCATAAAAAATAACTTACTCTTTATTTTAAAGAGAGTTGGATAAAATTCACCAATATTTTTTTATTAATACCTAATATTTGAACTGAACATCAAAACGATCTTTAAACCTTTTTATTGTTTAAAATCGTCGATGACATTTACAAATTGGTCTTTAAATTTTTATTTTTAATAATACCTTATCATTCTTTCATAATTCCACATCATTTCTTCATTTTAATTTCATATCATTTCTTGATTTCTTCAAATTCCCCTTTGATTTGTCTTCCCCACCTCCTTTGACTGTGGCCGCGGCCACCACGAGATAGTAAAATGATGGCTGCCTTCATATCCAACATTATATTTAGGATGTGTGTTTTTGGAGAATTATAAATAATTCTTAGAAATTTTAAGATGGAAATATAATATTCCTATGTTGTTTCAAAGTTTGAAAAGCTATTCTTAAACAAATTTGATTCCAGAAAATCAAAATACCATCATTTTAATTCTCACTTTCTCTCTGTGTATATTTGATTCTTATGGAAATAGAATCTGAATAACAAAATAATACTTGAAGCACACACCCTCGTATATTCTTGGCACCTTTGAAAACTGATATATGAAGTTAAGAAAAGGGGGATAATTTTGGAAGAAAGACATATTAAAAGGTTTTAACAATATTAAGATTGATTTTGAGAAATAAAAAATGTTAATTACTATTTTAATTTTCAACTCAAACATTAAAGACTTTACAATCTTTTTTTTTTTCATATATTTTAAGAGTTTTCAATAATTCTTTTGTTTCTCTTATTTAAGAGGCAAGTACTAAAGTGGTGCATTCTTTAATAAGTATTGAAACAAACTGTTTCTAATTAATAAGAGGGTTTATTTTGAGGGTTTTAGTAGGAATCAATAATTTCTTGAGTATCTGATCTATCCTAATTATCTATGTTTCTAAGAACAAATTTCCTAAGGATAGATACATTTGTGAATAGGATTCTTAGAAGAAAATGGATTTTAAAAAATCTTTAAAGAATAAAATGAACTCCACTTTACTTGTTGTCTTAATTGTCACTACAGATATACATTTTGTCAAATTTTGTCAACTTTAATTTTATTATTCTTGAACACTTTTCTGATCATTGTGATTGTAAAGTCCCGATTTTCTTTTGATTGATTATTACCAACAGGAGATGTAGTGCGGAAAAATGAAAGTCAAGATATGTAAAACAATTTACAAAATGTCACAATCTTTTACCAATCAAGATGTTAGATACAAAAACCCTACTTTGGACTAATTTGTGAAATTTCAAGATAAGAAGAAAATGTAACTACTCATTCCCCTTTTGTGTTGAGATATGCCATTGAACATACGTTACTAGCAGTAAGAATCAAAACTGAATTTTATTGGCAGCATTTTGTTCCATGTTAATTATTAGTTGATCAAATAGAAGAATATCATCTCTTCTTGGGTTGCATTTGGGGATTGAGGTCTAAAAGAAAAAAAATGATTTTTTTTTTTTTTTTTTAAGATATCTAAACTCGCAAGCACACACACCAATATTACAAAATCAAATAAAGGAGAAAATAATAGAACTACAAACAAACAAAGAAGAAGAAAAGAAATTAAATCTAAGTGAAATTAAACAAGATTTATTTGAAGTAATAACTAGGACTTTCAACTTGATTATTATTATTATTATTATCCGAAATACTTAGGAGTTGCTCAAGATATTCAACTCCCAAGTCCTCTAACACCATCACACTACTATTTGATGATGATGATGATGATGATTCTTCACTTTTCCCTTTACACTTTGAATTTTGAGTAGAATCATTTTCCTTTGATGATGACAGTTTTCTTCTCATGTAGTTTCTCTCTTTGAGTGCAAGTGCTGGTGAATACCCTTTGTTGTTGTTGTTGCCACAACTATACTCAATTCCTTGCAAGGAATCTTTGACCTTTTGAACTGGAAAATTGAGAACAGCATTGTAACCTCTCATGGCAAATGCAGCTTCATCATAAGCCAAAGCAGCATCTTCAGCACAATCAAAGGTTCCAAGCCAAACCCTTGTTCCATTCCTTGTTGTGTCTCGAATTTCGGCTGCGAATTTCCCCCATGGCCTTTTTCTTACACCTATGTACCTTCCTTTTTCACCATGATGAACATCTTCATATTCTTCTTCATGCTTCTTGTTCTTCACATTTTTCTCCTTGTATTTGTTGTTGTTACCTATTTTTGGGACTTGTTGTGAAGGCATGGAGAAGTCAATCATATCAAAAGAAGGAGAATCATCAACATTGTTGTTGGAAAATTTTTGGAAGCAAAAATTTGGTGAAGATGATGTTTTCCAATCCTGGATCTCAAAGAAATTAGGGGAAGTCATTTTTTGTCAACTGTTGTTTTTTTGTTGCTTGAATCCTATGAACCTATTGACCCTAGGTAGCTGTAACCCTATTATTTATATAGGTCTTGGATCCCATCCAAATGTTTCTTTAGTATTATGAGTTTGGGGAATCTATCAATTGAAGTCATATGATTAATTAAGATTGCGTTGCAACAAATGAAATCCAAGAAAGACTTCGTTTGTCTTATTAGATTATGGATTGTAAAATAATGATTCATGTTACCACTTGCTTGCCCTGCTTATACATTCATGCATGTGAATTTCAGTAATTGTTGTACTAAGGAATTTAATATAGTTAAGAATCCAAACTAGAAAGTTAATTTTTAACTAATTTTAACCAACCTTTTTTATTCTTAAAATTTAAATTGAATTGGGTTGCTTGAATCCTAGGAACCTATTGACCCTAGGTAGCTGTAACCCTATTATTTATATAGGTCTTGGATCCCATCCAAATGTTTCTTTAGTATTATGAGTTTGGGGAATCTATCAATTGAAGTCATATGATTAATTAAGATTGCGTTGCAACAAATGAAATCCAAGAAAGACTTCGTTTGTCTTATTAGATTATGGATTGTAAAATAATGATTCATGTTACCACTTGCTTGCCCTGCTTATACATTCATGCATGTGAATTTCAGTAATTGTTGTACTAAGGAATTTAATATAGTTAAGAATCCAAACTAGAAAGTTAATTTTTAACTAATTTTAACCAACCTTTTTTATTCTTAAAATTTAAATTGAAAAAATAATTATTTGTACTCATAAATTTTGTGAACACTAAGAAGATTCTTGTTGAAGGTGTTGAATATGAGGTTGAATATAAAAGTCTTCACCTTATTTGTGGCTCCTGTCTCAAGTTTGGTCATGAAATAAAGGTGTGCAAGACTGACAGCAATGCAGGAGGAGGAACTAATGCCAAGGTGATCAGCGATGTAGCAAAGCAGTCAGAAAGCTCAAATTTAAAAAAATCCAGTACATGTGGAAAAGGCAAGTTTTCATTTTGGCAAGTATCTTGGAGATGAGACTGTAAATGTTACTGTCCCGAATTTGGTGGAGAGTGATTTGCATGCTGTTCATGTAGACCATGCACAACATGAGGATTTAGAAGGTTGGACTCAAGTGATTAGGAAAGAAAAGTATAAAATGGGTCAAAAGCCTTCTCCTAGCACCCATCAGGTCCAACCAATAGCAAAGAAGACTCCTAACAAGGCTACCAATACTTGGACAAGGCCTAATCACCAACGTACAACACATGCTACTAGATCCAAAGTAAAATTAAGCAGGGGCATCAATATTGAAAAACCGGTTAGTGTGGCTTCTTTGGGGACCCGGCACAATGTTCATCATCAGCAGCAAGGTGAGACAACAAATGGCACTGTGCGAAAGCGTCCTCGCCCAAACTCTTTGCAGAATTCACTAGTAGATAAGGATGGAGCATTGACGGCGGGTATGGTGCAAGTTTCGACGGAGAAAATTGGGCTGCAACTTGAGAGTCCATTAAAGGCAGGATCGTCGAAGACAGGGACATCATGTTGAGTCTCGGATTTGTTATTGGAGCTCCTTTTTTGCTGTTTTTATGGATAGTTTCAATATCATAGCCTGGAATGTGAGGGGTGCGTCTAACAAGATGGCCCGTGTGCATTGCAAAAATTTGGTTAGAATATATAAACCATCTTTCTTCTTTCTCTTTGAGACTCATACCATGTTTACTAATTTGAAGAATTTTTGGGATAAGTTGGGTTTTCATTGTGTTGGTATTGAGGAAGCAGTAGGACGCAGGGGTGGCATTTGGTTTCTATCTTCTATTGCTAATGCTTCTTGTGTGGTTATTGATCAAATTGACCAATGTATCACAGTGAAAGTGAGTGTGGGTAACTTAGTTTGGCTTTGTAGTGCAGTATATGGGAGTCCTCAATTCGAAAAAAGATGTATGCTTTGGGATCATTTGCGTTCTATTAATTCAGGCCATAATAGACCATGGATGACCGTTGGTAATTTTAATGAGATTGTGGCACTAGATGAGAGTACATGTGCTTATTTTTCTTCTCACAGAGCTAGTCTATTAGCTACTACTCTAGATGACTGTGAGCTCTTTGATCTTAAAGTGACTGACTGGTAGGAGATATACTTGGTATAGAGCAATTCAGGCTGGCAGGGACTTGGCTAAAAGGTTGGATAGAGCTCTAGTTAATGAGGCGTGGATGACAATGTTTCCTGAGGGTTATTCTGAAATTCTTAGCAGGCTTCATTCTGATCATTGTCCTATTTTAGTTTGTTGTCATGGTAGCCCCAGAGTGAAAGGTTCTCGTCCTTTTAGGTTCCAAGCTGCGTGAGCAACACATCCTTCTTATAAACATGTTGTTAGTAAGGCTTGGAATCAAGAGTTTGGAGGCGTTACTGAAAGGCTTAAAATGGTTCAACAGGCTTCTTTGGACTCCAACTCAAAGATTTTTGAAAATATTTTTGTGCGAAAAAATAAGCTGGAATATCAGATTGATCAGATTCAACGGTGTTTGGAGGTTACCGATGTGTTATCTCTGAGAATTAAAGAAGCTGAACTGAGAGAAGATTACAATAGGCTTTTATTGCAAGAGGAACTTTTTTGGTACCAGAAATCTAGAGAGCAGTGGGTCAAGTATGGGAATAGAAACACTAAATTCTTTCATCTTCAGACTTTGGTGCGTAGAAACCATAATAGAGTACATGGATTATATGTTAGAGATGGGTCTTGGCCTACTGATCCAGATATTCTCCAGGAAGAAGCCCTCTCTTTTTACAAGAATCTCTTTGGTACAATGGAAGAGGTTGAGGTTGATTGTTTAGGGGATGTTCCGATGTCCACTCTAAGCACTGAGGCTTGTGCTAGGTTAATTGACCCTGTCTCTTTTGTGGAAGTCAAGTCAGCAGTATTCAGTATGAGCCCTTTTAAGGCTCCTGGTCCAGATGGCTTTCAAGCTTATTTTTTTTAAAGAATATTGGGAGATAGTAGGCACTGAGATTTGGAATATTTTCCGGAGCGCTTTTTTGGGAGAGTTCTTAAATCCTAGTATCATGGAAACTCTGATTGTGCTTATTCTTAAAATTGATAACCATACCTTTATGAAGGATTTCAGGCCTATTAGCTTGTGTAATGTTGTTTATAAAATTATCACCAAAGTATTGACTAACCGACTTCGGCCTTTTCTTCCAGATATTGTTAGTCCTTTACAAGGAGGTTTTATTCCGGGTCGTGGTGCTCCTGATAATATTATTGTGGCTCAAGAAATTCTGAATTTCATGAAGTATACAAAATCCAAGAAAGGTACTCTTGCTTTTAAAATTGATCTTGAAAAAGCTTATGATAGGGTGGATTGGAGGTTTTTGGAGAGTACTCTCATTGCTTTTGGTTTTTCTATCATCACTGTTAATTTGATTATGACTTGTGTCCGTGCATCATCTCTTTCTATTATGTGGAATGGGAATAGATTGAATAGTTTTGCTCCTAGAAGGGGGCTTAGACAGGGCGATCCAATGTCTCCTTACTTATTTGTGCTTTGTATGGAAAGACTTGCTTGCTATATATCTCATAAGGTGGTCGAGGGTGTGTGAAAACCAGTTTCTGTCACTAGGGGTGGCCCAAAATTTTCTCATTTAATGTTTGCAGATGATCTCTTACTCTTCTGTCAGGCTACAAAGAGTCAGGTCTAAATGGCCATGCATTCTCTTAACATTTTTTGCAAGGCATCTGGCATGAAAGTGAATCTTGAAAAGTCTAAAGCTTTTTGTTCTAAAAATGTGACTGCTCGTAGAAGAGATATTTTTACTAGTGTTTCTTCAATATGTTTTGCTTTGGACTTAGGAAGATATCTTGGAGTTAACCTTAATCATTCCCGTACCAGTAGGGCTTCTTTTCATTCGGTGATTGAAAAGGTGAGGGGAAGATTAGCTAATTGGAAAGGAAGGCTTCTAAATAAAGCAGGGAGACTTTGCCTGATCAATTCTATTGCAGCATCCATTCCTGTCTATCATATGCAGGTATCTTTTTTTCCAAATTGGGTTTGCGATAAATTGTCTTCTATGATGAGACAGTTCCTTTGGAAGGGTCAAGTTGATGGTAGAGGTCTTTCCCTTGTTAATTGGAGGACCGTGATCACTCCAAAAAAATTTGGTGGCCTGGGTGTTAGAGATCCTGCGTGTGTTAATATATCTTTACTTGGTAAATTGGTGTGGCAACTTTTTCATTGTCAGGACAAGCCTTGGGTTGCTCTATTGATGGCGAAGTATCTGAGGAATGAAGGAGTTTTAGATGGCCCTGTCCCTTGCAATGCTTCTCATGTTTGGAAGAGTATCTCAAAGGCTTTTGGTGCTCTTAAGGATGCCTTCTCTTAGTGCGTTGGGTCACTTGATCAATATTTTTGGTTTGATAATTGGAGTATTGAGGGCCCAATTGCTCAAGATGTCCCTTTTGTACATATATCTGACTCTGATTTAACTATTAGAGACGTTTGGAAAGATGGTCAATGGAATCTCCATGATATTTTCTCCATCATTCCAGAAGATGTCAAACAGCGTTTGAATGCTTATAATCCAGATTTGAATGCTGGAGAGAGTTCGGGTTGGTCGTGAGGTGTGGCATCTTCTAGACTCTACTCAGCTAGGAGTGGGTACAGTTGGCTAGCCAAAAGAGAGTTTGACTGGAATGAGCATGATAATTGGTTGTGGGTATGGCGACTGCATATTCCTGAGAAGTACAAGTTTTTGATTTGGCTCAGTCTTCATAATGCTATTCCTACGGCAGAGTTTCGTTTGGGTCATGGTTTACCTTTATCTAGCACCTGTCATCGATGTCAGAATGGTTCTGAATCCATTCTTCATTGTCTTCGGGAGTGCCCTAGTGCCAAGGAGGTCTGGAACCTTTTAGGCCTGTATTCAGATAACTCGAATTTACATGATTGGCTCTACAGAGGTGCAAGGAGTGGAGATATTTTTCTTTTCTTTTCGACCATCTGGTGGATTTGGAGAAGCAGGAATCATGACTTATTTAATATAGATGATTCATGGAGTGCTAGTAAAGTGGTGAGTTTGATTCGTAGTTTAGTAAGGGAGTTTCACACTATTTTTGCTATGCATCAATCTCTGTCTCCTCCTTCACTTTGTTTGCATTGGGTTCCACCTCCAGTTCATTCTGTTAAATTGAATTGTGATGCTAGTTGGTTTGCTCCTTCTGGCTATGCTGGTTTTGGTTGTATCATTCGCAATCCTGATAGATGTTGGTTGAAAAGTTGCACTGGGAAAGTCGAAGTGTGCAGTGTTCTTTTTGCTGAATTGTATGCAATTTGGAGAGGTTTACTTCTTGCTTGGGATAGTGGATTTCGTGAGGTTATTTGTGAAACAGACTGTTTAGAAGCTCTTTTCTTGGTAAACCAAAGAATGCTTGGTAAGGATATTCCGGAATGGGATTTGGCAAAGCATATACAAGAGGTTATGAATTGGAATTGGAGAGTCTCTATTCTTTTAATTCAAAGGACTGCAAATAGTGTTGCAGATTGTATGGCTAAAGCAGCTGCTTCTGTCGCGGACATTCACTCGAATTGGAGCCAACCATGGAGTGAGCTTCAACATCTAATAGATTTAGATATGACCCTAGCCAATTAATTTGGTTTTGTCTCTTTTTTTTCTTTCTTTTCTATTTAGTCACAAAAAAAAAAAAATAAATTTTGTGAACACTAACAAAAGTACCCATCAAACAAGAAAATTAATGTTGCACCCATAAAAAATAAGTTCAGTGTGACAAAAATATGCAAATTTTAATTTTTTGTTAGCTTCTTAATAAAATTTTCAAATTACTCCACCCTTTATCTTTAACCAAAATTCTCTCTCTCTTTCTCTCTCTCTTCCAATTCTCAATTTCACATAATTAACACTCCAACAAAATAAGACATAGACACTCTAAGCTAGATCTACAATTGAAAAAAGATGGTGGCGCACGACACACAGCTAATAGCTAATAGCAGTGCCGTCAAATATTGGAAGTGAGGAACAACATTAATACAAAAATAAGAACATTCAAAAAATCAGAACAAGTCAAACTAAAGATATCATAAAAGAACCACAAGACAACCAACCAAACACCACCGTCGCCTGAAAGTTAGTAAACAAGATGCAACAAAACAACAAAATAAGAAGAATAAAAAAGGCAATTGTTGAAGGAACGATCAATAAGAGTAACCTCCATGGTTCTTCAAGCTACATTAAAACAACAAAAGTCCAGTATAAAAACTTAACAATAATAACTAAAAATAAAAAAGACTCACCTACAATACACTATAGAAGCAAAAAGTCAAAAACAAAGATAAGGACGATTTTTCAACTTGGGGTCGTTGTAGAAGCAGAGCTTCAAAGAGGTCGGAGTCAACACGATTATGACGGAGAAAACAGAGGCAGACAAGGCACGAGGTGGAGGCAGAGACAGGCGAAACATGACAAAACCAATGCAGTCGGGGCAACACGGATGGAGAAAGTAGAGGCGAGCAGACACTGACGACGAGGCAATGAGACTAAGGAGCCAGCAAGGGGAGTGACGAGTGACATCCTCCGTCATTGGTTGCCGTTGTGTTCGGCGGTAACCGTGTGGAACTACGGTGAGACATGAGAGGGAATCAGTGATTCCTAGGATAGAGTGAGTTAGAGGACGTAGATCTTGAACTAGCAGGGAAGGAGAAAGGAGA
>NC_029786.2:16704269-16704998 GCF_000816755.2 Arachis ipaensis | reverse complement strand
TATTTAAAAATTACTTACTTATACTACTTCTTCCTAGTTAAATATGCGATCGAATCCTAAATGAACGAGGGTAGATATGTTCATAGGGAAAGTATGAGGAGCCAATGGAATATTTGTACAATGTGTACAATGGAGGTTTAGGGAGTATTAGAGATATAACTATTAGTGTTACCTTTTTTCATCAGCTGAAACTTTTGGGATGAGTGATATCATGACATGGTATTAGAGCTCTAGATCCGAAAGGTTAAGAGTTCGATCCTTGGTGAACCCGAAAATCAGTTTAAGCTTTTCGGAAGATGTTTATTATCCTTAGTACTCGGATGGTTATTTTATATAGTATAGGGGATGTTTATTTTGTAACTCATATAACCCATTGTACACATTGTACAAATAAGCCATTGTCTCCCTAGCGTTTTGTTAGGTAGACAATGACTTTTGTAAACAATGTGAATAATGAGTTCTAAAATTGACCTAATAAAGTAAAAAAATACTCCACTCCCAAATTGCCTCTTAAACCTTAATATTAGGATAACTATCTGCACACCTAGTGAATTGAATATCCAACCATTATTAACTGTGCATAAGTAAATCGAATCAAAAGAAATAATCATCTAATTAAAAATAATCAATATGATCATCTGCATACTTATTGAATTGAACATCCGACATATCTATTGTTCACGTTGTTTAAAATTCTTGTTGTCTACCTATACTTTTTCTTTAAGTTAT
>NC_029786.2:16697270-16704198 GCF_000816755.2 Arachis ipaensis | reverse complement strand
CTGAAAAATAATCATCATATATTTGTTGTTATTAATATTTATTCTTTTACATAAAATATTATTATTATTATTATTATTATTATTATTATTTTTATTATTATGCATACAATGTCTTAAAGTGGAAATGCCATGCTGCTGGAACGTGTCATGTGGGATATCAAATCCACATTGTTTGCAAAATGCAAACCTTTCTCTTTTCGGGGTTTGTCATTAATTATAGAGGCCAACCCAATATATGTAGAAAGAAATTTCCTTTGAAATGATTTTTCTTAGGTTTTGGATGGAAAGAAGGAAGTGAATAGATGAAGGAACTAAAGATAAGAGGAGCAACACAGAAAATAGAATGGAAGTTGAATTCTTTTTAGTTGCTCCGACGAAAAGAAATTGAGATAAAGGAAGTTAAATAGTAATTTACTTTTATTGTTTGTTTAAACTTTAAAGTGACATACAAAAGAAAAGAAGTAAATATTTCCAGAGAAATAACTATTTATATTATCTTTTTTATGAATCTAAATTTTTGAAAAAAAGTAGTATCATCACATATTAAAGGATAAATATGGTTTCGGTCCCTAAGGTTTAGAGTCAAAATCAAAATCGTCTCTAATCTTATTTTGAATTTAAAATCGTCTACAATATTTTATTTAATATTAAAATTGTCCTTTAGACAATTATACCCTCATCGTCATCTTGTTCATCACAACCCCTTCTTCTCGTTGACATCTCCAGAAGAGAGAGAAAGAGAAGCAAGCCTCGCCGCGCCTGGCCGTCGCCCTCGCAGCGCCGCGATTCACCGTCGCCCTCGCAGCGCTGTGACACCCCCCCGGCGTGCAGCAACGCCCCTGGCTCTCGGCCTCCTCGTGTTCCTCATCATTGTCGAGGAGGTGATGGTGGTGGTGGTGGTAGTGTTCCTCACGTTTTCCAATTTCGGATCTCCCTTGTCTCGGCTTCAGATCTCTCTTTCCTCCCTTCTCCAGTGACCATTTCGAAGACCAGTGGCGGCAGTTGCAACGCGAGCTCTTTCTCTCCGCGCGTGCTTTCTCTTTCTTCTTTCAATGGTGGTAGCAGTGGGATTGAGTGCCGCTATCGCCATTGAAGAGTAGCGGTTTCAAAAGAAGAAGAAGCAAGATGATTCACCGAACATGGAGTCTCCTTACCGGTCCAGCCACCCTCTTTGGTGGTATAGTAACCACGTCGCCGCCGCCACCGAACATGGAGTCTCCTTACCGGTCCAGCCACCCTCTTTGGTGGTATAGTAACCACGTCGCCGCCGCCAACTTCATCCTTGTCAAAAATGTGAAATCCTCTCCTTTTTATGAATTCCCTCTTTTTTTCTCATTAAGTGATTTTCGGTCGTTTTAGATCTTTATTCTTCGAAATGATCAATTTTGATTCGTTTCTATGGAATTCGAAGCTGAATCATGATTTGGGTTCATAGGAATTTTTCAATTTTTTTTGTTATGTTCGTGGCAGTTTCTAAGGTTTGTTTGTATAATTAGGGTTAGCTTTTACTGTGCAATCTGCTGTTAACTATGATCTTGTATGGTTTTGTGAATTGAACTAAAATTTTTGGTTCTTATGATTTGATTTTGTGTTGTTCACAATTAACTTGTAGATTTTAGGAAGTAATAATTTTATTTACCTGAAGATTAGGGATTCCTATAGTGAAATTGAAGAATATATATTGATAATGATAATGAAATCTGAGATGGAGAATCTATTTCATATTATTTGGTTAAAAACTTATAGGAAGATCATTTATAATTTATGCATTAGTTGTATTATCAGTTAATTCAATAAGTTGTTTGGTAGAGAATGCAGAATGAACAGTGGTGGTAGGAACTACAGAATAAATAGTAGTACAGTTGGGGGGGGTATTTTTATCTTTTAAAAATTACTTTATTCAAAAAGACGATTTTAATACTAAACAAAACGTTGCGGATAACTTTAAATCCAAAATAAGATTAGGGATAATTTTGAAGGATAAAATGAGTCATCTGCAAAAATTAGAATCAAATTTCCAACTTCCCTTACATTTCCTTCCAGTAGGTCCAGAGCTTGACCTGGTTAGAGTATGCAAGTTTACGGTCAATAACTCCTTTTAGCAGAATAAAAGTACGAAGAGCTCCTTGCATGCATGACAGCGAATTGAAGGATGTTTGGGATGCGGAGTCAGAGTGCCTATAGCAGGAGCACATAGAGGAGTATATATATGCGGCGACAGATGGACATATATATACATACTACGAGTAGATGTGTGCAAGGGTAGCGGTGCTAGAGGCGGCACATCCTCATCTGCACTTGCACCAACTCAAACACCAATACCCACAGTAGAGTCGTCGCATCGAGACCAGTAACGAGACCTTCAAGAGGAGGAGGAGGACGACAACGACGACTACGAAGATCCGTAGGATATAGTGTTTTGATTAGTGTATAGTTCTTTTTTGACGTGATTACTTTATTACATTATAATTATTAATTACATATTTAGTTTTCATTAATTTTTGTTTAATTTTAAACAGGTTATAATTATGATAACAAATATTAAATAGAATTTATTTTTTCAATTCAAAAAATATTATGTCAAATTTTGCATCAGATAAATTCGATGTTGTTTGTTTTATTTTTTGAAAGTTAAATTCTTAACAAAAATATTACCATCAGAATTATCAACAAAAAATTTTGACGGTAATCATAGCGCGAAACACAATTATTGATGCCAACGTTACCGTTGGATTTTTTCCTGGGGTAATGTCACCCGAAAGTTGGCCATTTCGCAACATTTACCGTCGAATTTTTTTAACAGTAATTAGTGTCAGAAAGACAAAATCTAACTTTAAAATACTACAGGCAATATTTATATCGTCAAATTTTTTTTGCTAGTATTAATATTAGCATCGAATTCTTTTGTCAATTCTATCGGTAATTCCAAGGATTTTTTGAGTTTTTTTGGTAGTGAATAAAAAGCTTTTACACTTTTTAAAAATGCTTATAATAATTATTAAAAAATTTAGCTATTACCAAATTTGATTTACATAGTTAGAACAACTAAAGTTGTTTCAATGTCGCAAATGCAGTCGACTAAATCCCTGTAACCTCCCAAAATGTATAACGCCCCTTCCTTGCTATATAGTCTAAGCCTTCAAGGAATTGAAGTCTCCACTCCTAGCTAAATTGTAGGTTAGTACTATTTATCTCTTTGCTAGTGGTTACTAGTAATAAATCGTTGCTACCAACACGACTTACCATTGATGGCTTTTCTTAGTAAATCGTTGCTACCTAAAATGATTTACATATAAAATTGACATCATTACGTCATTACAAGAAAGCCGATGAGTACTGTCAAATTTATCGGCAGATTTATCAAATAAATTTGTTGATAATTAGTTTATTGTCGGAATGAATTTGACAGTATAAACGGTGTCGGAAAATGTTTACCGGTGGATTATTCTGTCCAACGCTAATTATTGGTGAATTTTGCAATTAATACGATGAAATAAGCGGTAGATCACTATCGGATTTTTTCGATGGAAATTTTGGCGCCATGTTATGTTTTGTGGTTCCCATTTATCGTCGAATTGTTCCGACGGTATGCAATTTTCTTTTGCACAATCAGCATACAATTAGCAAGTGAATTTTTTTTTTTAATTTTTTAGTATACAAATTCTAAATACCAGAAATCAACTAATGATTTTATTAAATATCAAGGGTTTGAATATAATAAAAGTCAAAGAAGTCAAATACAATAAAATAGACGTAAAATAAAATAAATCCTTAAACCCTACGGATTCCGATAATCGTCGTCAACATCATCTTCTCCCCTGCTGAGGCGGCGGACTAGGTGTTGATGTCAGTGCCCACCAATAGCGTTGCTGCTACCTCCAACGCGCATCTGCTTATTGTACACCGCCATCTGGACTCACAAGCACTCTAGTCGCTCTAGCTTCTCTGTCAGCTCCAAGTTGATGGCAACGGAATCTCTCACGCATATAAGAAGCTCGTTGTACCTCTCCTCAGACTGCTAAACTTGTTGGTGAAGTTTCTGTGTAAGCTTCTGCACCTCCTCCCTCAAATCAACAACTTCTGTGAGATCGACAGGGCTGGTGGCAGAGGCAAAGGCAAATGAAGCCACCAATATGGAGATCCAGAGGCTGCTGGCGAAGAACGACCCCCAACCCGTAGACAGAATTATTATAGGGCTCAAAAGTGGTCTCGTGTCAAACCCTATCAGGATCAATGAGTGAGGCATCGGAACCGGGGTCGTCCCCACTAGGGTGAGATTGCTGGGTCGCGGCCTCCAATCTCTACGTATAGTCCTCCTGTGTAACACACGTTGTGATTAGGATGACAGTTTATTGACTTTAAAACATATACATACATTTCAATCTTAGAATTAATTGAATTCAAATATTGAGCCACAAACCGCTCATAAGCAAATCTCTCCTTGTTGGCCTTCAACATATGGGCATATTTAAAGATCTCCGCCAATGTCGCCTCACACCCCCCAACGACTTATTAGACTACACATATTAAAACCAACTAATAAAATTGAAGGATTACCATGTGTTCATAACACGTAGCGGAAGAAAAAAAATGAATCCTTAAAGATCTATTTTGTGCTTAAACTTTATTCCAATAATATATAGATCAGATCTAAATACCTGTGTACACTAGTTAAAATCTTTTTCTCCTTTGATGGTACGAAGGCGCTATGCGTATCCACACTGAGACCAACCTTTGCTGTCAACTTCTTGACCAATGGACATCTGATATAAATTGAGAAACCTTCTGCAACTCTTTGCATGCCATAAAATTCTTCTCCAAGAATTAGGCTCACATACACTTATGTGTGTAGAGGTAAAGGAATAAAACCCTTGTGTTTTATTCTCGTTTCATTCTGATTTTTTCTCTACTCTTGGCATACATATATATAGTATGAGATTCGTTACTATTTTTAAATTTGATTCTCAATTCAAATTTAAATCATATCTTGTTATTTTAAACTTGAATCTTTCAAATTTATGAATCATATTATAACTCAATTTGAAAAAAAATCAGTTAGGATCTCATCCAAATTTAGAATTCAAGTTTAGAAATTGATGAGCGGATATTTTATACGCTTTTTGGGGTTAATTTCATATAGTTTTTAGTATGATTTAGTTTGTTTTTAGTATATTTTCATTATTTTTTAGGCAAAATTCATATTTCTGGACTTTACTATGAGTTCGTGTGTTTTTCTATAATTTCAGGTATTTTCTGGCTGAAATTGAGGGAGCTGAGCAAAAATCTGATTCAGGCTGAAAAAGGACTGCTGATGTTGTTGGATTCTGACCTCTCAACACTCGGAATGGATTTTCTGGAGCTACAAGAGTCCAATTGGCGCGCTTCCAATTGTGTTGGAAAGTAGACATCCAGGGCTTTCCAGCAATATATAACAGTTCATACTTTGCTCAAGGATAGATGACGTAAACTGGCGTTCAACGCCAGTTCCATGTTGCAGTCTGGTGTCTAGCGCCAGAAACAGGTTACAAGTTGGAGTTCAACGCCAAAAACAGGCTACGAACCAGAGTTGAACGCCAAAAACACATTACAACTTGGTGTTCAACTCCAAAAGAAGCCTCTGCACGTGTAAACTTCAAGCTCAGCCCAAGCACACACCAAGTGGGCCCCGGAAGTGGATTTATGCATCAATTACATACTTCTGTAAACCCTAAACCCAGACTGCGAAATTGTTACTCAGGTTGTAAATTTGTTGTTCGTTCTCTTCCTGGCAATGGCGCCAAAAACTGGTGCACAATACCATGGTCCAAACATAACTTCACAACTTCGCACAACTAACCAGCAAGTGCACTGGGTCGTCCAAGTAATAAACCTTACGTGAGTAAGGGTCGATCCCACGGAGATTGTTGGTATGAAGCAAGCTATGGTCATCTTGTAAATCTCAGTCAGGCGGATATTAAATGGTTATGGAGTTTTCGAATAATAATAATAAATAAACAGAAAATAAAGATAAAGATACTTATGTATATCATTGGTGAGAATTTCAGATAAGCGTATGGAGATGCTTTCATTCCTCTGAACCTCTGCTTTCCTGCTGTCTTCATCCAATCAGTCTTACTCCTTTCTATGGCAAGCTGTATGTAGGGCATCACCGTTGTCAATGGCTACATCCCATCCTCTCTGTGAAAATGGTCCAAATGCTCTGTCACGGCACGGCTAATCATCTGGAGGTTCTCGATCATACTGGAATAGGATTCACCCTCCTTTTGCGTCTGTCACTACGCCCAGCACTCGCGAGTTTGAAGTTCGTCACAGCCATCCCTTCCCAGATCCTACTCGGAATACCACAGACAAGGTTTAGACTTTCCGGATCTCAAGAATGGCCTAATCAAAGATGATCTGAAGATCATGTACAATAGTAAAAAGTCCTATTTATACTAAACTAGCTACTAGGGTTTACAGAAGTAAGTAATTGATGCATAAATCCACTTTCGGGGCCCACTTGGTGTGTGCTTGGGCTGAGCTTGAAGTTTACACGTGCAGAGGCTTCTTTTGGAGTTGAACGCCAAGTTGTAACGTGTTTTTGGCGTTCAACTCTGGTTCGTGACGTGTTTCTGGCGTTTAACTCCAGACTGCAGCATAGAACTGGCGTTCAACGCCCTTTTGCGTCATCTAAACTCGGGCAAAGTATGGACTATTATATATTGCTGGAAAGCCTTAGATGTCTACTTTCCAACGCAATTGGAAGCGCACCATTTGGAGTTCTGTAGCTCCAGAAAATCCACTTTGTGTGCAGGAAGGTCAGAATCCAACAGCATCAGCAGTCCTTCTTCAACCTCTGAATCTGATTTTTGCTCAAGTCCCTCAATTTCAGCCAGAAAATACATGAAATCACAGAAAAACACACAAACTCATAGTAAAGTCCAAAAAT
>NC_029786.2:16681000-16697202 GCF_000816755.2 Arachis ipaensis | reverse complement strand
CTTGGTTTAGCCGCTTAGGCCAGGATTTTATTCCTTTTGTCCCTCCTATCCACTGATGCTCAAAGCCTTGGGATCCTTTTTATTTACCCTAGCCTTTTGGTTTTAAGGGTTATTGGCTTTTTGCTCTTGCCTTTTGGTTTTAAGAGCTTTTGACTTTTTCTGCTTGCTTTTTCTTTTTCTTTCTATTATTTTTTTTTTGCTATTTTTTTTCTGCATGCTTTGTATTCACTGCTTTTTCTTGCTTCAAGAATCATTTTTATGATTTTTCAGATTATCAAATAACATTTCTCCTTATCATCATTCTTTCAAGAGCCAACATATTTAACATTCTTAAACAACAACTTCAAAAGACATATGCACTGTTCAAGCATTCATTCAGAAAACAAAAAGTATTGTCACCACATCAAAATAATTAAACTAGTTTCAAGGATGAATTCGAAACCATGTACTTCTTGTTCTTTTGAATTAAAATATTTTTCATTTAAGAGAGGTGATGGATTCATATTCACTACTTTAAGGCATAGACACTTAGACACTAATGATCATGTAATGAAGACACAAACATGGATAAACATTTAACATAGAAAACAAAAAGTAGGAAATTTAAGAACAAGGAATGAGTCCACCTTAGTGATGATGGCGTTTTCTTCTTGAAGAACCAATGATGTCATTGAGCTCTTCTATGTCTTTTCCTTGTCTTTGTTGCTCCTCCCTCATTGCTCTTTGATCTTCTATAATTTCATGAAGGATGATGGGGTGCTCTTGATGTTCCACCCTTAATTGTCCCATGTTGGAACTTAATTCTCCTAGGGAGTTGTTGATTTGCTCCCAAAAATTCTGTGGAGGAAAGTGCATCCCTTGAGGCATCTCAGGGATTTCTTGGTGATGAGCTTCTTCATGCGTCTCTTGAGATCCATGAATAGGCTCTCTTGTTTGCTCCATCCTTTTCTTAATGATGGGCTTGTCCTCTTCAATGAGGATATCTCCTTCTATGTCAATCCTAGCCGAATTGCATAGGTGGCAAATGAGGTAAGGAAAGGCTAACCTTGCCATAGTGGAGGACTTATCAGCCACCTTGTAGAGTTCTTGAGGTATAATCTCATGAACCTCCACTTCCTCCCCAATCATGATGCTATGGATCATGATGGCCCGGTCTATTGTAACTTCAGACCGGTTGCTAGTGGGAATGATTGATCGTTGAATGAACTCCAACCATCCTCTTGCTACAGGCTTAAGGTCCAATCTTCTTAGTTAAACCTGTTTGCCTTTTGAGTCAATCTTCCATTGAGCTCCTTCCACACATATGTCCATGAGGACTTGGTCCAACCTTTGATCAAAGTTGACTCTTCTTGTGTAGGGGCGTGCTTAGAATATTGCTCGCCCTCGAGCAAGAGAAGAAAGAAAAGAAGAAGAAGAAGAAGATATGGAAGAGAGGGAGAGAGGGTTGTGTTTCGGCCAAGAAGGGGATGAGAGGGTTGTGTTGTGTGAAAATGAAGGAGGGATGGAGGGGTTTATATAGTGAGGGGAGAGGGAGTAGGTTTGGCCATAGTAGGTGGGTTTGGGTGGGAAAGTGATTTTGAATTTTGAAGGTAGGTGGGGTTTATGTGGAAGAGTGGATGGATGTGAGTGGTGGTGGGTGGTAATAGGGAAGAGAGATTGAGGTGATTGGTGAAGGGTTTTGGGGAAGGGTGTTTATTGGGAAGAGAGGATGAATGAGAAGAGGGGAGAGTATGAGTGGAGGTAGGTGGGGATCCTGTGGGGTCCACAGATGCTGAGATGATCCTGTGGGGTCCACAGATCCTGAGGTGTCAAGGATTTGCATCCCTGCACCAATTAGGCATGTAAAATGCCTTTGCATGCAATTCTGGCGTTTAAACACCGAATTGATGCTTGTTCTGGGCGTTCAGTGCCCAGATGCAGCATGTTTCTGGCATTGAACGCCAGTTCTATGCTTGTTTCTGGCGTTCAGCGCCAGCTTTCCTCAGTGTACATTCCTGGCATCTGAACGCCAGGATGCTGCTTGTTTCTGGCGTTCAACGCCAAATCCATGCTCTGTTCTGGCGTTGAACGCCAGCCAGATGCTCCTTACTGGCGTTTAAACGCCAGTAAGCCCTTCCTCCAAGGTGTGATTTTTCTTCTGCTGTTTTTTATTCTGTTTTTAATTTTTCTATTTATTTTGTGACTCCACATGATCATGAACCTAATAAAACATGAAAGAACAATAAGAATGAAAATAAAATTAGATAGATAAAAATTGGGTTGCCTCCCAACAAGCGCTTCTTTAATGTCAATAGCTTGACAGTGAGCTCTCATGGAGCCTCACAGATGTTCAGAGCATTGTTGAGACTTTCCAACACCAAACTTAGAGTTTGGATATGGGAGTTCAACACCAAACTTAGAGTTTGGTTGTGGCCTCCCAACACTAAACTTAGAGTTTGATTGTGGGGGCTCTGTATGACTCTGTTTTGAGAGAAGCTTACTGTGCCTCTTTTCCATGTTTACAGAAGGATGACCTTGAGTTTTAAACACAAGGGAGTCCTTATTCAATTGAAGGACTAGTTCACCTCTGTCAACATCAATCACAGCTCTTGCTATGGCTAGGAAGGGTCTTCCAAGGATGATGGATTCATCCTCATCCTTCCCAGTATCTAGGATTATGAAATCAGCAGGGATGTAAAGGCCTTCAATATTTACTAACATGTCCTCTACTTGTCCATAAGCCTGTTTTCTGGAATTATCTGCCATCTCTAATGAGATTCTAGCAGCTTGTACCTCAAAGATTCCCAGTTTCTCCATTACAGAGAGTGGCATGAGGTTTATTCCTGACCCAAGGTCACATAGAGCCTTCTCAAAGGTCATGGTGCCTATGGTACAAGGTATTAAGAATTTTCCAGGATCCTGTTTCTTCTTAGGCAATGTCAGTTGATCCAGATCACTCAGTTCATTGATGAGCAAGGGAGGTTCATCTTCCCAAGTCTCATTACCAAAAAATTTGGCATTCAGCTTCATGATTGCACCAAGGTACTTGGCAACTTGCTCTTCAGTAACATCCTCATTCTCTTCAGAAGAAGAATACTCATCAGAGCTCATGAAGGGCATAAGGAGGTTCAATGGAATCTCTATGGTCTCTAAATGAGCCTCAGATTCTTTTGATTCCTCAAAGGGAAACTCCTTATTTATCACTGGACGTCCTAGGAGGTCTTCCTCCTTGGGATTCACGTCCTCCTCCTCCCTTGTAGGTTCGGCCATGGTGGTTATATCAATGGCCTTGCACTCTCTCTTTGGATTCTCTTCTGTATTGCTTGGGAGTGTACTAGGAGGGGTTTCAGTGATCTTCTTACTCAGCTGGCCTACTTGTGCCTCCAAATTTCTAATGGATGACCTTGTTTCATTCATGAAACTCAGAGTGGCCTTAGATAGATCAGAGACTAAATTTGCTAAGCTAGATGGATTCTGCTCAGAATTCTCTGTCTGTTGCTGAGTAGATGATGGAAAAGGTTTACTATTGTTAAACCTGTTTCTTCCACCATTATTAAAGCCTTGTTGAGGCTTTTGTTGATCCTTCCATGAGAAATTTGGGTGATTTCTCCATGAGGGGTTATAGGTGTTCCCATAGGGTTCACCCATGTAATTTACCTCTGCTATTGCAGGGTTCTCAGGATCATAAGCTTTTTCTCCAGAAATCATATTGACTTGCTGAGTCAATATTTTATTCTGAGCCAATATGGCATTCAGAGCATCAATTTCAAGAACTCATTGACATGGTTGCTAACAACCAGTGTATGTACACTTCTGAGAGGAATCCTGTGAGTAATGGGACGCCTCAGAAGAAGGAGGGCGCAAGCAGAAACTTGGTGCATGAATTTGTATATGTCAATGTCAATATCACTATTTCTTACAAATTCGCACAACTAACCAGCAAGTGCACTGGGTCGTCCAAGTAATACCTTACGTGAGTAAGGGTCGATCCCACGGAGATTGTTGGTTTGAAGCAAGCTATGGTTATCTTGCAACTCTTAGTCAGGATATTAATTTGTGGTTATCAGTTGACTTGCAAATGAACAAGAGAGCATGAATTAAAGGTTACTTGTTATGCAATAATGGAGAATAAGTTGGAGTTTTGGAGATGCTGTCTTCTGAATTTCAGCTTTTCTCTTGTATTCTTCTTCCCTCATGCATGCAAAAGTGCAAAGTTCCTTCCATGGCAAGCTGTATATTGGTGGATCACCGTTGTCAATGGCTACCATCCGTCCTCTCAGTGAAAAGGGTCCACGTGCGCTGTCACTACACGGCTAATCATCTGTCGGTTCCCACTCATGTTGGAATAGGATCCATTGATCCTTTTGCGTCTGTCACTACACCCAACACTCGTGAGTTTGAAGCTCGTCACAGCCATCCAATCCCAGAATCCTACTCGGAATACCACAGACAAGGTTTAGACTTTCCAGATTCTCATGAATGCCGCCATCAATCTAGCTTATACCACAAAGATTCTGATTAAGGAATCTAAGAGATACTCATTCAATCTGATATAGAACGGAGGTGGTTGTCAGACACACGTTCATGGATTGAGGAAGGTGATGAGTGTCACGGATCATCACCTTCTCTATAATTAGGCGCGAATGAATATCTTAGATAGGAACACGCATGTTTGAAAGGAAAATAGAAATACTTGCATTAATTCATCGAGACGCTGCAGAGCTCCTCACCCCCAACAATGGGGTTTAGAGACTCATGCTGCCAAAAGGTACAAATTTCAGATCTAAAATGTTATGAGATCCAAAATAAATCTCTAAAAGTTATTTAAATACTAAACTAGTAACCTAGGTTTACAGAAAATGAGTAAACTATGATAGATAGTGCAGAAATCCACTTCTGGGGCCCACTTGGTGTGTGCTGGGGCTGAGACTTAAGCTTCTCACGTGCCTGGGCTGTTTTGGGTGTTCAACGCCAGGTTGTAACCTGTTTCTGGCGTTGAACTCCAACTTGTAACCTGTTTCTGGCCCTGGACGCCAGACTGCAACATGGAACTGGCGTTGAACGCCAGTTTATGTTGTTTATCCTTGAGCAAAGTATGGATTATTATATATTGCTGGAAATCCCTGGATGTCTACTTTCCAACGCAATTAGAAGCGCGCCAATTGGACTTCTGTAGCTCCAGAAAATCCATTCAGAGTGTTGAGAGGTCAGAATCCAACAGCATCAACAGTCTTTTTTCAGCCTGAATCAGATTTTTGCTCAACTCCCTCAATTTCAGCCAGAAAATACCTGAAATTACAGAAAAACACACGAACTCATAGTAAAGTTCAGAAATATGAATTTTGCCTAAAAGCTAATGAAAATATACTAAAAACTAATCAAATCATGCTAAAAACTATATGAAATTAACCCCAAAAAGCGTATAAAATATCCGCTCATCACAACACCAAACTTAAACTGTTGCTTGTCCCCAAGCAACTAGACAAATAAAATAGAATACAAATAAGTCACGAAGCAATAATATCTCAGAGTTCTTGAGTGAAGCTCGAATTCTAATTAAATGAGCGGGATTAGTAGCTTTTTGCTTCCGAACAGTTTTGGCATCTCACTTTATCCATTGAAGCTCAGAATGATTGTCATCTATAGGAACTTAGAATTCAGATAATGTTATTGATTCTCCTACTTCAGTATGTTGATTCTTGAACACAGCTACTTTATGAGTCTTGGCCGTGGCCCAAAGCACTTTGTTTTCCAGTATTACCACCGGATACATAAATGCCACAGACACATAAATGGGTGAACCTTTTCAGATTGTGACTCAGCTTTGTTGTTTTTCCATTGTGGTCTTAGTGATTGGTTGCTCCACTGAGATGTACTTCGTTATTCCCATCCTTACTCCAGCATCCTTGCAGAGCATAGAGATTAGGCTTGGATAAGCCAACCTGGCATCCTTGGAGTTCTTGTTTGCAAGTATGTAAAATTCAGATAGAATCAGTTGATGAACTTCCACTTCTTTTCCCAACATAATGCAATGGATCATCACTGCTCTTTTAATGGTGACTTCAGAATGGTTGCTAGTGGGCAATATAGAACGCCCAATGAAGTCCAGCCATCCTCTGGCGACTGCTCTTGAGTTGATTTGGGACACCCTTGCTGCTGGTGGTCCACCTGGCTCCAGGGATGCATATATCCTCTAGAATCTTATCCNNNNCCTTGATTCCAAAGTGGTTTTGGAATGCTCTCTTTCTTGCCTCTTGGAGTGGTTTATTTTCATTTAGGAGCCATGATCTTAGTGGGTATAATTTAATGATCACGGATAAACACAACAAACTTAGAGGTTTGCTTGTCCTCAAGCAAAAGAAAATAAAGGAGAGGGATAGAAGGAGAGCTAGTGTCGAATGGTGGATGAGAGGAGGGAGGCCGAATGTGGATTTAAAAGGGAGGGGGGTTAGGTTTTCGAAAATTTTAAAAAGATAAGATAAAAGATATGATTTATAAAAAATAAGTATGATATGAAAAGATGTGATTTAAAATTGAAAAGATATGAAAGATATTTGAAAAAGATAAATTTGGATTTTGAAAAAGATAATGTGGAGATTTGAAAAAGATATTGATGAGTTGAAAAGATTTTAGAAGGAAAAGAGATAGATTTATTTTGGAAAATTTGAAAGAGTTGGATTGGATTGAAAAAGAATTTGTGTTTATGGATTAAGATTCATTTGATATTTTTAAAGTAGGGTTTTTAGAAATTAGGGTTTGTAACATGTTTATGCAAGAAATTATGAATTGAAACATGAAAATTAAAATTAAAATAAAAAAATGTAAAATAAAAACGAATTTACCTCCTCCCCACCATCCTGGCGTTAAACGCCCAAATGCTGCTTCTCCTGGGCATTCAACGCCCAGCTGTTGCTTCTTTCTGGCGTTGAACGCCAGGAACTCCTTTGTTACTGGGCATTTTTCTGAACACCCAGGATGCTGTCACTCTGGCGTTAAACGCCCAGAAGTTGCTTCTTTCTGGCATTTAACGCCCAGATGGCTATCATTACTGGCGTTAAACGCCCAATAGATGCTTCTTTTGGGCGTTTAACGCCCAATTGTGCCTCTTACTGGCGTTTTTTTGCCAGTGAGCTCTTTCTCTCTGTTTTGTGTGCTGAATCCTTCTGTAACCCTGTGAACTTATGCAATTGACTCTTTACCTTATTAACAATGAACTTTATATAAACAAATAAAATCAAGAATAGGGCAAAATAACAGAAAAAGTTTTCCCAATGGCTGAGTTGCCTCCCAGCAAGCTCTTCTTTATTGTCTTTAGCTGGACCTTGCTGAGCTTTTAATCTAGCCTCAGCCTTGAGCACTCTTACTCAACATTGCCTTCAAGATTGTGTTTGATTCTCTGTCCATTAACAATGAACTTCTTATCAGAATCAATGTCTTGAAGCTCCACATAACCATATGGTGATACACTTGTAACGACATATGGTCCCCTCCACCGGGATTTCAGTTTCCCAGGGAATAGCCTGAGCCTAGAGTTAAACAGCAGAACCTTTTGTCCTGGTTCAAAGACTCTTGATGATAGCTTTCTGTCATGCCATCTTTTTTATTTCTCCTTATAAAGCTTGGCGTTTTCAAAAGCAGTGAGTCTAAATTCCTCTAGCTCATTTAGCTGGAGTAATCTTTTTTCTCCGGCTAATTTGGCATCAAAGTTCAGGAATCTGGTTGCCCAGTAGGCCTTATATTCCAGTTCCACGGGCAGATGACAGGCCTTACCATACACAAGCTGGTATGGAGAGGTTCCTATAGGAGTCTTGAATGCTGTTCTGTAAGCCCACAGAGCATCATCCAACCCTCTTGCCCAATCCTTTCTACGAGTGCTGATAGTCCGTTCCAGGATTCTTTTTAGTTCTCTATTAGAGACTTCAGCTTGCCCATTTGTCTGTGGATGATATGGAGTGGCCACCTTGTAGCTAATCCCATACCGGACCATGGCAGAGTAAAGCTGTTTGTTGCAAAAGTGAGTGCCCCCATCATTGATTAGTACTCTAGGGACACCAAACCTGCTGAAGATATGTTTCTGGAGGAACTTCAGCACTGTCTTAGTATCATTAGTGGGTGTGACAATGGCCTCTACCCATTTTGATACATAATCGACTGCCACCAGAATATAAGTGTTTGAGTATGATGGTGGGAAAGGCCCCATGAAGTCAATTCCCCATACATCAAACAACTCAATCTCCAAGATCCCTTGTTGAGGCATGGCGTAACCATGAGGCAGATTACCAGCTCTCTGACAACTGTCACAGTTACGTACAAACTCTCGGGAATCTCTATAGAGGGTAGGCCAGTAGAAGCCACATTGGAGGACCTTGGTGGCTGTTCGCTCACCTCCGAAATGGCCTCCATATTGTGATCCATGGCAATGCCATAAGATCCTCTGTGCTTCTTCTCTAGGCACACACCTACGGATTATTCCGTCTACCCATCTCTTAAAGAGATAGGGTTCATCCCACAAGTAGTACTTTGCATCAGTAATTAATTTTTTCTTTTGTTGCCTGCTGTACTCCTTGGGTATGAACCTTGCAGCTTTATAGTTTACAATGTCTGCAAACCATGGTGTTTCCTGAATGGCAAACAAATGCTCATCCGGAAAGGTTTCAGAGATCTCAATAGAGGGAAAGGACGCCCCTTCTACTGGCTCTATCCGGGACAGATGGTCAGCCACTTAGTTTTCTGTCCATTTTCTGTCTCTTATTTCTATATCAAACTCCTGCAGAAGCAACACCCATCTTATGAGCCTGGGTTTTGAATCCTGCTTTGTGATTAGATATTTAAGAGCAGCATGGTCAGCGTACACAATCACTTTTGATCCTACTAAGTATGATCTAAACTTGTCAATGGCATAGACCACTGCAAGTAATTCCTTTTCTGTGGTTGTGTAATTTTTCTGGGCATCATTTAAAACACGGCTAGCATAATAAATGACATGCAGAAGCTTGTCATGCCTCTGCCCCAGTACTGCACCAATGGCGTGATCACTGGCATCACACATTAATTCGAATGGTAATGTCCAGTCTGGTGCAGAGATAACTGGTGCTGTGACCAGCTTAGCTTTCAGAGTTTCAAACGCCTGCAGGCACTCTGTGTCAAACACAAATGGCGTGTCAGCAGCTAGCAGGTTGCTGAGAGGTTTTGCAATTTTTGAAAAATCCTTTATGAACCTCCTATAGAATCCTGCATGCCCCAGAAAGCTTCTGATTGCCTTAACATTGGCAGCTGGTGGTAATTTTTCAATTACTTCTATTTTAGCTTGATCCACCTCTATTCCCTTGTTTGAAATTTTATGTCCAAGGACAATCCCTTCAATCACCATAAAGTGACATTTTTCCCAGTTTAAAACCAGGTTGGTCTCTTGGCATCTTTTCAAAACCAGTGTCAGGTGATCAAGACAGGAGCTGAATGAGTCTCCATATACTGAGAAGTCATCCATGAAGACTTCCAGAAATTTTTCCACCATATCAGAGAAAATAGAGAGCATGCATCTCTGAAAGGTTGCAGGCGCATTACACAGCCCAAATGGCATCCTTCTATAAGCAAACACTCCAGATGGACATGTGAATGCTGTTTTCTCTTGATCCTGGGGATCTACTGCAATTTGGTTGTAGCCTGAATAGCCATCCAAAAAATAGTAATAATCATGACCTACTAGTCTTTCTAGCATCTGGTCTATGAATGGTAAAGGAAAATGATCCTTTCTGGTGGCTGTATTGAGCCTTCTGTAGTCAATACACATGCATCACCCTGTAACTATTCTTGTAGGAACCAGTTCATTTTTTTCATTATGAACCACTGTCATGCCTCCCTTTTTGGGCACAACTTGGACAGGGCTCACCAAGGGGCTATCAGAAATAGGATAAATAATCCCAGCCTCCAGTAATTTGGTGACCTCTTTCTGCACCACTTCCTTCATGGCTGGATTTAGCCGCCTCTGTGGTTGAACCACTGGCTTAGCATTATCCTCCAATAAGATCTTGTGTATGCATCTAGCTGGGCTTATGCCCTTAAGGTCACCTATGGACCACCCAAAAGCTGTCTTGTGTGTCCTTAGCACTTGAATTAGTGCTTCCTCTTCCTATGGATTTAAAGCAGAGCTTATGATCACTGGAAAAGTGTTACCTTCTCCCAAAAATGCATATTTCAGGGATGGTGGTAATGGTTTGAGCTCGGGTTTAGGAGGTTTTTCCTTTTCCTGAGGAAATTTCAGAGGCTCTTTCAATTCCTCTGAATCCTCAAGATCAGGCTGAACATCTTTAAGGATATCTTCCAACTCTGATTCGAGACTCTCAGCGGAGTTTTTGAGGATAAGGTATCTTGGCTTTATATTCTTCAACCTTAGTTGCTGCAGGTTTATTTCCTACAGAGGTGATTGGAGAAGCCTTTTTAGAGGGGTTGTTATCAGCACTTGTGTATGTCTGATCCCTCACTGGCATTTGAATGCCAGGGTTAGAAGCTGGAGTGACGTTGGATGCCAACTCCTCACCTGTTCCGGGCGTCTGAACGCCAGAACTGTGCTTCCTTTGGGCGTTCAACGCTAATTCCTTGCTTGTTTCTGGCGTTGAACGCCAGGACTGAGCATGGTTTGGGCGTTCAACGCCAGCTTTCCACCCAATTTCTAGCGTTTGATTGCCAGAATTATTCCTCTCTGGGCTCTTACTGTCCTCAGATGGATTTTGGATAGTTTGCTCATTTCTTGGCTTCCTGCTACCTTGAGGTGGGGCATCTAATGTTTTCCCACTTCTCAATTGAACTGCGTGGCACTCTTCTGTTATTTGTTTTGACAGCTGCTGCTTTGTTTGCTTTAATTGTACTTCCATATTTATATTAGCCATTCTTGTCTCTTGTAGTCTCTCCTTGAATTCGGCTAACTGTTTTGTTAGAAAATCCAATTGCTGATTGAATTCAGTAGCTTGTTCTGCAGGACTGAGTTCAGCAGTCACTGTTCTAGCCTCTTCTTTCATGGAAGGTTCACTGCTTAGGTATAGATGCTGATTTCTGGCAACTGTATCAATGAACTCTTGAGCTTCTTCAATTGTCTTTCTCATGTGGATAGATCCACCAGCTGAGTAATCTAGAGAAATCTGAGCCCTTTCTGTAAGCCCATAATAGAAGATGTCTAACTGAACCCACTCTGAAAACATTTCAGAGGGGCACTTTCTTAGCATCTCTCTGTATCTCTCCCATGCATCATAAAGAGATTCATGATCTCCTTGTTTAAAGCTTTGGATGTCCAGCCTTAGCTGTGTCATCCTTTTTGGAGGGAAATATTGATTCAGGAATTTTTCTGACAGCTGTTTCCATGTCCTTATGCTAGCCTTAGGTTGGTTATTTAACCACCTCTTAGCTTGGTCTTTTACAGCAAATGGAAACAGTAATAGTCTGTAGACATCCTGATCTACTTCCTTATCATGGACTGTGTCAGCAATTTGTAAAAACTGTGCCAGAAACTCTGTAGGTTCTTCCTGTGGAAGACCGGAATACTGACAACTTTGCTGTACCATAATAATGAGCTGAGGATTCAGCTCAAAGCTACTGACTCCAATAGAGGGTATACTGATACTACTCCCATATGAAGCAGTAGTAGGGTTAGCATATGACCCCAGAGTCCTTCTGGACTGTTCATTTCCACTTAGATCCATGATGGAGAAAGGGAGATGATGTAAAATAGAGAAAAATATATTTTTATTTATTTATTTATTTATTTATTTCGAAAATAAAATAAACTAAAATAAAATAAATAAAGATGGGTGAAGATTTTCGAAAAATGAAGAGAGAGAAAGAGAGAAAAAATGGTTAGGAGATTTTGAAAAAGATATGATAAGATAATTTTTTTTTGAAATTGAAATATGAATTTTTATGAAAAATTTCGAAAATTTTGAAGAAGTATTTTTAAATAACTAAGAATGAATTTTTTTTTTCGAAAACTAAAGTTTTGAAAAGGCACACAAAAAAAAAACAAGAAAAGAAACAGAACAAGAAAAACTAAAGGTCAAACAAGAAAAATAAACAAGAACAACTTGAAGATGAAGAAAGAACAAAGAACACAAATTTCGAAAATTTTAAAAGAAAAAAATTTTTTTTTTCTAATCTAAGCAACAAAATAAACCGTCAGTTGTCCAAACTCGAACAATCCCCGGCAACGGCGCCAGAAACTTTGTGCACGAATTTGTATATGTCAATGTCAATATCACTATTTCTTACAAATTCGCACAACTAACCAGCAAGTGCACTGGGTCGTCCAAGTAATACCTTACGTGAGTAAGGGTCGATCCCACGGAGATTGTTGGTTTGAAGCAAGCTATGGTTATCTTGCAACTCTTAGTCAGGATATTAATTTGTGGTTATCAGTTGACTTGCAAATGAACAAGAGAGCATGAATTAAAGGTTACTTGTTATGCAGTAATGGAGAATATGTTGGAGTTTTGGAGATGCTTTGTCTTCTGAATTTCAGCTTTTCTCTTGTATTCCTCTTCCCTCATGCATGCAAAAGTGCAAAGTTCCTTCCATGGCAAGCTGTATATTGGTGGATCACCGTTGTCAATGGCTACCATCCGTCCTCTCAGTGAAAAGGGTCCACGTGCGCTGTCACTACACGGCTAATCATCTGTCGTTTCCCATTCATGCTGGAATAGGATCCATTGATCCTTTTGCGTCTGTCACTATGCCCAACACTCGTGAGTTTGAAGCTCGTCACAGCCATCCAATCCCAGAATCCTACTCGGAATACCACAGACAAGGTTTAGACTTTCCAGATTCTCATGAATGCCGCCATCAATCTAGCTTATACCACAAAGATTCTGATTAAAGAATCTAAGAGATACTCATTCAATCTGATATAGAACGGAGGTGGTTGTCAGACACACATTCATGGATTGAGGAAGGTGATGAGTGTCACGGATCATCACCTTCTCTATAATTAAGCGCGAATGAATATCTTAGATAGGAACACGCATGTTTGAAAGGAAAATAGAAATACTTGCATTAATTCATCGAGACGCTGCAGAGCTCCTCACCCCCAACAATGGGGTTTAGAGACTCATGCTGCCAAAAGGTACAAATTTCAGATCTAAAATGTCATGAGATCCAAAATAAATCTCTAAAAGTTGTTTAAATACTAAACTAGTAACCTAGGTTTACAGAAAATGAGTAAACTATGATAGATAGTGCAGAAATCCACTTCTGGGGTCCACTTGGTGTGTGCTGGGGCTGAGACTTAAGCTTCTCACGTGCCTGGGCTGTTTTGGGCGTTCAACGCCAGGTTGTAACCTGTTTCTGGCGTTGAACTCCAACTTGTAACCTGTTTCTGGCGCTGGACGCCAGACTGCAACATGGAACTGGCGTTGAACGCCAGTTTACATCATCTATCCTTGAGCAAAGTATGGACTATTATATATTTCTGGAAAGCCCTGGATGTCTACTTTCCAACGCAATTGAAAGCGCGCCAATTGGACTTCTGTAGCTCCAGAAAATCCATTCCGAGTGTTGAGAGGTCAGAATCCAACAGCATCAGCAGTCCTTTTTCAGTCTGAATCAGATTTTTGCTCAGCTCCCTCAATTTTAGCCAGAAAATACCTGAAATTACAGAAAAACACACGAACTCGTAGTAAAGTCTAGAAATATGAATTTTTCCTAAAAACTAATGAAAATATACTAAAAACTAACCAAATCATACTAAAAACTATATGAAATTAACCCCAAAAAGCGTATAAAATATCCGCTCATCAGAAATAGAATAACTAATTATTCTCAAATCTCATATAATATTCTCAATTATCATACTATTATTATATTCTTGGTGCTAGCAAAGAATATAATAATATTCCATTTGAATTAATATAATTATTTATTTGATCAAATTAAAATAATAATTAAATAATTCTACAGCAAATGTTAGAACACTCGTTAGTGTGTGACCCCATAGGTTCAATACTAAGCAGGTAGTAAATTAGTCATACTAAATTTACTAATCAAGGTTGGCGTCTAGCAACACTCCTCAACGATCCGATAGTATGAAGTAATATATTTTTACTAAGAACCTCAGAAGAACAAAGTATAATTCCTTTCATCTTTCCAGCTCTTGGTTAACCCTTAGAGTATGGTTTAATTGTCAAATTCTAATTTGTTACCATTATTATAATGAACTGTGAATGACCTAAGAAACTCATTTCTTCCTTCATTCAATCCCCTTGGCCAAGGTTTTATTCATCTCAGTCATTATAATCATAGAGCTCAAACTCTTTACCGAGAGTTGACGGATTCCTTATTGACAAATCATTAATTCTACAAGTATTTAAATCATACCCAATAATCAATATCCATTCAACTAGCACCCTAGGGTATTAGGTGTCGGGAATCAAAGTATAATAAATACATTGTTAATTACTATGACAGTCGCAGGTCAAAGAAAACTCTATTACTATGTTCATCTTAAGAATATCCTATTGACAAATATGCGGTAATTATAACCATTAGGAGTTCTCAGAGTGAGTCAGTTCAATGGTCATATCTCTATATGCACTATCTATATATATAATTTAATAAATGAGATCTATTAATCTTCATCCAATGAAGACCATTATATATATATTGATCTTTCCGGATTATTAATGTCCTTTTTAATAATCCTATGACCAAGAACAATTTAGATTAAATTATAAAAGATTCATCTCTCAATATTGTGATCACTATCACAATGATAAATCTCTAAATTTAATCAAGGACGTTATTATATTAACATTTAAATATAATAACAATAACAAATTATTTAACACGTGATTAATTGGATTGTGGTCATACTACTTATTCCCAACAAAAATAAATTAAGTAACAATTAATTTAAGTAATAATTAACAAAGATTAGCAAACTACATACCAGCCTGCTCTTCGTCTTCATGAAAGTCGCCGATCCATCGGTATACTTCGACGACCTCGATGAAGCCCTGTTAGTTCTTTTCGTCAGATGGCGACGCTTGAACTCCTCATCAGTACTAAAATGGACGTCCAGTTCCTTCTTAATATTTGGACAAAGCTAAATCGTGAGGTGGTCGTACCCTTGACGAACGTCCCGCATCATCTGCTGAAGTCGCTTAGCTATCCAGTGGTCGTAGATCTTTCTAATCAAGATATCATGTTCTAAATTCCATATAAAGTTCTCCTGCACAAAGTAATTCAACAACATTAGTTAGCCGAAATAAAATATAGCTAAGATACAGTTAAATCAACAATATTGGGTTCTTATTGTCCACTTCTGAAACCATTGCTCTCTAGTCTCAGTAGGAATTTTTGTGTAGCTCGGCCATAGGTTGTCGTACATGGACTTAATGACATTGGAGATCTCTTATGTACATGCATTGTTGTTTGGTGTAAACCTATCAATAAAAAAACTTAAGATTAGCAAACACATAAAACATAATAAATTCAAAATATATTGCAGATAAAAGACATTAAAATAGTACTCACGCCTACATTTCATAAGGCCAAATCCTCATCCGTATGACAGACGGTGGTGGAGGGGCATCTGGCTGGGATGCATTAGAAGAATCACCCACCGCGGTCTCTGTCGTTGGAGTTGTAAGGGGTGGAGGTAGGGGCGTAGTAGAAGGAGCCACATAATCGGGATTCATGACCAAGATGAACTGCTGGTCCGGTGGACCCACCTGTGACGTCACAGAGGTCGACGGGCTAGTCGAGATAGAGGGCGATGATCGAGAAGTCCCTAGGGTACCGGTAGTGAAAACCCTCCCTCTACCATGACCACGAGACTGACTCGTGACACCTCTGCTACCTGTCGTCATGTTTGTAAAGCAAATACCAATTAACACTAATCAACATATATACAACACAAATCCTTCAATATTTATATTATTTAAAAATTTTTTTGACATAACCTCTCCTAAAATTGGACATATATCCACCTTTACGGTTCCCACAAATCCAACCAAATTAAAACACAAAGTAGTCCAAACAAATTGAAATTCAAATTCAAGAAACATAAGAGCATATTGAACTAATTTTTATAAATTCTCTAATTGATTCTAAATTATCGCCTATTGAAGCAGCAAGCAACTTGAAAAGGAAATTAAAGCACCAAAAAATAATTTTCAAGTTAAAAATTAAGAACAAATTAAATGAACAATAATATATATATATATATATATATATATATATAT
>NC_029786.2:16680048-16680940 GCF_000816755.2 Arachis ipaensis | reverse complement strand
CTTCACTAAACAACCTGAATAATTAACACAAATCAACAATAATCAACACAAATCTTATTTTATAATAACAAATAAGCTCAGACCTTAATCCAGTCAAAATAAATTAAAATTAAAATTCAAGAAACATGACATCATATTGAACTAATTTATATAAATTCTCTAACTGATTCTAAATTATCACCTAATTGAAGTGACAACCAATTTAAAAAGAAAATTAAAGCATCGAACAACATTTTTTAAGTTAAAGATTAAGAACAAATTAAATGAACAATAATAAAAAATATATAATAGAAACTTCAATAAGAAACTTGAATAATAATCAACACAAATTAACAATAATCAGCACAAATCCTATTTTATAATAGTAAATAAGCTCATACCTTAATCCAGTCCAAACAAATTCAAATTCAAATTCAAAAAACATAACATGTTAAATTAAATTTTTTTTTAAATTTTCTAACTGATTCTAAATTATCACCTAATTGAAGCTTGCAAGCAACTACTTGAAAAGGAAATTAAAGCATCAAAAATTAATTTCCAAATTAAAGATTAACAACAAAGTAAATGAACAATAATAAAAAAAATATACAATGAAAACTTCGCTAAGTAATCTGAATAATCAACACAAATCCTATTTTACAATAACAAGTAAGCTCATACCTTAATCTAGTCCAAACAAATTAAAATTAAAATTCAAGAAACATAACATGTTAAACTAATTTTTATAAATTCTCTAATTGATTCTAATTAAATTATCACCTAGTTAAAGCAGCAAGTAACTCAAAAAAATTAAAACACCAAAAAATAATTTTCAAGTTAAAGATTGAGAACAAATTAAATTAATAATAATAAAAAATATATATAATGAAAACTTCACAAATCAACCTAAATA
>NC_029786.2:16678871-16680027 GCF_000816755.2 Arachis ipaensis | reverse complement strand
TCACAAATCAACCTAAATAATCAACACGAATCCTATTTTATAATAACAAGTAAACTCAGACCTTAATCTAGTCCAAACAAATTCAAATTCAAATTCAAGAAACCTAACAGCAAGTTAAAGTAATTTTTATAAATTCTCTAACTGATTCTAAATTATCACCTAATTGAAGCAGCAAGAAACTTGAAAAGAAAATTAAAGCACCAAAAAATAATTTTTAAGTTAAAAATTAAGAACAAATTAAATCAATAATAATAAAAATCTATATATAATGAAAGCTTCACCAAGAAACCTGAATAATCAACACAAATCAACAATAATCAATACAAATTCTATTTGATAATAACAAGTAAGTTCAGACCTTAATCCTATTTTAGAAGTTCAGAAGCATTACCTGAAATAAATTTTAATAGGGGAAGGGAACAACTGAGAAGGAGTTTCTGACCTTCCTCCTACGCCGGCGCCGAGAAGAAGAGTAGCAGGAGAAGAAGAAGAGTAGAAGCGGCGGCAAAAGCGTTTCCAGCACCAGCAGCAGCCAAACCATACGTGAGAGGGTGCCGTCGGAGGGGACTGTCGAAGAGGTGTTGACGGAGAGGAGATGAGAGAGTTAGAGAGAGAGAGAGAGAGAAATTTGAAATGAAAGGGAAGAGGGTTTGCAGTTCGAATTTAGGGCACGATTACTGTCATTTGCCAGTAACGCGTTGCGGGTCACCAAAACTCAGATTTTCACTAAACGTGTTTACCGTCATAATAATTCAACAGTAAATTTACGTTACATTTCTCATCTATTTTTTTTTTTCGTTTTTTCTCCAATTATTACCAGTAAATTTACCGTTGAAAATAGAAATCCGCTGATAATGATTTTATCTAACGAATTTTACGCCTAAACGGTCAATAAATTCTCCAATAAAATTGATGCTAATGTGCAACGCTAAATTCGACGATAAATCTAACGGAACTCATTAGTGTTTTTTTTGTAGTACCTTGTAACATGCAACGATATACATAAATTTAAAAAAGATAAAAATGTATCTAGATTTAATTTAAGACCATTGGGTAATATTAAATCTAATTTGTGTTATTTATATAATTTACTCTAATAATTATTTAGCGATATTATTTATAGATTATTATTAATTTTAAATTCTTTTAGCAAAAA
>NC_029786.2:16677119-16678832 GCF_000816755.2 Arachis ipaensis | reverse complement strand
ATACTATTTCATTTCATAAAAAAAATTTATAAATTTATATCTTTATCTTATAATTCACCTGTATATATATAGATTATAGTAGTAACTGGAGATATAACGCCCCCACCCACTAGTAAGTAATTTATTAATATTTGTGCATGGATAGCACTTTTAATTAGGATTTACAATGCTCAAGGTTTCATAGACCGTTGATATATCCCTATAAAGTAAACCAAACCACTTTTTTAAAACTTTAATATGTCTCTTTGAACGAAGATGAAATTAAAAGATTTCACAATTAATCATTATTTATTCCATTATATTATTGATTCAAATTAAATTTAATTTATAATCCATTAGCCCCCATGAGCGAAATTGTATCTGGACACATGGATGCGTTGCCTCTAACGACCATTATCATGCTTCAACTTGTTCCATGTTACTAAATTGTTACCGAATATAATCCATGCCCCAACATTTGTATATATGTGTGAACCCATTCTATTACAAATTAAATTAGCAATACATTTGTCTCTATGTGGCTGCTATATATTAAACAAGTGATTATAGATACACCATTTTTGATTCTTTCACTATATATCCACTATGTTTCCACTTTGGAATATAATATAATATAAGATTTCATCAAAGTCCAAAAAGGTACAAACTAATAACTTTATATTATGGAGGCTGTTTTTCCTCTTTTCATTCCTTCCTCTAAAACCTTGATTTATGATCATAATTTAAAGGAAAGAAGAAATAAAACTCACAGTTATAGGCATATCAATTCAAGGGGAAGCTATATCTGGATATACATGTAAGTACTAATTTACTTGCTGGAAATTGTAAATAAATTGTAGTAGCTGAGATCTTGAGATTGCATCTATTGAGATTGAATAATGTCTTATCATGCACTCCCTATTCAAGGTTTTGGGTTTTTAGGGCTTTTTCCGACTCAATAAGTTTAGGATAAATTTTTGTTGTTGATCAATAGATTGTTGCATATATAAGACAAAATTTAAAACATTTTATACTTATTTAAATAAATAAGTGAGTTGATTATATGATGAATCCAAATTGATTTGCACTCAATATTTATACTAGTTTTATTGAATGTTTTTGATAATTTTATCAAACTAATCCAATTTTCTTTTGGGTATCACATTATATTATATTTTTCATTATTAGAATTACCGATTCTTAAATCTTTTATTATATTCTTTATTACAATGCTAGATTTAGTATTTAAAAAAAAAATCATAACTTATACCGTTTATTTATCTAAGAACTATTTTGATTGAAAATTATATATGATGGTATGCATTTATTATTTTTCAACATGATCTGTTAATTATTTGAGGTTAATTTTGAAATAATTATACTAAAATTTTTTAAGTTTTTTTTTTCAAATTTAGAAATAATTATATTTATAGATTCATCTAAAAGTAAGATCAGGGTTTTAGTCAACATAATTGAATCCTTCTTTTGCTAAATATAATTAAAATTTCCGCATAAGCATAGCTAAAGTAATCAATCCGATGAGTGTTTATTGTTAAATAAGCAAAAACAAATGCCAAACCGTACCCCTTGGAAAAAAAAATGTAGGACATTATAGAAAACACCAACTATATTTTTCCCTTGGCAGTCTTACTTTTAATAGGAACAAAATTTTAAATTACATTATATATATAGTGTTAAATTTCTTTTCTAAAATATTCTTTATATATATAAGGC
>NC_029786.2:16673729-16677069 GCF_000816755.2 Arachis ipaensis | reverse complement strand
TGTTTTTTTTTAATTCATGAAACTTGAACATCTAAATTCAATATATTATATATGTGACCAAAATATTTAATTATCATACATAATAATTATCAATCTCACATATATTATGGTTATACACGTTAAATAATAAAAGAAAACACTAGCATGTATACTCATCATTATAGAACAGAAAAAGAGAAGTTATCCTAGCCAACTTGGATCAGTGGAGTGATTAATTTAGTCGTCCACTTAAATAAATGTCGAGAATTTAAATCTTATTTTGTGTATGTAGCAACTTATTAGTTAATGATAAATTTTTAAATGATACGCATAAGTTTTTTTTTTTTTTTTAAATCAATTTTATGTGAAATGTAATCCAATTAGCTGACGCACGGAATCATGGAGAGCAACGTTATTAACTGGGTAAATAAAATTAAAGAATAAATTATAGTTATATATTATATTATTTCTCCTACCAAACCTCTCAACTCTCCCTACCCCTACCTCCGCTTTTTTCTTTCTTGCTGCTTTCTCTTGTTAAACCCTCATCTACTTCTTTCACCCTCAAAAGGTTTGTTTTATTTTTTTTTTTAATTTTTAATTTTTATTCTTTTTTGAATTTCTCTCATTGCTAAATCAAATTATTGTTATGGGTTTATAATGTTTCAAGGTTGTGGGGATGAAGAAAATTATTAATTTCATGGGAAGAAGTTGCACAACCAAACAGTAGTGAATCAAGAGGTAGGTTCAACTTAACTTTCTTTAATTTCTTATTTCTCCTAGAAAAATGTATTACCAAGTATTTCAGAGAGAAAATTACTTTATGAATATTATTGCATTGATTTTTTATAGAGTGAAGATGTTTGTTTAATTGATTATGCAAACAAGAATCAGTGGATTGAACTTCGGTTGGTAGAAGGTTGATCCTAATTGATATTGTTCATCAATTCAATTTTCTTTTATATATATTTCGACAATTAATAAGTTAGTTATCAAATTATTCACCAGTTTCTCTATATATTCATGACCTCAATTTTGAGAACAAATTTGTATGGAATTCATTGTTTGATTTGCATTTGAATGTCTAATATACATTTAGTTTCTTGATACATTGTTTCTTATAACTAACCTAACAAACTCATCTTTTTATAAATGAACCTAACTGATTTTTCACATCTCTAACTACCATTACCCTTGATATTCTCCCCTCAATAAACTTCGCCGTGGGATTAACAACCACTCCAAGTTTGTCTTTAAATTTATGAAACAAAGATGCTGAGAGAGATTTTATAAAGATATTCCTGATTTGATCATCAATCACAAAAATAATGCTAACAACAAAGAGTTCTTTATTGTTTACCATATCTCGAAAGCAATGGAAGTAAATTTCCATATGCTTATAGCTTGTATGAAGGATTGAATTTGCAGCTAACAAAATTGTACTTTGATTGTCACAATAGATGATAGGGACAATTGGTTGATATATTTATAGCTTTTTAAGTAGTTGTTGGATAGAAATTAGTTTTGATTGAACAGTAGTTATAGTTCGATATTCTGCTTCTGTGCTACTTCGGTTGATTTTGATTTGTTTATTACTCCTCTAAGACACCAAATTACATTCTAAGTGGACACCATATCCAATAATTGATTTCCTATCTTATATATCACCAATCCAATCTGAATCTGAAAAGCACAACAATTTTAGAAAAATGTAAACCAAAGTTCTATAGTTGGTATGCATGTATAAATTGAAAAACCTTGTTAATTGAAAAAGATAAATCAAGTCTTAAGATGGTTAAATATTGCAAAGCACCAACTATCTCTCTTTACTGTTTTGGATATTTAAAGTTGTAGACATTGAGTGAGCAATTTTGGTTATCCTTTTTACTGTCTCACTCTTATCTTGTATTTGTGTTATCAATTATGTTATATACACATAAATTTAGCTATCAAATCAGTAATTAATATAGAATATTTATTGAAATATAAAATATATATTATAAATAAATTAAATAATAAATATATTTGTACACAAATAAATATTAGTTGATTGTTATTGATTTTCACTGTTTAATAGAGATTTTTGTTATATTTGAGTAACTTATGGGCTATAATCTTTAGTGCCAACTTTTGTTGATTTGTTGTTATCAGGTTTGTTAGTTTTTTGTTGGAAAGCAATTTATTATTTTTGAATTTAGAATAAAATATTATTTTAATACTTAATATTTGAGCTAAAAATAAAAATGATCCTTAAACATTTTTATTGTTCAAAATTACCCTTAACATTATTTCACAATTTCATACGATTTCTTCATCTTTAGTCTTTGATTTAATTTGTCTTTGCTCCTTGCCTTGCTTTTGTCTTTCCTCCAATATGTAACATCCACTTCTCCTAATTATTTCATTAATACCAAACCCTTTGCCACGGTCACCACCAGATCTTGAAATGATGGCCTTTATATCCATTATTGTTGTTGTGGTTGTGGTGGCAATAATGGCAATGGCTATGGCTATGGTGGTGGTAGTAGTAATGGTGGCAATGGAGGTGCTAATGTTGGGACAATAATAATGATAGTGATAAACTAATAGTGAAGTTAATAATGGCATTATTTTGAACGACTTATTTTAGTCTAAAAAATTTTAAATTTTATATTCCAGTTTTAAAAATTTTAAATGTGTTTAATGTTGTCTCACAATTAAATTTAACACAAACAATTAGCATATTGAAGAGTCAATAATGTTTGATTTTGGTACATAAGTAAAATCAATCAACGATCATCAACATAAAAAATTTTCCTTTTGATTCTTGAGCATTGATGATTGATTGATAGGATTTGAGATTTTTTTTATAAGAAGGACATCGACAAAAAAAAGTGTTACAAAAACGAAAGTTTTAGTTATATTTTTTTAACACACTGAATAATATATGACTTAATAATAACGTTGTTAACGTCCACGTCAGTCATTTTGTTAATTATTTGTGTCAAATTTAACAATAGGACAATATTAAACCCTCTTTAAAACTTTTTGGGATAAAAATAAGACTTTAAAACATTAGAGACCAAATTAAAATTTGACTCAAATATTAAAGATCAAAATAATATTTTATTCTAGGATAATTTTGAAAAATAAAAAATATTAATGGGTATTTTAATTTTCAACTCTGACGTTTGAAACTAAAATAATACTTTATCTATTATTATAAGAGTTTTTTATAATTTGTGTCTTTTTTGTTATGATATCACTTCTTTTAAAAATTTAAATTGATAGGACGAGACATATAAAAATAATTATATTTTTCAAATAAGAATCTTTTTTGGATGTGTTTAAATTTTTGCATATTTTTTTTCTCTTTTAATTT
>NC_029786.2:16648887-16673561 GCF_000816755.2 Arachis ipaensis | reverse complement strand
TGAAGTGCATGCTTTAAGTATTGAAAGAAAATGTATCTAATAAGAGGGTTTATTTTCAGGGATTTAGTATATAGGAATCAATTCTTTAATATCTATTCTAACTATATATGTTTCAAAGAGCAGATTTTCTAAGGATACATTTATGAATACGTTTCTTAGGAGAAAATGGATTAAAAAAAAAATTAAAGGAAGGTTTAAAGAATAAATTAAAATGGACTCCATTTTATTTATCATCTAATTATATTTTTTTGTGCAGTGAAGGTTATCAATGGTTTATAAAAAATGAGGAATTGAATCTATGACTTCTTTAAATTTGTTCACTTTAATTTTAAATTAAATTTAAATCTTAGTTGTTGTTGAGTTTGTTAAGTTAATATAACAGGAGATAATTTTATTTTATTTTTTACTATTGATCAAGAACTGAGCAAATTCGTTATTTTAGGATATTCTGAGTTACTATGATTTCTGTGAGATAATTTTATTTTGTCTCATGTCGAATGAAAAACAGAATTAGAACAAAAAAGAGAGAATGATACAGCCATATATCTTGATTCAATCACCATGAACAATGCAGCTTACATCCAATCTCCACCATAACTGTGGTAGAATTTTTACTATCTTTCATAAAAATTACAATCACCAATTCTCTAAGATTCTACCCAATCCTATCTGGGATAAACCAAATTTCTATCCATTCTTGATTTGGCTAGGTTCACTTTCTAAACTTTCAACCATTAAGTGCTCACCCAACTTAGTAAGGGAATCCACTCAAGATCATGAATACAAAGTAGAAATAAATACAAAAGAGTTTGATATAATTTTCTCGCTTCTTTTCAAGATTATTCTTTTTCTCTTTTCTCTCAGTGACTTTTTCTAATACCTCACATAATGCCTTTTTCCATTGATAAAAAACAAAGAAAGATAAAAACTGAAGAATAAAAATTCAATATAAAATTATGAAGGAGAAGTTAAGTTGGAAAGCTATGAAGTCTCAAACAGTATACTTACTCTCCTTGCTTTAATTTCTAGCTGTTTATCCTTTTTAAAAAAGAGTAAAGCTTTCACAATTTGAACTTGGTTGGACACCTTTAACTTGTTCTTCTTTTTCAAAATTTCATATTAGAGATGTAGGAGAGATGAGACAACAGCAATGATTAGAGTTGGCATGCATCCTTACCTTACTACTTCTCTTTCTTTCTTTTTTGTTTGGCTTCAAGTATTTGAGTCATTTATCCAATTTTTGGTTCCAAATTTTATTTTTAACTTTTGATTTGTAGCAGTGATACACAACTTTCATTTTCTTCATCTTACTCGAATGATGCATGCACAAAAAAAGCATCTTCAACAAATTAGAATAGAAACACAAATATAAAAATTTGGCTTTTTTGATTTGTCTCTGAATTAAATCAGATTTGATTTTGTTTTGTTAGTTCCAAATCTTGACTTTTTCCTTCTTTTTTCTTTTCAATTTTAAGATTGTGATTTACTTTTTCTTGAATGCTTAAACCCTATTTTAAACACCCTTTTTTATTTGTAAAAGTTCTCTTTCTTCCTTAACTTAGCTTAGAGATTAATCACGTGGGTTGTAATCAGAAAAAAAAAATGAATCTTTGATTGGAGTATTGGTCTCATTGAATATGAACTTGAGAAGTGAATTAGTTAGATGTTATAATTAGACTTATTTTAAATATTTTATTTTTCTGCACAAAACATAAATTACAAACATTTTTAGACTTTTAACCAAGATTATAATCTTAGCCATCCTCAAATTATTATTATTATTATTATTCTCAAACTCAAAGTCTTGTAAACCCAGCTTAAGGACTTTTAGTTGTTTAATTTGTTACTGACACTGCTTACAGTAATTTGTAATAATAATGCTCCTTGCGTTCATTGTCATCACCTATATATATATTTTGTTAAATTTTGTCAACTACTTTTATTATCCTTGAACACTTTTCGGGTTATTGTGATTGTAAAATCCCCATTTTCTTTTGACCGTTTATTACCAACAGGAGAATGAGATATGTAAAACAAATTTCAAAATGTATCAAATCTTTATCAATCTAAATGTTAGATGCAAACCCTAGTTTGCACTAATTTATGGAATTTCTAACTAAGAAGAAAATGTAACTAATTATTCCCCTTTTGTGTTGAGCTATGATATAGCCTATAGTACCGTACCCATCATAATTTTTGATATTGAAAAAAGTAACTAAAATTTGAACTAATTAAATGATTGTATAAACATTACTACAGTAGTGAGAATCAAAATTGAATTTTATTGGCAGCATTGTCTTCCATGATAATTAGTTGATCAAACAGAAGAATATCATCTCTTCTAAAGGAAAAAAAAAAAAGGTGATTTTTTTTAAAGATCTCTCAACTCACAAACACACAATTACAGAAACACAAAAGAGAAAATAATGAATAAGAGATTACCAAGATTATTAGAGAAAAGAGAAATAAAACTAAAACATGCCCTATTAGAATGTCCATAAAGAACAACTATCAAACAAAGAAGAAGAAAAGAAATTAAATCTAAGTGAAATTAAACAAGATTTATTTGAAGTAATAACTAGGACTTTCACCTTGATTATTATTATTATTATCCGAAATACTTAGGAGTTGCTCAAGATATTCAACTCCCAAGTCCTCTAACACCATCACACTACTACTTGATGATGATGATGATGATGATTCTTCACTTTTCCCTTTACACTTTGCATGTTGAGTAGTATCATTTTCCTTTGATGATGACAATTTTCTTCTCATGTAGTTTCTCTCTTTGAGTGCAAGTGCTGGTGAATACCCTTTGTTGTTTTTGTTGCCACAACTATACTCAATTCCTTGCAAGGAATCTTTGACCTTTTGGACTGGAAAATTGAGAACAGCATTGTAACCTCTCATGGCAAATGCAGCTTCATCATAAGCCAAAGCAGCATCTTCAGCACAATCAAAGGTTCCAAGCCAAACCCTTGTTCCATTCCTTGTTGTGTCTCGAATTTCGGCTGCGAATTTTCCCCATGGTCTTTTTCTTACACCTATGTACCTTCCTTTTTCACCATGATGAACATCTTCATATTCTTCTTCATGCTTCTTGTTCTTCACATTTTTCTCCTTGTATTTGTTGTTGTTACCTATTTTTGGGACTTGTTGTGAATGCATAGAGAAGTCGATGATATCAAAAGAAGGAGAATCATCAACATTGTTGTTGGAAAATGTTTGGAAGCAAAAATTTGGTGAAGATGATGTGTTCCAGTCTTGGATCTCAAAGAAATTAGGGGAAGTCATTTTTGGCAACTATTTGTTTTTTTGTTGCTTGAATCCTATGAACCTATTGACCCTAGGTAGCTGTAACCCTATTATTTATATAGGTCTTGGATCCCATCCAATTGTTTCTTTAATGTTATAATTATAAACTTATATAAGTTTGGGGAATCTATCACATTGAAGTCCTAAATAATTTAAGATTGCCTTGCTATATGTAAATGAAACTCAAGAAAGACTTCGTTTGTCTTATTAGATTATGGATTGTACAATAGTGATTCATGTTGCTAGTTGCTTTGCACGTGAATTTCAGTAATTTTTGTACTAAGGAATTTTTTTTAGGTGCATTAACAAATAGTTAAAAATATAAGTAGAGAGTGAATTTTTTAAGAGTCCAACTATATATTTAAACATTTTTATTTCCAAGTCCAATTAAGGAGTTCAAAACTCAACAAAAACCACTTTCATTACACCAGTGTATACACATGCGCATTTCAATAACGCTTATTCGTTTTCGTCTTCACATTCTTTCTTCTTTTTCGCATTCTTCTTTCTTCTTTTTCATCTTCCTCATTCTTCTTCTTCGCGTTCCTTCTTCTTCGTCGCGTGTTTTCTCTCAATCATCATTCTTTTATTGCTGTTGTTGTTGCGTCATTTTTTCTTTTCCTCCTTTTAATTGAGGTTCATTTGGATCCAGACATGAATTCGATGTGTTTTGTTGATGATCGAGTCTTTTTAACTATTTGTTCGAAATTGAACTAATAATTTCGGTTCATTTGTGAATTAATTGAGGTTTACTTGATGCTGCTAAGTGTTGACCAAATTTTAAATTTTTTATTTTTTAAATAATTTCGGTTTATTTCTTAGTCTAATTGAGGTTTATTTGGATCCAAAAATAAATTGTATGTGTTTTTTGATGGTTTTCAGTGGCTAAGAGAAGGAGGGGTTGAATCTTAGTCCCTTTTTCACTTGATAACACTTGCTGTTCTTTGAAACACTTTCTGAAGACTTTTTGCCTTTTTGTCTCGTAACTAGCCACGAGACTTTTTCTTTTGTCTCGTATACAGCCACGAGACTTTTCTTTTTGTCTCGTCGATCAGCACGAGATATTTTTAGTTTTATCTCCTGTGCAGCAGAAACAGAAATGGAGTAGAAGAGAGAGAAAATTATACCCAGATATATCCTGGTTCAGCTGCTAAGTGCAGTGCAGCCTACATCCAGTCTCCATCACAAAGATGATGGAATTTCACTATGATCATCGTTTATTACAGACACCAATTCTCCCTAGGAACTACCCTTCCTATCTGGGACAAGTCCAGAATTCTAAACCTAATCCTGAACTTGACTTGGTCACTACCAAACTTTCAACTTTAAAGTGCTAACCCAACTTACAAGGAAATTCCCACAGAATCATGAAACACAACACAGATGTACAAAGGAACTCTAAGGACATCTATGGCTTTTTCTTTTAATTTTGCACTCTCTGCTTTTTTCTGCTCTATAGCTTTTCCATGCAAACCTCACTGTTTGCCTTTTTCCATGAGACTCAAGACAGACAAAATTAAACAGAAAAATTACAAAATAAAAATATTGAAGGAGAAGAAATTCTGTTAGCTTAGGTAGCTCTGAGAACTCTGTGCTTTACACTCTCACTCCTTGAATCAAACCCTGACTGTTCACCCTTACTTATAGGGAGAAGCCTCCAAGGTTGAAACCAAACAAACCAAGCCAATCTTCTTCTTCTTCAAACAGAACCGGTTCAGTCAGAGAGAGAGAAGATATAACCCATCCAAAACCCAACATGCAATTACCTCTAGTCCTTCTTTGGTCACCAACAATCATCAATCCGAACCTTCCATCCTGCCTTGCTCTCCAAGATAAATTCCTAGCTTTTGATGCATGCTTGATGATGACAGCTTCATCTGCTCCAATCTCTGCCTCTTCCATCACGTAGCCACTGTAGCTACCTTCTGTGGTGGTTGAGCAGAATCAGAGACAAGCCATCCCTCAAAGGATCTTCTTCTCTGACCGAAATCTTCTTCAACCATTTTTGGTGTGGAGAAGCCAAGATCTCTTCACCAAATCTTACCATAAGTGAATGAGAATCTTAGCCACATCATACTTTATGTTTTCTTTTTCTTACCATCATTGTGATGGTCTTGTAGCATGCATCTTCTTCTCTTCGGTGGCTAGCTTTAGCTTTCATGGTTTGCTGTGTAATGACCGAAAAGAGAAGAAAGAAATGAGAGAGAGGAAAAGAAAAATACTTAAGTGATCTTGACAAATTAAAAAAAATGATTTGCTTTTACTTTCCTTTGCTTTAGGTAGCGTGCCTCATTAAGGCAACCATCAAATCAATAACAATTTCTCTCTCATTGTTCCAAGGTTTGCATTAACTATCCTTAATAAAATTTTGAATTCCATCACTTGAAGGAAAGAATGAGATCCGTTGAAACACTACAAGAATATGGCCGATTAGCTACCACAAAAAGAGTCGTAAAATCATCGCTAATCTGACGCAAAATATAATTTGTGACGGATTAGCTACCACTTAGCAACTAATGCTTTTGTCGCTAATTACAAGTCGCAGATCAATGAGGCAAACATAGCAGTCGCTAATTCATCGAAAAAAATTTTAGCTACCGAATAGATAGTCGTAAATTCATCACTAAAGTAAAAGCTAATTCCATAGAAGAAATAGACTAAACGGTAGTCGCTAATTAGCGACAAACTCTACTGCAGCAGGCTCATCGCTAAATGCAAGCTAACTTCGTAGATAAAATGAAATGCTTAGTTGACGCTAATTAGCGAGGAATTTTTCTGTACCTAAGTCGTCGCAAATTGTTCGCTAATATGATCGCAAATCTATCACATTTTGTAGCAAATCTATAACTAATCTTTGAAAATTCTTAATCAAATTTGTAGGAATTTTGTCGCTAAACCAAAACTATTCTAAATGAGAGTAGAGACATGAAATAGTCACCAATTTGGTAGGGAATAATGTGTAGTCAATTAGTTGCAATACTATCGCAAAATGTCATCGCAAATTCCTTTTAAACTAGTAACAAATCGATAGATATCTCATAAATATTTCAGTCGCAATAAAGTCTTTAATTTGTCACCATCATCAACAGCGAATATGTCGCTAATTTTTCTAGAATATTAGTTAGAATGCCAATTTCGTCAGTATACTAAAACAAACCTCATTATTTTTTTATTTTAATCATTAAACTAAAAGATTATAATGCATACAAATATAATTAGTTCATCAAAATTATACACGTTTAAAAAAATTCAAACCATGTTTAAAGAAATTAGGTATTGAAGCTTAACCTAATAATAACCAAGCCTTAAGCATGATCAAATGCCTATTCTATCAATTCAATAGCTCTAAAAAACACGACTTAATTAGTAAACTAATAAAGAGAGAAGCTCAATTACAATATCATGTAAAAGTAAGTATTCACTCACTTATTTAAATATGTTTTAATCTGGCTACACAAATGTGATCCTGCTTCTATAAAATTCATTATACATTATACATCTAAGTTTCTCATTGCACATTAAAAATTTTAAAAAACTGAAAAATACAAATAAACAACACCTAAAGCTTAGTAGTTGATAGTGAGATAAATGTATTAAATCACATGCTTCTTCAAAACTATAAGTATCTACATTAGTATCTATGTTTGCAAACATAGTTGGTTGATTTGCTGAGATCCTGGGCAAGGTAGAAATATTATTATATGAGAAGAACCATCTATTTTAGTAAACCTGGAGGCATGAGCAAAAAAATGAAAAGAAGATAAGCCTATGCATTAGGTGAATCATTTTTCAAGGAATAGTGCAAGTAAATATATTCCATGTTCAACATGAAGTATATCATAATGAGTTTTTTTAGCCTAATGTGTATTGATTTACTTACCAATATAGAAGTTCATGTGCTTACCATTTGGACCTGCATAATGAAGCAGCCAATTTTCAATAATTCTCATCAACAAAACAAAACATGTCATCACAAGACAAAAGAAAATGAATTAGAAATGGCAGATAAAAAGCATGGCATCAATGCATAAGACTTAACATTGACAAGGAGACATACACATGACATGAAGCAAAGGAAGTAGAAGCATAGTACCGTGAAGGTGTTATCCTATTTTATTATTAGATCTACCATGATGTTTGGACATAAAAATTCAATGTGTTCATTGCAGTCTTTAAGGAGATGTTTGGCAACTTTCAAAATCTACATAACTATGTACAATAAAACAGAACCGGTGATGTAAGAAAAATGAATGCTTTTCTTCGTCATACAGTTTGGTTTCACACATGAAAATTAATTGAAAATTACAAAAAGAAATAGTTATCAGCATTGTGTGTGTGTGTGTATATATATATTACCGTTCATCCAATTTTGTTGGGGCTGAAATGGTACGGAGTTCTATATGGCTGATTTTTATGAACCATTTTGTTGTTTTTGATGCCATGATGACGTTTGAGGATGCATTTTCTAATGAATTGTGCTCCATGTTACCCACCTTAAAGGTTAAATCTAAGGAAGGTCAACAAATTAAAACCTTTATACAGTTAGAAATTAAATTACAATATGCGTCTTGCAACACCTAAATACCGAAGTCCATGCTCAGCAAACTTATTAATCACTGCATGAACCTTCTTCCTGACATCCTCTTTGCAGTTGCAAAGGGTTATGATCTAAATAAAGAGAAAAAAAAAAGCATTTGTCATCCTTATAACCATCATAAGAAGGTGCCAATGAAACAGGTTTTTACCTTCTCCGGAGCCCCTTTTCTCACACGGGGCCAATTTCCATCAGAATCAATGTAAGTTAGAGCAATCCTCTTGTCTACAGGATTGAATGGAAGAAAATGGACCCCCCTGATTCCAGCTTGAGCCTGGTCAGTCAAAACATTAAAATTATGAGTTAAATCAAAACATTTTATCTGTATCCTTCTTGTCCTAAAGAGAGTGGTTTTACTATATTTACCTCCTTTGGATCAGCAAGCATCCCAACAATTGCAGCACCTATAGCAACCTGATTTTCGTCATAGAGGCCCTTGCAGCAAGAAGGATAACATACTCCTTCTCAACACCCTTAGCAAATACCTCAATCAAGATTCTATCAACACTGAGCTTATTCAATGTCAAGGTTACAGTTTTGTCACTACAGAGGAGATCCATCCCAGCCATTTCCTCAATAGTCATCATACGTTTCGAGCAATTGAGCAAATGCAGAAGTTACCAATTACTGTAAGCACTTTCTAGAAGTGTCCAACTTGGTTAGCGCTGTCCACCAAGTGAGCCGCTTTACCAAAGAAGGCATGCACACCAGTGGCAATCACAACTGCTTCTATCTCACCCTTCTTGACTGTTGATCCAGAAAATATTTCATCAGTTGGATTCTTGGTCACTAGAAGAGATTCTCCTATTAAAGCAGACTGATCAACACTTAGAGGATTGCCCTCGAGAAGACAAGCATCGGCCGGAATGATATCTCCTAATTTAATGTTGATTATGTCTCCTCGTACTCAAATTGCAGCATCTTGTTCACTCCAGTGGCGATCTCTTAAAACACGCAATAGAAAAAACATAACTTGCACTGAACAAATGACAAAGTAACAATAACTAATTGACCATTCAATTAGATCTAAAATCATTTTAGATTTTGACAAAGAAAATAAGAAATATTTTAAAAGTAAAAGTAAATTTTTCATAAGGTTTCAATTTGTTAAGCAAGCATATGTGATTAGATGCGCTAAAAGCAAACAACTTCATCTCATGCACCCAACCAAAGAAAACAAAAACTTTGTATGCAATTCAATTTACTAACCATAGAATAACTAAGTTTGCAATACAGTTCACCTTACTTATCAATCCTTAGTATGAATAACTATAATACTTGAAGAACATGACGCAGCAAACAGTGCAATATTGTTTATGCTTGAGGAAAGGGCTCAAAACATGGAAATTCTAAACCAACTGACAATGACATTTTCCGAGAAACACCAACTACTACACCAGCATTTGGAAGAAATCCTACAAGGTATACTTCACAATCAAACTCTAGCTCTGGATCCAACTAAAATATTGAGTCCCAAATCAGCAAATTTAACTGATTCCAGAATAAAGGAATGGTTGAATTTTTTCAATGGCAAGAAGTATTGTTTATCTTGATAGTAAATATATCTAGCAAATATATTTAAGTTGATGAGAGTATCTTTCAATAAACATAAGCAGAAAGAAACAGAATAGAACAACACAACTTCCTAACCAAGTGAATAGCAGCAATCAGAATACCAGTGAAGATAAAGTAAATTAAAATCAAGAACAAAAACAATAGCAGGAGCAGGAGCAATCAGCCAGCCACATTATAGTGTTAGCTTCGATATCCATTGCTTTATTCTCCTCGATCATTTGTGGAGGAATACACTTTTCTCCTCCTCCCATTACTCTCTACTAAACAAACAACAAGAAGGTGAAATCAAATGTTGTTCAGCAATAATCAGGTACAAATCAGAAGTTCAGACCACAGAACAATAATTAGAAATATTATAACAACAATAATCTGAAAAATCAACAATAATCACATCAACTAAAATAAGAACAAGAAAGGAGAAAACAAATGGAGAAACCTTATAATAACAATAATCAAAACAACAAATTCACCTTATAATAAAAAGTTCAGAACAAACAACCAGAGGAATAATCAGTTTACTGGTAATCAGAATTTAAAACAATAATCAATTTACTAATAATCAAAACAATTATCTGAAATTCAAAACAATAATGGAAACAATACACAAAACTTTGTTCCCAAGCTCAACCCAAATAATCAGTAATTTAGAACATCAATTAGAAGTTCAGAATCAATCTTAATTAATTTCTTTTTTAAAATGAAAAAAGAAAACATTGGTTTACCTGAGTTTGAGAACAGGGGAAGGGGCGGTCGAGCAGAGGTGGTGGCTGACTGAGCTTCACAGGGGCTTCTAGTGGTGGCTGGGCTAACCTTCGCGTGATTGGTGGTGGCAGAGAAGAAGGGGGCAGCGCCGGTGCATTGACCGTCGCACCTTGCAGCCACTGTTGGTGGCGTCGTCATTGAGGGTCACCGGGGAGCAGTGCAGCGCGTAGAATCAATGCAGCACCGAGAAGCATCTTTGACACAGAGAAGAAGATTCTATCCATCATTCGACGCAGACAAGAAGATTTTGAGGAGCTTTGATGCGATGAAGAAGACTCTGAGGCTGGAAGCACAAGGGAGTGAGTGAGAGAATGCTGATATAATGACTGAGACTCTTGAGAGAAGGCAAGGGAGTGAGCTGAGAGAGGGCTAATATAATTTATAGAATAATATATATCATATAAACAAATAATAAGCAAGTATTTGATATTTGAATCTCATTTCATGTATGCAACAATTCATTCACTAGTGACAAATTGTTAAACAAACTGTTAAATAGCAAGCAAGTATTAGGCTTGCATTTTTTCGAGGAGGACGACGGAACACACTAGATGGTGAGACGATGGAGATGATGGGGGTGGAAACAGATATACGATGGCGCGTCAGTGGCTACGAAGACGAAAAACTGGAGGGACGTCACGGCTTCAACGACGTAGATGAAGGGTCACACGAATAGCATGGCTTCAACGATGGCAAACCAAAAACCAGAGACGAAGGCCCAGATGGCTGGAGCATGATGGCAATTCGGTTGTCGGAGACGGAAGGTGCAAGAAGAAGGGCTCGCTCAGTCGCTCTTTGTGCGTGACAGCAGTGACAGCAGTGGCAACAGCGCTGCTCGCGGTGGCAGTGGCGCTAAGTGAGGAAATGATTGTGAGTGAGTGAGTGAGTGAGTGAGGGAAAGATTGTGAGAGCGAAGAGGGTGATGTGTGTCATTTGTGAGTGCGGCGTTGTGTGTATGTTAGTGATGTGTTAGGGTTAGGTTTAGTCAGAAAAATGGTATTTTTTGGAGTTTTGTTAGTTCGGTTCCTCAGTTTGTAAGTTATTAGTTATTAAAAACTAGCTAGCTAATTATTAGTCACAACTTTGGGACTTTAATTATTCCCTCATTTAAAATAACTTTAGATTAGTGACAAAATTGTGACAAATTACATTAGAGTGTTTAGTAAAATAATATGGTATATATAATGATAAGCATTAAATCTATTGAAGATTCACTTGTCAAGTGAGAGGGGGCTTTTACTCACTCTCAAGTTCAAGGATTGAACCTTAAAAAGCCACTTTTTGAAGGGGATTCAAATAGATGCTTTTACAGTGATCCACACCCCGCAGGTCTATGTGTGGAGTGTGCGGATCAAGGAGGAAGTGCGGGTCAACTGCCTAAACCGAGTCCGGTTCGCAACAAAACTGTCCGATTTCAACTTTTGACCGCCATTGATTGAGTTAATTGCAAGTCCGATCTTAATAATGAACCAAACCGGATAGGACATCAATTCACTGTTTTTTCCGTCGAACCAATCGGTGCGATTCGATTCGGTTCTAATAACTATGACAAAGTCGTTTAGACTTGCATTTTTTACGAGTTTGATTTTAAAGTCAAATATCCATTTTTTTACTCACTCTTAAGTTCAAGGATCGAACCTTAGAGACGCCACTTTTGAAGGGGATTCAAATAGATGCTCTTACAGTGATCCACACCCCATTGGTCTACGTGTAGAGTACGCGGGTCAAGGAGGAAGTGCGGGTCATCAACTGCCTAAACTGAGTCCAGTTCGTGACAAAATCATCTGGTTTTTAACTATTTGACCGCTATTGACCGAGTCAATTGCAGGTCTGGTCTTAATAATGAACCGAACCGGATAGGAGGACTTTATATAAATCTAGTTGCCCTGTTTCGATTTACATGCCATTGATTTATTAGGGTGATTTGTAACAATAACAATAACAATAACAATAACAATAACAATAATAATAATAATACGGATTTATATAAAGCCCTCCGTCCTATATAAATCGAATTAAGCTGGTTAGATTTATTTGGAAACATACCACCCATGCCCATGCATAAATATGGCTAGCCTGATTCGATTCGATTTATATGTAAATATGTAAATCGATATTACCTGTTTCGATTTATGTGTAGTTAAAGCTGACCTAATAAATCTATTTAGTCTAATTCGATTTACTACTAAAATTTGTAAATCTAATTACCCTTATTCGATTGGTATAAAAAACGTCTTTGTAAGATTCACGTATCATTTCTTGCTTTGGGTGATAAAATAATATTTGCATGCATTTAGTTTATTTAAATATTTTATCCTATATTTTGTGATTGAAAATATCAACATTATACTCTCATTTTCTAAAAATATTGAATTTTTTAATTTGTCTTTAAAATATATTAGTTTTAAATTTCAATTCAAATTAACAACAAACTTTCCATTAAAAATAACGAAAAATTTGTGATCTAACTGGAAAAAAATATTTTTTAAGAAAAAGCTTTTGATTTGAATTGTTTGTAAAATTTTTGAGAATGGACTTCTTGCTAGAATATTATAAATTATTAGTTATTAAAAATTAGCTAGCTAATTATTAGTCACGACTTTGAGACTTTAATTATTGTCTCATTTAAAATAGCTTTATATTAGTGACAAAATTGTGACAAATTACATTAGCGTGCTTGGCAAATTTGCTTCAAACTTTTCATGAATTTTTCATGGATTTATATAGAAGTTAGTGATTAGTATCAACATGGAATAAGGACAGAATAAGGACTAACATTTTTCTGACAAATTAGTAGCAACATGAAATAAGCGAGAAAAGCAGTTATTAAACGGTCGCTAATTCCTCACTAAATAAGCTTTTGATTAGTGACTCAATTGCGACTAGTTACTTCTAAAATTTTCTCGATTAGCTTTGGATTTGTTATAACTTTGCGACTGATTTTCAACGAGGTTAGCGAGTAATTTGCTACAAAATAGGTAGGATATAGCTTTTGCTTTGCGACAAGATTGCAGTTGCCAAGTCGCTCGCTAAATTAAACTTGCGACAACTTAGCGACAAATGTATTTCGCCCGCTAATCAGCGACTTGAAATCAGCGAACGAAGTGTGTCAGTTGTTAAACGGTCGCAAATTTCTCGCTACTTAGGTCATAGGTGCTCAATATCCGTATTTCCACTTTAGCGACTAATTAGCAAGGAACACTTTCCTAGCTGAATGATATATCTGTTGCGACGAGTTAGCGACGACTATTTTCTGTCGCTACCCTAATTTTGAATTTTACAATATTATGCGACAAATTAGCGAGAAACGAATTGCTCGCTAAAAATAAAAACTTTCGCGACAAATTAGCTAGGAATTTGTCCATCGCAGAATGCATTTCAAGTCTTTGTGATGGATTAGCTAGGGACATTGTTCCTCACTAATTAGCCTTTTCACACAAAGTTTATTTAGCGACAAACTAGTGTGTGAATTGTTTCTCGCTAATTGTATATCAAATACTTGCGACGAAATAGTGACAATAATATCCCTCGCTACTTTACTTTTATTCGATTGAACTCCTAAGTGACTGATTTGCTAGAACATTGTCACTCGCTAATTAATTTGCGAGAAATTAGCGAGAAAATTTTCCTCGCTCTTTTTTTAGCTACAAAAGTCAATCTGCGAGAAACAAACTTACTCGTAAATCTCTCGCTAATCAGTCATTTTTCTCAAGTTCGGGTATTTTGTGACCGCTTATTAATTTTGTCGTTAGTGCGTCACTAATTCCTCGCAAGTTAGTGACGGATTAATGACAAAAAATATTTCTCGCAAAAATTCGTCGCTAATTTGTCAAATTCTTGTAGTGAAAGCAATGAAACTTTGCTTTCTTTGCTTAATTGTTTTGGACCAAACTTTGGTCTCTTTAGCAAAGGTTTCAATTGGGCTTGTAGCAATAATGATTTAAACTGGCCCATATAATGTGATAACAATTCAGCCACACAAACTAAACATTTTTTTTTGCATCAATAATGAATGTATTTATAAAACACTTGAACTTGCAACATTTTCTTTTATTTTCGGCCCAAACATAACCTGCATAGCAAAAATTAATTAATCAACATATATGAATTAATATTTTTATAATTAATTAAATTAATAATGTTTAGTCATCACAAATGTTAACTTAGAGTTTTCCAAACTCATCAATCTCCCTCTTGATGACAAACATTATTAAAATTGAAATGGAAAGAAATTAAAGATTAAAGTATAGAGTACTCCCTTTGAATATTTGAATTTCTCTCCCTTTCTAATTGTCACATGGCTCCCCCTAAATGTATGCTATTTTACCAAAGGAAGCTTTATACCTGTAACTTTAGAAATCAAGTTTAGGTAACTATGTTATTCAACATATTAATTTTTGAGATGTTGAATGCTTGATTTATGAGCAGAATTGGATGACAAATAAAACTCTTTTGTTATCATAAAATAATTTTTCTGCTCAATTTCATATAAAACAATTAGGTACAAAAATTGATGTTTTCCTGAAGCTGCTTTTCAAGCCCTTTTGAAACTATTTTCCAATAAGCAAATCAGAGCAAATTAATTATAGCAAGAAAAATATTTTTAAGTATGATCATCTCAAACCATAACAACTATGCTTAAAGGAACTGCCAAAAATAAATTCAAAGCAGCAACATTTTATCAAGGTAAGTCAAAAGCATCACAATCCTAACAAGTAGGTATTTTACCAAAATAAATCAATTAAATTACAAGCATTAAGAAGCATTAATCAAGATAGAACAGGTACATAATCAACCTCAAACATATCATCTTAACAAGATATTAAAACATGAAACAAGGAAGATCATGAATCCTCAAGAGGATTTCATCCCCTGTTTTGTGAATTTCAATTTTTCTACACTATTTCTCCCCCTTTTGGCATCAAGGGGCACCTGCAAAAAAAATGACATAGAAAACAAAATATGCAAAATATACCCAAAATGTTACAAGTGTATCATCAAGTCATAGGTCCAACAGTATCCAAACAGACAAAATAGAGTATCAAATTGAGCCTAAATATGCCAATATCAAATACTAAAAAAAAAACAGATTAATCATCAAATAAGTGAAGCTCAGATTCGTCAGCCTCTTCGTCACTACTAGCACCCAACTCCTCCTCAAAGCTCTCCAGCATCAGACTTACCCTATCCTTGCACCTTATCCAAGCCCTCTCATTTTCATAGGCTAGCTTGTGGGCCGCCTTATGGGATTGTACCATTAGCTCTGACATGTTTGAGAATTCAGTGAGGATTTCTTTGATTGATTCTGTTGCCTTGGAGGACTCAGGCCGACTCTCAAAATCACTATCCGAAGCTACAGATTTCTTCCCCTTGGTTCCCTTCACAGCTCCTCCTCCTTTGATCATAGATACCTTGTTTTCTACAGCCTCATTTAGGAGATCAATTTTAAAATATTCAAAAATACTTGTTAAAAACATGCCATAAGGCAGATTCGTCTTTTTAGTGCTCTTAACTGATTTTCACATGTATTTGATCATAAGATAACCAAATGATATAGGAGTAGATGTAACAAGAGCAAAAATGATGAGAGAGTCAGAAAAGGTTACTCTATTATGGGAACCGCTTTGCGGGGTCAGAATGTGGGTGATGATCCTGTGAAGCAGAGAGTTGGTAGGGCCGAGTGCTTTGTGGGTAGAAGTAGTGCTGTCCAAGTCAGATAGGTTTTCACAGATATGTTGCAGGACGATTTTGTACCTGACCCCAACCTGGGAGTCTCACTTCTCAGCCATATAAGCTCTTGGCCCCGCATCCGTATAGCCCAGGATAATTCCAATTGTCTCAGTGTTCAGTGTCATGTAAACCTTCTTGACATAGGAGTGGATGGTGCCATCAATCAGTCGCATGTTGGCATAGAACTCACGTACTAAACCGGGTAAACCGATTTCTGGATGTGGAGCAGTGGTGTCCATTGGAGCAGTTCAAACAGAGAAGAAACATTGATCCCTTTGTTGGTGAGTGAGTCGAGATTGATGAGATAGGTGGCACAGAGATGGCGCTTTTCCAGAACCTCCTTATGGAATTCATATGAGGCGCATGAGTTGAACCTGGCCGGATCAAAATGAGAGTGTGGTTTGTTGAACTTGTTCTTGAAATCCAAAGACTCCAGGTTTGCTGGCTCCTTGGTATTGTGCAGTGCGAACCCTTTTGTTTTCTGGGAACTCCTTCCGGGTGTGGCCTTCTTTGGTGGTGAGTGTGGCGGTGAAGGAATGGGTGAGGTGTGTGATTCTTCTTCTTCCTCCACGGAAAATTTTTCTTTCTTTTTCCTTGAAGATGTCTTCGTAGCTATTACCTTCCTCCTCATTGTGTCTGTGTGTTTGGATGGTGGGGAGGGAGAAGATGAAGAGGTAAAATGGATATGTATGTGGGTGTGAGATTAAGGAGTGGAAGGTTTTTGAGAGAAGAGAAGTCTTTCACTTTTTCTAGGGGCGATTTTCTTTTTCATGATAAAGAAATTGGAGAAGTGGAATAGGAAGAGTTGAAGAAGACCGAATTGAGTGAGGGAGTGGGAAGGTTAGGGACGTAATAAATGTGGAGTGGAGAGAGAATTGGAGGGAGTTTAATGACCATTTATGAGCGGTCATTGCCCAAGGGAGTTTCTCTTTTATTTGAAATAAACTGAAAAGTTGTTTCCTAGAATCAAGGGATTAGATGAAAAAGAAAGATTTAATTTGACAATAACCACTTCCAACAAGATTTGATGAGACAACAAAGAGAGATTGTGATTTACCCAAAAAGCAACTAACAAAACGGTCAAAGTGGGGTCAAAGAAATTTGGTGGCGCCCATAAGGATTAATTTCTGCGCAGTCTCTCCCTTGATCATAGCTCTTCCAATACTCCCTGATTTTTATCTCCTGTTTTCCTATGAGATAAAACTGAGCAGAATCAAACATTTTACAAGTTATCAATAGAACTTAAATCAAACATTCCCAAACTTTTTCTCAAAGTGCAGAATCTGTCTTCACAGAGTGATTTTGTAAAAATGTCAGCAAGTTGGTCTTCAGATTTTACAAATTGAATATCAATAGTATCTTTTTGCACATGTTCTCTAATGAAATGATATTTAATTTCAATGTGCTTGGATCTTGAGTGCAGAACAGGATTTTTTGAAATGTTTATAGCACTCATATTATCACAAAATAAAGGTATACTATTGATCTTTAATTTGTAATCTTCCAACTGCATTTTTAACCAAATTAGTTGTGAACAACATGCAGATGCAGAAATATATTTAGCTTCAGTTGTGGATAGAGCCACTGTGGCTTGTTTTTTGCTTGACTACATGTTGAGTGAGCTTCCAAGGAAGCAACACATGCCGGATGTGCTCCGTCTATCCACTCTATCTCTCGCATAATCTGCATCACAAAACCCTACTGCACAAAAGTCATCAGATTTAGGATACCACAAGCCATAATCACTAGTTCCCTTAATGTATCTAATGATGCGCTTAACGGCCGAATGATGGGATTCTTTTGAGTGAGATTGAAACCTTGAGCATACACCCACACTTTGAACAATATCCGGTCTAGAGGAGGTAAGGTACATAAGTGAACCTATCATTCCTCTATACTTTGTTTCATCCACATCTTTGCCATCATCATCCTTTTCAAGTTTTGTATTTGGATACATTGGTGTTCCCATTGGTTTGGAACTTTCTAGGCCAAATTTTTTGATAAGTTCTTTTGCATACTTTCCTTGGTGATTAAAGGTACCACTAGGAGTTTGTTTAATTTGGAGGCCAAGAAAGAAAGTTAGCTCTCCCATTAAACTCATCTCAAACTCACTAGTCATGAGTTTTCCAAACTCTTCACACAAGGACACATTGGCCGATCCAAACACAATGTCATCCACATAAACTTGAACTAGGAGAATATCATCATTAGATGCTTTAATAAATAAAGTAGTGTCGGTGGTACCCCTTTGAAATTTATTTTCCAACAAGAAGGTACTAAGCCTTTCATACCAAGCTCTTGGAGCTTGTCTAAGGCCATAAAGAGCCTTAGAGAGTTTGAAAACATGATTTGGAAATTCTTTATCTTCAAAACCCGGGGGTTGTACCACAAACACTTCTCTATCAATAAAGCCATTAAGAAAAGCATATTTTACATCCATTTGAAATATTTTAAAACCCTTATGGGCAACATAGGCAAGAAGCAACCTAATTGCTTCCATTTTTGCTACCGGAGAAAAAGACTCATCAAAATCTATACCCTCTTCTTGATCGTAACCTTGGGCCACTAATCTAGCCTTGTTACGAACAAATTTTCCATCCTCATCTAATTTATTTTTAAACACCCACTTAGTACCCGTAACTTTCTTACCATCCGGATGAGGTACTAGTGTCCAAACCTCATTCTTGTCGAATTGAGCCAGCTCCTCTTGCATAGCTTTGACCCATGATGGGTCTTCAAGAGCTTGTTTTACATTGTTGGACTCCATTTGTGACAAGAAGGCAAAGTTGCTTGGTTCAGATTGTCTCTTGGTTGAGGATCTTGTTGTTACACCTTCAGAGGGGTTTCCAATGATGAAGTCATGAGGATAACCCCTCATAGACTTCCACTCTCTAGGCTTTCGGAGTGGTGTTGAACTTTGATGAGCTTCTGCGGGTCTTTCTGTTTTAGTTTCTCGTGCTGGCTCAGGAGACAAAATGGAAATGTCTCCTCCAATCTGACGAGACAAAACTGGACTAGCAGATTCTTCATTTTGAGCAGACTTGAAATTTTCTTTACTTGTTCCAACTTCTTCACAATTGGAATCATTATCTATCACAGTACTGGGAATTAAATTAGAATCACAAAAAGTAACATGTATGGATTCTTCTATGGTCCTATGTTCTTTGAGATAAATCCTATATGCCTTGCTAGTGGTGGAGTATCCAACAAACATCCCTTCATAGGATTTTGGATCAAATTTACCAAGGTTTTCTTTATTATTAAGTACAAAACATTTGCATCCAAAAACATGAAAATACTTAAGATTTGGAGGGGTTCCTTTCCATACTTAAGATTTGGAGGGTTCTTTTCCATAGCTCATAAGGTGTTTTCTTCAACCCTTTTTCTAATAATTGTCCTATTCAAAATGTAGCATGCTGTATTTACAGCTTCAGCCCATATAAATTTAGGAATTTCATTATTACAAAGCATGGCCCTAGTCATCTCTTGAAGGCTTCTATTCCTTCTCTCAACCACCCCATTTTGTTGAGGGGTTCTAGGGCATGAAAAGTTATGAGCAATTCCAAAGTCATCACAGAATTTTTCAAAGTCTTGGTTTTCAAATTCTCTTCCGTGATCACTTCTCAAATGAGCAATTTTTAAATCTTTTTCATTTTGAATTTTCTTGCAAAGGGTTGAAAAAGCATGAAAAGCATCATTTTTATGAGCAAGAAAAAGTACCCAACCAAATATAGAGTAATCATCTACCACCACAAGACCATAGTGTTTACCTCCTAAACTTTGAGTTCTTGTTGGACCAAAAAGATCAATGTGTAACATCTCTAATGGCCTTTTGGTTGAGATTCCATCTTTTGATTTAAAAGAGGATTTTACTTGTTTGCCAAATTGGCAAGCATCACAAGTAAGATCCTTATCAAACTTGATATTTGGAATTCCTCTAACCAAAATTTTCTTGACTAGCTTAGAAATTTGATACATGCTAGCATGACCCAACTTTCTATGCCATAGCCATTTTTCATATTCAAGAGAAGCAAAACATGTTACATTTTATTCTTTCAAGTCTTCAAGAGTCAATCCATACACATTATTGTACCTTTTAGCTTCAAATAAAATATCCCCAGTTTTCTCACAAACAACCAAACATACAAACTTTCTAAAAATAACTTCAAAACCTACACAATTGGCTTACACTAAGTAAATTATGCTTCAAACCATTTACAAGAAGAACATCATTTATATAAGATGAAAAGCTTTTACCAACTTTCCCAACAGCCACTATCTTTCTTTTAGCATAATCACCAAAAGTGACAAATCCTCCATCATATTCATCAAGCTTTATGAAGAAGGTTGTCTTTCCGGTCATATGCCTAGAACATCCGATGTCCATATACCACATATTCTCGTTCCATTTGGATGCTAGGCATACCTGTTCAACGTGGTCATCCATAAGACAAGGTTGAGACTTGGTTTCGGATTCTTCATCATCTTCTGAATCATTTTCCAGATCCTCCCATGATGCCATCAGTCCCTTTTTCTTTCCTTTCTTCGGCTTTTCTTCCTTCTTCAACTTAGGGCAGTCAGATTTAAAATGCCCTGTTTCTTTACAGTTGTAGCATGTCACCTTGCTGAGATCTTTCTTCTGTTTTCTTGAACTGCCTCCTTTGCCTCTTTCCTTGAGCTTCACCATTTTCCTAAATTTTTTGGCAAACAACACAAATTCATTTTCAGAATCACTGGATTCATCATCCAAGGGGTTAGTCACAGATGTAAAAGCAATTCCTTTCTTTTTTAAATCTTTTTTCAAATAAGTTTTTTCAAAAGCAAGAAGGTTTCCTCTCAAGTCATCATATGTCATGGAATCAAGGCCACTACTCTCAGAGATTATTAATGCTTTTGTTTTCCACTCTTTTGTGAGACATCTCAACACTCCTCTTACTAGCACAGATTCAGGATACTTGATTCCCATAGCATCCAAGCCGACAATGATGATGTTGAAGCGCTCAAACAATTCATCAATGGATTCTCCTTCCTTCATTGCAAACATTTCATACTCTCTGTTTAACATATCTATTCTGGTCTTCTTTACAATGGTGGTTCCTTCATGAGTCACTAGAAGTTTGTCCCAGATTTCCTTTGCCGTTGTGCATCGTGATACCCGTCGGTATTCCTCGAAGCTGATAGCACAGTTGAGTAAGTTGATGGCCTTGGCGTTGAGTTCAACCTTCTTTCTGTCTTCTTCAGTCCAGCTTGCTTCTGGTTTAAGAGAGATAACTCTTTCGACACTTGTGACGGTTGGATATTGAGGACCCTCCAGGATAATCTTCCAAAGTCTGTAATCTACTGCTTGCACAAAGATCTTCATTCTTTCCTTCCAATAGGTGTAGTTTTTCCCATTGAAAAGAGGAGGTCTGTTGCTTGATTGTCCTTCAGTCAAGTTGTATGACACCAGATTTGAGCCACTGTTTTCTGCAAAGCTTGATCTCTTTGAGACCAAGCTCTGATACCAATTGATGGTTTTCAGTGGCTAAGAGAAGGGGGAGTTGAATCTTAGCCCCTTTTTCACTTGATAACACTTGCTGTTCTTTGAAACACTTTCTGAAGACTTTTTGCCTTTTTGTCTCGTAACTAGCCATGAGAACTTTTCTTTTGTCTCGTATACAGCCACGAGACTTTTCTTTTTGTCTCGTCGATCAGCACGAGATATTTTTAGTTTTATCTCCTGTGCAGCAGAAACAGAAATGGAGTAGAAGAGAGAGGAAATTACACCCAGATATATCCTAGTTCAGCTGCTAAGTGCAGTGCAGCCTACATCCAGTCTCCATCACAAAGATGATGGAATTTCACTATGATCATCATTTATTACAAACACCAATTCTCCCTAGGAACTACCCTTCCTATCTGGACAAGTCCAGAATTCTAAACCCAATCCTGAACTTGACTTGGTCACTACCAAGCTTTCAACTGTAAAGTGCTAACCCAACTTATAAGGGGATTCCCACAGAATCATGAAACACAACACAGATGTACAAATGAACTCTAAGGACATCTATGACTTTTTCTTTTAATTTTGCACTCTCTGCCTTTTTTCGCTCTATGGCTTTTTCATACAAACCTCACTGTTTGCCTTTTTCCATGAGACTCAAGACAGACAAAATTAAACAAAAAAATTACAAAATAAAAAATTGAAGGAGAAGAAATTCTGTTAGCTTAGGTAGCTCTGAGAACCCTGTGCTTTGCACTCTCACTCCTTGAATCAAACCCTGACTGTTCATCCTTACTTATAGGGAGAAGCCTCCAAGGTTGAAACCAAACAAAACAAGCCAATCTTCTTCTTCTTCAAACAGAACCGGTTCGGCCAGAGAGAGAGAGAAGAGATAACCCATGCAAAACCCAACATGCAATTACCTCTAGTCCTTCCTTGGTCACCAACAATCATCAATCCGAGCCTTCCATCTTGCCTTGCTCTCCAAGATGAACTCCTAGCCCTTGATGCATGCTTGATGATGACAGCTTCATTTGCTCCAATCTCTGCCTCTTCCATCACGTAGCCACTGTAGCTACCTTCTGTGGTGGTTGAGCAGAATCAAAGACAAGCCATCCCTCCAAGGATCTTCTTCTCTGACCGAAATCTTCTTCAACTATTTTTGGTATGGAGAAGCCAAGATCTCTTCACCAAATCTTACCATAAATGAATGAGAATCTTAGCCACAGCATACTTTATGTTTTCTTTTTCTTGCCATCATTGTGATGATCTTGTAGCGTGCATCTTCTTCTCTTCGGTGGCTAGCTTTAGCTTCCATGGTTGCTGTATAATGACCGAAAAGAGAAGAAAAAAATGAGAGAGAGGAAAAGAAAAACACTTAAGTGATCTTGACAAATTAAAAAAAATGATTTGCTTTTACTTCCCTTTGCTTTAGGTAGCGTGCCTCATTAAGGCAACCATCAAATCAATAACAATTTCTCTCTCATTGTTCCAAGGTCTGCATTAACTATCCTTAATAAAATTTTGAATTTCATCACTTGAAGGAAAGAATGAGATCTGTTGGAAGCAATGAAACTTTGCTTTCTTTGCTTAATTGTTTCGAACCAAACTTTGGTCTCTTTAGCAAAGGTTTCAATTGGGCTTGTAGCAATAATGATTTAAACTGGCCCATATAATGTGATAACAATTCAGCCACACAAACTAAACAGTTTTTTTTTTGCATCAATGATGAATGTATTTATAAAACACTTGGGCTTGCAACATTTTCTTTTATTTTCGGCCCAAACATAACCTGCATAGCAAAAATTAATTAATCAACATATATGAATTAATATTTTTACAATTAATTAAATTAATAATGTTTAGTCATCACAAATGTTAACTTAGAGTTTTTCAAACTCATCATTTTTGTTGATGATTGTGTCTTTTTTACTGCTTGTACAAAACTAAACTAATTTCGATTCATTTGTGTGTCAGTTGAGGTTCAGTTGATGCTGCTATTAAGTTTTGACCACGTTTTTTATTCCTTAAGTAATTTTGATTCATTTATTAGTTTATTTGAGGTTCATTTGGATTCAGAAATGAATTCGATGTATTTTTGTTGATGATTGAGTCTTTTTGACTGCTTGTTCAAAATTGAACTAATTGAATGGAACGGAGTAGAATCTAATGCCATTGAATAAAGTAATAATGAATAATTTCATTCTTCTTTACTAAAAAATTTGGCCAATACTTATTAGCAGTAGCAAGTGAACCTCAATTAGCACACAAATGATCCGAAGTTAGTTTAGATTTGAACAAACAGTCAAAAAGACTCAATCATTAACAAAAACACATCGAATCCATTTCTGGATCCAAATGAATCTCAATTAAACTAAGAAATAAACCGAAATTATTTAAAAAATAAAAAATTTAGTCAATACCTATTAGCAGCTTCAAGTGAACCTCACTTAACACTCAAATGATCGATCGAAATAAACTAAGAAATGAATCGAAATTATTTAATGATGACATCAGAGAAAATCAGAACCAATAAAGATGTTAGAATGTTGATGTATGTTATTGGCGACGATGATAACGAAAGAGAAAGATAACAAAAAAAGAAAAGAAGAAGAAGAAGACACAACATCGAAGAAGATTTGCCGTTTACGTTAAAAGTGGGAAGTTGTTTAAATATAAAAGTCTGTTATGTAGCGCATAGATGTAGAGAAGATTATAACAACTTGGTTGGACTTAGTAAGTGAAATCACTTAGATGCAGAGCATTATTCATTTTTTTAATCCATATCAGTTAATATTTTTAAATTTTAAAATTTTAAATCTTAAGTTATAATTTTAAATTTTAAATATTCTAAAAATAAATATAATAAAAAATAATTTATTCATAGAGGATTGTGGCATGTAGGTGTAGATGGTTTTGGATGCATGTTGATTAGGGCAATAGCGCATAGGTTGTAGAGTTTTACAATGTGGCACATATTCACTTAGAGAGGATATTAACGAATTTAGTTTTGAGAAGATTTGGAGAGAAGGAAAAAATATTTAGAAAGATTAAAGTTAATTTATGAGTTTTATTGTTAATTTATGAGTTTTATTTTTCAGAGTACGAGGAATTTGGATGTCTTTATCAACTTTTTCAGAATTTTTAAAATTCTTTATTTTTAAATTTTTCCAAATTGAAGGGTTTCATCATATTTCAATTTAATTAATTATCTTT
>NC_029786.2:16647958-16648841 GCF_000816755.2 Arachis ipaensis | reverse complement strand
CTGATAATAAATTATTATTTATCTTCTTATATATCCTCGATATTCAAATAGAATTCCTAGGAAGTCAATGGAATATTTGTATAACGTGTACAATGGACTGAGTTAAAAAATAAACATCACTCATACTATCCAGAATAATCAAACATTTCATGTTATGAAACTACTCATCCCAAAAGCTTAAGTTGATTTTGGGGTTCACCAAAGATCAAACTCTTGACCTTTCGAATCTAGAGCACTGATACCATGTCATGAAACCATTCATCCCAAAAGGTTAAGCTAATAGGAAAAGGTAACACTAATGATTATATCTCTAACACTGAATCGAACATCTCTAAACCTCCATTATTATACATATTGTAGAAATATTCCATTAACTCCCTGTACTTCCTCATTCAAATAAAAAGGTTAAAATTGTAAAAAAATGTAGTAAATCTTCAAATTCCTCTTCCTTGATTATTTTTAGCTCGTGAAAAAAAAATTAAAAATTTTTAGCCATTCTTTAACTTCTCTTGCTCTTCTTTCCAAAACATTCCCTTCAATTTTCTTTCTCTCACGATTCACGAGAGCATGTTTGGGAAGGACCGTGAAATAAGAAAATAATCAAAATTAAATAATCATGTTTTAGTAAATTAAAATAAAAAAATTATAATCTTAACTAATAATTTGAAATCCAAATATTGCTTATAAGCGATAGCTAGCAACATTTTGAATCTTATGATCATAAGTAGGGTTAAAAATAAATCGAATCGAATCAAGTTTTGATGGCTTAGACAAATCTAGTTTATATTGTGAGTATTTGGTTTAAGTCTAGATTTATTATTTTTTATAATTTTTTTTTAAGTTTAAGTTTGACTTATTTAAAAATCTAATAAGTTCATAAACC
>NC_029786.2:16634748-16647879 GCF_000816755.2 Arachis ipaensis | reverse complement strand
AATAATTTATTTTTATAAAAATAATATTTTAGCAAAGTAGTTCAACGAGTTTCACAAGCTTTAAAAAAGCCTATAATTTATTTATTTTTTAATTGTCCGCGGTATGTATTTTCAGTCCAACAAGTCAAAAACTAATCTTGTCGCGAATCGGAACTCCATTTAAGGGTCTGCCGCTGGCCAATGAATTGCTGCATGTACAAGACAGAATTCGAATCCCCATACTTACTTAAGCGGACGAGTAAACTGACCATTTGACAAACTCAAGTTGATTCAATTTAATCTTTATAACAGTCAAACTACACATCCAAGTTTTTTTGGCAACCAAGTTGACCTAAACTCAACAAAAACCACTCTCATTACACCACCGTATACACGCGCGCGCTTCAATAACGCAAACATATCCTTCTTCGTCTTCGCGTTTTTTCTTCTTCGCATTCTTCCTTCTTCGCTTTCCTACTTTCTTCTTCTTCTTCTTCGCGTTCTTCCTTCTCTTCACCTTCCTCCTTCTTCTTCTTCACGTTCTTTCTTCTTCTTCACGTGTTTTATCTCAATCGTCATTCTTTTATTGCTGCTGTTGTTGCTGCGTTTTTTCTTTTTCTCATTTTAATTGAGGTTCATTTAGATTCAGAAATGAATTCGATATATTTTTATTGATAACTGAGTTTTTTTTACTACTTGTTCAAAACTGAACTAATTTCGGTTCATTTTTGTGTTAATTGAGATTCACTTGATGCTACTGATAAGTATTGACCAAATTTTTTATTCCTTAAGTAATTTCGGTTCATCTCTTAGTTTAATTGAGGTTAATTTGGATTCAAAAATGAATTGGATGTGTTTTTGTTGATGATTGAATCTTTTTTATTGCTTCTTCAAAACTAAACTAATTTCGGTTCATTTGTGAATTAATTGAGGTTCACTTGATGCTGCTCTTAAGTATTGACCAAGTTTTTTTCCTTAAGTAATTTCAGTTCATTTCTTAGTTTATTTGAGGTTCATTTGGATCCAGAAATGAATTCGATGTGTTTTTGTTGATGATTGAGTATTTTTTACTGCTTCTTCAAACATTGAACTAATTGAATGAAATGGAGTGGAATCTAATGAAATTGAATAAAGTGATAATGAATAATTTCATTCTTCTTTACTAAAAATTTTGGTCAATACTTATCAGCAGCATCAAGTGAATCTCAATTAGCACACAAATGAACCGAAATTAGTTCAAATTTGAACAAATAGTAAAAAAGATTCAATCATTAATAAAAACACATCGAATTCATTTCTAGATCCAAATGAACCTCAATTAAACTAAGAAATGAACCGAAACTACTTAAGGAATAAAAAATTTGGTCAATAGTTGTCAGCAGTATCAAGTGAACCTCAATTAACATACAAATGAATTGAAATAAACTAAGAAATAAACTGAAATTACTTAATGATGGCATCAGAGAAAATCAGAACCAATAAAGATGTTAGCAAAATGTTGGTGTTATTGGTGATGACGATAACAAAAGAGAAAGATAACAAAAAAGAAAAAGAAAAAGAAGAAGAAGAAGACACAACATTATGGAAGAAGAAGAAGAATGAGGAGGAGGAGGAGGAGGAGGAGGGGAGGAGGAGAAGAAAGGAGAAAAAAACATGCGTGCGCGAATTTAGAAGAAGAAGTAGAATAATAAAGAAGAGGAGGAGGAAGAGGAAATAGAGAAGGAGAAAGAAAAGGAGAATGAGAAGGAGAAGGAGAATGCGCGTTGTTCCTGCCTGGTTGTGGCCGAGCTATATTTCTTCACGGAGAGCGAGTTGGCCGACCTTGTAAGTAAACCAAAACACGTCTCGACCACCAAGTGAAACAAGAGGGGGAGCACCTGCAAAAAGCACTCCGACGCTCAAGTCAGTTAATGAGAATTATATGGAGAGTTTTTAGCTTAGAACGATAATATACCTTTTCAACTCCGACTGCTAGCTTTATAACTCGGAGGTAATGACCGTTTGGGTCTAAATTGACCGTTTCTGTGTAACCAATCATAGAGGTTTAATGCCATAAAGTCGGCAGAGTTAATGCGCCGATTTTAAAAAGAGATTTGCCGAGCTATAATTCGTAACCGACGTATAACGGTTGTATCACAGCCCCCAAGCTTAGCCTGTATTTTAAATGAGGCAGGTTGAGCTTTTGAATCCATATAGCCGAATTATAGCTCGGAGTAAGGATGGAGCCCCCAGTTCAACTTGACTCATTTTCTTATAATGCTGATAAAAATTATTATTTAAATGAATAGTAACGGCCATGATGGCATGAATTAATGATTGTCAACACTTTTCAATGCAAGGCTCAAGTTCCTAAGTAGGCTTAGAACCGTTGCAAGTGGGTTTTGGGTTAATGGCTATGATCAAAACTTGGAACTGAAAGGGTTTCATTAAATGAATGGGAAAGAAATTTTTTCTTTTCAAGTTACGCTTTTCGTGGGATCACAGCTGCTGCTTAAACTTCATCCTTCTTCAAAAATAATGAGTAGAAGAGGTTAGTAACCGTATTTTCTTACTTGCTGCCTTTCTGATTTCTGGCTTTGAGAAAAAGGAAAATGAGTGACAAAAAGGCAAAAGCTTTACCTAAGATAGAAGATTGTGATTCTTATGAGTGGGTTGATGGCGATGTGAAAATAAGGGCTTCTCTGTTCTTTGATAGAGAGAGTTTCGAAGGGCTGAACCAGTCAAAGATGGTCAGACCAGGTTTTCATGTTGAGTTGTTGCCATGCAACCGCATGGATCGAGTTTTTCACAGAAAGAAAGATTTTGAAAACTTTTATATGTACAGTTGTGTTCTTGAGAAACTGTTTGTAAAACTGCCTTTTACGAATTTTGAATGTGATTTGTTAACCCAAATGAACTGTGCACCCTCTCAAGTCCATCCTAACGGATGGGCATTTATTAAATGTTTTCAAATTTTAATGGAGTTTTTGGAGATTGAACCTGATTTAGAACTGTTTTTTTCATTGTTTCAAGCAAAGGGTGTATGGAAAGGTCTTTGGATTAACCTGAATAGTACCCATGGGTTTTCTGTTTTCAAACTATATAAATCTTCTTTCAAAGATTTCAAGGAAATATTTTTTAAGGTAAAGTCGGTGGATGAAGAATTTCCATTCTATTTAGATGAAAATCTTGGGGAAAAATTTCCCCTTTATTGGTGCTGTCAACCTAATCATATCTTAGGTCCCGAACTAATAACACCTCGGAATGAGTGCATAATAAGTTTTTTGATGAAAATGGTTGATCGGGGTGGTTTAGTATCTGTGTCGGACCTGCTTCCTTGGGAAGAGGATAGGGCTTCTGTTGTGCAATATTTTGGTGAGGCATTGTTTGTGCTACCTATGTTAGATTTGTCTTTGTTTTTCATCATGCTGAACAAGCTTTGTTTTACTGTTTGTTTATTAGGTGGGAAATATCCTGGAGTTTCGGCTTCGAGCATGAGGGCTCGGTTCAAAATGAAAAACTTTGAGGGGTCCTCTTCAAATGCTGAGAAGGTAGAAGGTGAGGTTGAAGTGAATCAACCGACATAGAAGAAGAAGGGGATTGTTTTTTAAAAAGAGAAAGTCTGAAGTGATTAATCTAGAGGAAGGGGATAAGGTGGTACTGCTAAGTGAATTATCGAGTTTCACTGTTAAGCAAGAAAAACTGCATTCTTTTGAAGAGGAGGGTGATGGTTCCTCTGTGTGGGATAAAAACTTCCCTTTCAACGTCTTGGCAGATGAAATTGTTCAGTCTGCTCCCGATGTTGCTCGCATTGAGGAGGTCGGGGATGTTGGCATAGACCAATTCATGCAGGTCAGTTGGGTTTTATACATGTGTATATATATGTATTTTTTTTTGAGAATATCGGATTAACTTTTTTTTTTTCTATTTGAATAGGTTTTGGGTTTTCGGCTAGTCAGTATTGGGCGAAGCCAAGAAAAAAGGCATAAGAGGATACTGGATAGCAGTTTAGAGATTGCCGACCTAAAGGAGCAAGTGAAATCGAAGGAAACTGTTCTTGCCGAGCTGAAAAAGGAGATGTCAGTTGCAAAAGAAAAACTGAAACTTGAAAAAGAGGAACATGAAAGAGCGGTAGAGTCTCTAGGAAAGAAGGTAAACGAACTGTCCACAATGAGTGACCAGATCATTGAGGTAACATCGAATTTGAAGCATATGGAGTCCAGCCGTGAAGCTGAAATCCTCGATGCTTTCATCGAGGGCTTTGAACGTGTTGTTATTCAGGCGAAGCTCTTGCATCCTGAAGAGGATTTCGCCGCTATGGATCCGAGCAAGGTAGTTCGGAATGGTCAGCTAGTTGATGACGAAGAAGTTGTGGAAGAAGAGGGGGATAACAATTTGGCCGATTAAGAAATGTTTAAAGTACTTAGCTTTATATTTAAGTTTTGCGATAATATGATAGTTGAGAGATGTGAATACTCTCATAAAGACTGTTTATTTTGAGTAGGGTGTGTATAATCCCTTTAATGACTGTTATCTTGTTTGTTGATAATATATTTGTATGGACTTTTTCCAAAAAAGTTTTGGCGTATATCCCCATATGGGGTTTGATCATTGCAATGTGCTGAAAGATTATTAGCTGTTGTATTTGCGCACTTGATACGAATGCGACTTTTGTTTTAATAAGTTACCTTTTTGTGAATTGATAGATATGTAGCATAGGATTATCATAAACAAAATAAGTCATAACAAGAAGAAAATAAGTATTGTTTTGATGCAGTACCTTTACATCTTGAATTAGGTAAGCTAGCCTCGTTAAAACCTCCTTGAGCAAAACCCAGTTATGGGAAAAATCTCGAGGTAGGAAAAAGAGTACTAGCCCTCTGCAGTTTGTTAACTATAATATTGCTTTAAGGAATTCACATTCCAAGTGCTAGGAAGTTTAGTTCCATCTAATTGTTCCAAAAGGTATGCTCCTCTGCTGAGCACTTGATGGATTCTGTAAGGGCCTTCCCATGTCGCTGCGAGTTTGCCATGCGTACGCGGTCTTCGTGCTTCCTCGATTTTCCTCAATACCAAGTCCCCGACATGAAAAAATCTGGTTTTACCCTTTTATTGTTGCGCTGACCTATTCGCTGCTGCAAAGCCTTATGATGAACGGCCGCTGCGGCCCGCACCTCCTCAATTAAATCAAGCTCGGCTCGCCGAGCATGTTCATGATCCTCGCCTTGTGTTCTTAAGGAGCCCTGTGAGATTTCGATTGGTTTCATCGCTTCCGATCCGTATACCAAACGAAATGGTATTTCTTTAGTTGTCGAGTGTGTTGAGGTATTATAGCCCCATAAAATCTCTGGGACAAGTTCGGCCCATAGTCCTTTAGCGTCATCGAGCTTCTTCCTTAAAGCCTGGAGGAGGACCTTGTTGGCAGCTTCGGCTAAACTGTTGGACTGAGGATGCTCTACTGAGGAGAAATGCTGCTTAATCTTTAAATTCTGTAAAAAAGACTTAAAATTATGGTCGGTAAACTGGCGACCATTATCAGTTATGATGTGACGAGGTATACCAAATTTGCAAATTATCCTTTGCCAAACAAATGATATCATTTGAGCCGATGTAATTCTAGCCAGGGGTTGAGCCTCGATCCATTTAGAAAATTAGTCAATTGCGACAACTAAATATTTTACCTGTCTTGGGGCTGTGGGGAAAGGTCCCAGAATATCCATTCCCCATTGATTAAATGGCCAGCTTACCGTTGACTGATGCAAATCCTCGGCGGGGATATTAATAATCGGGGCATGCTTTTGGCAGTGGTCGCATGTTCGGACCTTTTTCTGACTGTCTTCCCATATGGTCGGCCAGTAAAAATCAGCACGAAGAATCTTTTGTGCTAGACTTATTGCTCCTGAATGTATTCCGCAGATTCCTTCATGAACCTCGGCTAAGGCTAGGTCGGCCTCTGACCTGTCTAAGCATTTCAATAATGGTCGAGAATAACCTCGCCTATACAATTTATTATTCAGCAATGTAAAGAAAGATGCCTGTCGTTTGAACTTTTTTAGGTCTTGGAACCCTTGTGGGAGCTCTCCACTTTTAAGGTAATGAATGTATGGCTCTTGCCAACTACCCTCATTGTCTATATGAAAGATGCTAATTATATTTATGCTCGGTTCATGAAGAGTGGATTGTAGAAGTGAGGCAGTGTGTGACTGAGTGGTAGCTAGCTTAGATAATATATATGCCATGTGATTTTGATCTCTCGCTATATGGTTAATTTCAATTTTTGAAAAACGATGCATGAGGTCTTTAACAATAACCAAATACTTTGATAAAATTGGGTCCTTGGTTTGAAAACTCTGATTTACTTGTTGAACAACTAAAAGAGAATCACAATAAACTTATAAATTTTCAACATGCAGTTCAATTGCTAACCTGAGCCCAGAGAGTAGGGCTTCATACTCGGCCTGATTATTGCTGGCCTTGAATGAGAATAGAAGAGAATGTTCAATAACAACTCCTTCAGCATTTTCCAAAAGTACTCCTGCTCCAGATCCATGAGGGTTTGAGGCTCCATCAACAAATAGTTTCCAACTTGCAGTGTCTGTATTCGAGTTTGATCCTGTGAATTCGGCCACGAAATCAGCTAGGTACTGCGACTTGACGGATCCTCGTGGTTGATAGTTGATGTCAAACTCTGAGAGTTCAATGGACCATTTGATCAACCGCCCTGCAAGCTCGGGCTTGGCGAGTATTTGTCGTAGCGGCTGAGAAGTTCTAACATTGATAGCTTTTGTAAAATAGGGGGTTCAGAAAAAAATCGCTTTAGACTTTGAAAGGCCGTTTCACAGTTTTCATCCCATTGGAAAGTCGTATTTTTCCTCAAACATTGAAAAAAGCTGAGGGACTTGGACGCCAAGCATGGTAGGAATCTGGATAATGCTGCCAACCGCCCTGTTAATCGCTGAACCTCTTTGATGTTTGTAGGACTGGTCATGTCAAGGATTGCTTGACATTTTTCAGGATTTGCCTCAATTCCTCGGCTAGTAAGGATGAAGCCGAGGAATTTTCCTCCTCGAACACCAAAGGCACATTTCTCCGGGTTGAGTCTCATGTTATAAGCTCGGATTTGACCAAAAATTTCAGTAAGGTCTTCAATATGGGAGTGGCCGACCTTCGTCTTGGCGACCATATCGTCGACATACACTTCAATATTCCGACCTATCTGTTGTTCGAAGACCTTGTTCATCAGTCTCTGGTATGTTGTACCTGCATTCTTTAAGCCAAAAGGCATGACATTATAGCAATAATTACCATATTCAGTAATGAAGGCTGTTTTTTCTTGGTCTGATGGATGCATAAAGATCTGGTTATAACCAGAATATGCGTCCATGAAACTCAGGGTACCATAACCACAAGAGTTATCTACTAAAGTATCGATAGAAGGCAGAGGGTAGGCGTCCTTAAGACATGCTTTATTTAAATCAGTAAAGTCGACGCACATGCGCCATTTACCATTATTTTTCTTTACCATGACGAGATGTTGGCTAGCCAAGTTGTAAACCTGATTTCTCGGATGAAATTTGCATCGATGAGCTTTTTGGCTTCAGCCATGGATGCTAGCCGCTTCTCGGTTCCAAGATTTCGCTTTTTCTGAGATATTGGTCGGGCTGCCGGGCTCAATGCCCGTTTATGAGTGATAACAGATGGATCAATGCCTGGCATGTCTCCAGATGTCCAAGCAAATAAATCGATGTTTTCTCGCAAAAAGTGGACGAGCTTTTCCCTTTCCTCGTCTTTTATGGAGGATCCTATGAAAGTGAACTTCATCGGGTCATCAGTTAACATAAGCTTTGTTAGCTCTTCATTCGGCGAAGGACGATCTTGAAAATCGGCTCTGGGATCAAGCTCGGCCAGTATTGGCTGCTCGGCATTGATAGAGTTTATACGTCGCTCGCTATTTCTTTTGATAGGTCTTAGGCTTGTATTATAGCAATACCGAGCTTCTTGCAAGTCGCCATGGACCGTGGCCACAATATTGTCCTGCACAGGAAACTTGACACACAGATGAACGGTGGATACAATTGCAGTAAATCTATTTAAAAAAGGTCTTCCTAAAATAAGGTTTTAGGGGCTAAAACAGTCAACAACAAGATACTGGATGTCATGTGTTTTAGATAAAGGCTGCTCACCGAGTGTGGTTTGCAACCACACTGAACCCATAACTGGAACACGTTCCCCTGAAAATCCGACCAAGTCTCCTGCAGATGGTTGTAAAATGTTAGTACTTAGCTTCATTTTTTCAAATGTAGTAAAAAATAGTACATCAGCACTGCTGCCTGGGTCTAGTAGCACTTTCCGAACTATTAAATCGCCTAATTGGATGGAGATGACAACGGGGTCATCCAGGTTGGTATCTTGGCAGTTAAAATCGGTCTGGTAGAAGGTCATCTCCAGAACCTCTTGCGCTGGTTGAGGATTGTTGGTTGTAGCTCCAAGTGCCAACATGGCCCTGTATGTCCGTTTTCTTGCCGAACTTGTTTGGCCACCTCCGGCATAATCGCCCGAGATGCAATTGATTATGCCCCTAGGTTGAGCAGGAGCCTTTTCTTTGTCCTTTGATGATGATGATGGTCCTACAAAAGATGGATCTGAAGTCGGAACAGCTCTTTTCTGCATATGACCTGAGATAAATTTATCAAGGTGTCCCTGTCTTGCTAAGCGCTCCAAAAGGTCTTTGGCGATCACACATTCGTCGGTTGTATGACCATACTTCTGATGGAATGTGCAATACTTGGATTTGTCGACATTTTTTGGTTCGGGATAACTGCCAGCTTTTCGAGGGGGTTTAATCAATTTGGAATTCAAAATTTCTTTAATGATATCGTCTCTCTTTGCATTAAACTGGGTGTACGTCTCATAACAGGGAGTGGGTCTGAAACTCTTCTTATTGTCCCGGGGCCTATCGTCGTCTTTAGTAGTTGACGACTTTTCAGCTTTGCGAGCTTGTCGAAGCTCTTCAATATCGATTTGCCCTTTTGCCTTCTCTCGAAACTCAGCTAAGGTCTTCGGCTTGGCTACTATGATGGTTTCCTGAAATTTTCCTGGTCGGAGGCCGCTTTTGATGGCATGGAGATGTACTTCAGGATGAAGATCGGGGATCTGCATGGCTATCTTTGTAAAACGGGTAATGTAGTCCTTCAGACTTTCTTGAGGGCCTTGCTTAATAGTCGTCAAGTAGTCGGAATCATGCAAATATATTGCTGATGCTGCAAAATGATCTTCAAACTGCTTTGCTAACTCCTGGAAACGTGAAATTGAATCTGCAGGCAGAGAACAAAACCAGTCAAGTGCAGGACCATCTGAAAAAGTTGGAAAACAACGGCATAAAATAGGGTCAGATGCACCGTTAACGATCATGATAGATCGAAATTTTTTGATATGTTGCTTTGGATCTCCTAAGCCATCGTATGGAGTTAAAGTCGTCGGCAATGTAAATTGTCTAGGCAGTTGAAAATTCATGATATCAGCTGTGAAAGGCCCTGCCGAGTTGTCAGGCTCATCTTCCTCGTCATTGGGCGAGGTTTCGTTATTATGAGGACCTCCGCCATCATCGTCCTGAGGGGTCTCCGAAACATGCGTCGGTTGGGATTGATGCTCATCATTGGCATTTCGCTCATGACGGTTATCGTTATGCTCAAGGCGAGCGTTGGCTATTTGCTGAATTTGTTGCTGCATTCTTTGATTTTCCTCCGCCATATGTTGATTTGCCTCAGCCATGCGTTGATTTGCCTGCTGAAGCTCGGTTACCATCCGAAGGAGTTCGGACATAGTGGGGGGAGGTGCATCAGCCATTAATAAACGTTAGGGTGTTTGGGACCTGTAAAGAAAATTTTTTAAACCCTCGGCCCCACGGTGGACGCCAAATGTTCCTGCCTGGTTGTGGCCGAGCTATATTTCTTCACGGAGAGCGGGTTGGCCGACCTTGTAAGTGAACCAAAACACGTCTCGACCACGAAGTGAAACAAGAGGAGGAGCACCTGCAAAAAGCACTCCGACACTCAAGTTAGTTAATGAGAATTATATGGAGAGTTTTTAGCTTAGAACGATAATCTACCTTTTCAACTCCGACTGCTCGCTTTATAACTCGGAGGTAATGACCGTTTGGGTCTGAATTGACCGTTTCTGTGTAACCGATCATAGAGGTTTAATGCCATAAAGTCGGCAGAGTTGCCGATTTTAAAAAGAGATTTACCGAGCTATAATTCGTAACCGACGTATAACGGTTGTATCACGCGTGATTTAAAAAGCCGTTATAAGTTATAACAACTTGATTAAATTTAGTTAAATATTTTATTTGGATATAGAGCTTTATTGTTTAACTAATAAACTTTATAAATATTCCAAATCTAACATATTCGATAAAACAAGTCAAATCGAACTGAATTTAAAACAAGTCGAGTCATGAGCCTCCAACCAGCAACCTGGCCTACTTTCCCTCCAAGATGGTTATTTTAGAGTTAGAAAGATTTCACTTATTTGACATCAAATAACGGGATTTGAATTCTCTAAATTTTAAATTTTATTTTGAAGAGTAAAGTGTGATCTTTTACTATTTATTTTATAAGTGGGACTAAGAGTAAATATGAAAGAAAAATCATTCAATGGTAGAAGATCACACTTTACTCTCTAAAATAAAAATTCAAAATTTAGAAGATGCAAATTCTATATTAGATTGATGCTATAAATACATTATATTTGATTTTGAGAAGTGTTAAGAAGTCAGCACTTTTGTTAAATTTTGGTCAGCACTTAACTATCAAAAAAAAATTTAATAATTTTACACCATTAAATATAATCTCACACTATTTAAAATATCATTAATAACTAATTAATAGTTAAAAATCATAAAATTTACGGATCCTTAGACTTTTTCTTTGATTTTATATTCAATTTTGTAATTGTAATATGGGTATTCGCAGTGTCCCAGTGTGGAGAGGGAAAAACATTTTATCCAATACATTCGGTTGATGCATTAAATGATTAAATCGTCCATTCAATTAAGTCACCAAAAAAAAAAATCGTCCATTCAATTTGTTTAGCTGTCAAACCGACAAAAGCGATCAAAAACGAAATTGATTAGGTCGGTTCCTTTTTTTTTCCTTAATCCAACAGGTCGGTTCGATATTGACTTAAAAGCAAATTAACATTTAAAATGATATGTTTTCCGAAATTAAAACTGACACATTTGACTTAATTAACATACAATATTTTTCAGCAACCCAAAATGAGAACATGTAATTACCTGTGTTATGCATGAGATAAGATTGAAATTATAATTTTAAATTTTTTTTAAAATTAATTTGAATTATAACAATTTAATTAATAAAAAAATAATATGTTATGCATTTTTTATCTAGTGTTAATTAGATTAATTCTAAAATGGTTATTAATCGATTTTAATAATCTACTTTCTTTAATAAATCAGACATATATATTGAATGTGATCATAAATAATATAATAATAGTTAAATCCACCAACAAATATATTGGCTACTATCACACTATAAAACAAATTAAATATAAAGGCTATTAGCATCTATAAATCTATAAAACCGCACTGTCTTTGATTCGTGCAAAGGTTTACTTATCAAATAAACTTAAAATATGAACAAAAAATTTTAGGACCTAACATCACTTGAAAGAATTATGGAAAATAATCAACTTACCTTATTATTCATGAGAACCATTTCTATATAAGTCGTTTTGTTCTTGTCAAATTTGGATGGAACTTTCCATAACCTTATATATATATATATATATATATATAATGAAAGAACTAATTTCTATTAATACGGGACTTTACAAGGTGGATGCTTTTCGTTTTCCTTTTTTTTCACGTATCTTTCTTTTTTTAAATAGTGATATTTTAATATTTTTTTTAAATACATTTTTCTTAATAATTACATTACTAATCTGAAATATAAAATGAGAAAAAAAAGGTAATACATATATCCAAGAAAGAAAATAAACTTAAAAATCAGAAAAAAAAATTTTATATTAAAAGATATAAAAATAATATATTAAAAAAGAATACTCGTAATATATAAATTGAGTCATTAGAAATAAATTACTTAAATAATATTTAATCTATTCTAGTCCTTAGACACGTATAGATTAGAATCATTCTCGTAACGACAACCAACTGAAACAACATCGTAAGTTCGAACATTTAGAATTCGTGCAAATTCAAACCATTCCCTTATTCTTTGAAAACCTTCTGTATCCCTAATAGAGTTGAATCGCAATTCCTTTTATGGAAAAAGAGTTACGGAGATGGCTTTGATGTGTTGGAGACCAAAATCCGTAAGTCACTATTTATATTTGAGTGTGACACCCATTAAACCCTAAAGGTCAAATAATATAGTATCTTTGATTTTATTCTCATTTAATTCTAAATCAAAAGTAATAATGACTTATTTAATTCAACATTTATGATAATAAATGAGATGACCATTATATAAGTTATTTGATGTAAAATAGCTTAATTTGCGATTATAATTAATATATGTATTGCCCATAAATAGATTAGAAAATAATAATTTCGTAACAAAATAATCATTCAATTTGAGTTATAATTAATTGATTGATAGAAATTATAATAAATTGTATGATGTTTAAATAATTAACCAAATCAATTAGTTGATATAATTAATTAATTTATTATAATAAATTGAATTTAATGAGTTAAAAAAATAAATCAAAAAACACCATCAGAAACATGCCAGTGATGCCACAACAGTTTTATCATTAAGTGCATAAATTTAATTTTTATATAATAGAATAGATATTTACAGATTATTATATTAAACACAAACTAAAAAAAACACACTAAACAAAATAAAAGCATCAATGGTAAAATATAACCTAAAAAATCACTTAAATTCAAAAAGAACCTGTGATGAATTATAATAAATCTATATATGAGAAGTAAAAAATAAACAATTAAAAATAAAGTAAAAAAAGTAATTTAAAAAAGTAAAAGAAGATAGAAAAGATAATGTGTGGAGTAGATAAAAAATGTATTGCAATAGAATATTAATATAATTAATTAATACAAATGATGAAAGAGAAAAATCAAAATACGATTTTATTAAAAAAAAAAATTTCAAAAACAATATT
>NC_029786.2:16608298-16634737 GCF_000816755.2 Arachis ipaensis | reverse complement strand
CATTTCAATTTTTTGTTAAAGTAGAATAAAATAAAATACATAAATTGAGTAGATATAAATCTGAAAATTATAAAATTTTATTAACAACTCAAATAAATTAGTACCATAAAACTAAGTTTAATGTCTATTTTAAAAATAATTACTGACATTTTATTCTTTTAATTATTAATAATTTAAATAAAGTAATACCCTATAACTTATTTTGTTATCTATTTGAAGTAATTACTAACATTATATTTTTTTAATTTATTTGCTTGTCTTATTTATCATTTATGCTTTCAATCAATTATATTAATAAACAAATAAACTAAATTAACTCTAGTTATACTTGGACTATTCAACAATTCAACATAATCTTTTTAATTTGGGATTAACTACTAACGATAGAAAATAAAAAAATTTAGAATAATTCACTATTATGAACATTAATTATTATTGTGAAATAACCTAAAATTATAATGCAATTTATTTTTAAAGAAATAATCAAGTATTATTGTTAGTTATGAAATAACCTAAAATTATAATACATTTTATTTTTAAAGAAACAATCATCCATTAATATCTATAAATAGAAACTATCATCAAAATGCTTTGATTAAAAATATGAGGGGTTAATTACTATTCATTATTAATAATATATCGATTATATCAAAAAGTAAAAACATAAACCATCTAAAAAGATACACCAAATTAAGGAATATCACATGGGTCACAACATACAGTCTAAATTATTATGATATTTCAAATAAAAAGAGCATCAATACAGAGAAATCAATGAATATAATTAAAATAAAGAGCAACAAAGAGACACACAAAAAAAATAATAATGAGAATCAATAAAAACATTAACATATAAACTACATACACGAACAATATATATATTAATTGTGAATCACAAAAAAAAGGATAATATATATAAAGTATGCGCCTAATAATAAATAATTAAAATAAACAAAAAATTTAAAAAATATAAAAAAATAAAATTTATAAATAAAGATAAAAGAAACAAAAAATAAATAAATTACAAAAATTGTACCCTAAACACGAGAGAGAGAAATATTTAAATATAGTACCAATCTTTGAATTGCATCTTCAAGGTTGGCACGAATTTTTCAAAATTAAACCTAAATTGAGGAAATTCGATCTCATTATATGCTCCACTTCGAATATTTTTGGACAAACGTAGAAAACGTAGAGGGGATGTGACTTGAACTTGACCTACAAAGCTTCTTAGAAACAATTGCCCAATCAAAAAAGAATAACAGATTAGAAAAAAAAATGCTTTGATTCTTAGATTTAGACTCACTAACCACAAAGAAACACTATATATAGCTTTTAGTAGTACAAAAATAATTATAGAAATTAATTATTGCAATATCAATTTACCACTATGAATGTTAGTATCATATTTATAGCAATTAGAATTAATAATTTATGTTTTGTGGGTCGTGAGACTTCTTTATTGTTGTCATGAATTAAGGTGGAAGAATGGTTTAATACACCCCGCAAACTGGAGGATGAAAGATGTCAAGAACACCAAACTTATTGAAATTAAAGTGAAAATGTTGAGAAGACAAAGGCTTGGTGAAGATGTCAGCTAGCTGCCCAAAAGAGGGAACGGGAGAAGTTTTATCACTCCAACTTGAGCTTTTTGTCGAACCAGGTGACAATCAACCTCTAAGTATTTGGTCCGTTCATGAAAAATCGGATTAGCAACAATATGAAGAACACTCTAATTATCACAATATAAAACTGGTGGGCAGATAAGAGAGATACGTAAAAATTGTAACACATTTGGTATCCATTGAAGCTCACAAGTTGTGTTAGCAAGTGCACGATATTCTACTTTAGTGGATGAGCGGGCAACGGTAGTTTGTTTCTTGGTCTTCCAAGAGACTAAAGAACTGTCTAAAAAGAAACAATAGCATGCTAAAGATCACCGAGTGTCAGGACGTCCGGCCCAATTAGAGTCACTAAAGTCGAGAAACCGAATTTCTGATTCTCTTGAAAAAAAAAGTCATTTGCGGGGGCTAGTTTTCAGATATCGTAACACGTGCTTGGCAGTTTGAAAATGAGATTCAGTAGGAGATGCCATAAATTAACTTATGTTGAGTGGCATACATGATGTCTGATCGAGTAGTGGTGAGATAGATAAGACGTCCAACCAAATGGCGATATATAAAAGGGTTAGATAGTAGGGGACTTTTGTCTTGATATAGTCTTGTGGTACAATCCATTGGAACAGAGGCAGGTTTAGCACCTAATAAACCAAAATCCCCTAAAAGATCAAGACAATATTTTTTCTGAGATAAGCAAATTTTCTTCGCTGATTGAGCAACCTCAATACCCAAAAAATATTTTAATGGACACAAGTCTTTAATTCGGAAGTGTTGGTGCAAAATAGACTTAATGGCAGCAAGTTCAGAAATGGAATTACCAATGAGAACAATATCATCAACACCTTTCGCTCTCAGTTCCCACGTCTCTAGTCTCCACTTTCCACCTCAAGCTTCTGGCGCAACCTCCGTCCAGCCACCGCCGTCGTCGCAAGGTCCGTGGAAGTCACTCACCATTGCAAGTTCCTTTCAGCCAGCTTTCCATTCGCGCAGCTAGCTTTCCTTTTAGCCGTCGAAATCGCAGCCACCGCCAGCGCCAGTTCTACCGCCGCAAGGAGTGGGCCACAGCCGCTGCCCATCGCACTCAAGGGCTCCTCTCTTCATCCTTTCGGCGTTCTCAAGTCCCCAAACCCTGTTCCCTCTCACGCAGGTGCGCAACTTTTTCCTCGAAGGCAATGCGTAATTTTTTTAAAATTTTGTTCTCTGTTCTTCCTTTTTTTGCTCAGAACAATTTTTTTTTTTGGGGAAGGGGGATTCTACTAGTGCTAGTGTGCTACTCAGATTGAAATTGGTCTCATTGAATGATTAGTTACGTGCATGTGTTGTATTGTTTTTTGCTTTGGATTGAATCATTAACTTGAATGATTAGTTGATTTTAGTTCTTTGGTGAATGTTTGTTAAAATTGTGCTAAAATTTTTATTAATGGCTTCATTTTTTTTTAATTTTCATTTTCTTGTTCTTCATTTTTTTGGATTGTAAAGGAGAATAACTCTTTTGTTTTAAAGAATCAAGAGGATCAAGAATAAAATTGAAAGAAGTGTAATCAATTGTATTAGTTGGTATTATGTAATCTTTAGCTTATTCCTCTGCACAATACTCACCTCTTCTATTTTCCTGCTGCATAACTTTCTTCTTTAGTGTTACTGTCATTATACTTTCAGGGATTACCAGTGTTAATGTGCTACCCATATTGAAATTTGCCTTATGGAATGATTAACTATGTTCATGTGCTGTATTATTTCTGCTTTGGATTGAATCATTGATTTGAATAATTAGTTGATTTTAGTTCACTTGGTTAATATTGGTTAAAATTGTGCTGAAATTTTTGTTAATTTTTATTAAAATTATGCTAAAAATTTGTTAAAAGTTTATTAGGAAAGAAGTAAATTATGCAAAGAATTTATTAAAATTATGATCAACTTTTGTTAAGAAAGAAGTAAATTAATCATGACTAGCCTTTTAGCTCAATGAAGAAATATAAGAATTGAATATGCTCAATTAAATTAATCAGTATTTTAATTTAATGAGTTTCTATTTAAATGGATGAGTTCAAAGATTTTTAATACATTTATGATTTAAAATAATCAACTTGGTTATAATAATGTATATGTGGATAATAATTTGATTGATGTTTTTACATGTAATGTTTTAAATTTAAAAGATATTTTAAAGTTTATATTAGATTATAATTATATTGTACTGTGTGTTTATTTATAATTTTTTATTATTTTATTATAAAACAGTTTTTCGGTTGAATCTCGGTTGAATTGGTTAGACCAATAAACCAGTAAATCAATAACTAAAACGGTTCGATGATCGGTTTGGATTTCAGAACGTTGTTATTTCCATGGCATGGTTGTTAGTAAATCTTGATTCAAAATGGCATGCATTTTCTCCTTTTTCATCTTTTTGCAACTCTCTCTCTCTCTCTCTCTCTCTCTCTATTTAAGATTCTGAAACAGCCATTGTACTCATGGTAATAAGCAAGATAGACAAAATTGTGCTTTTACTCGTAGAAATGCATGATTTTACGCTTCTATTCCATATTTCTATTGAGTTTTTGCTATACGTGCTGGTGGAGTGGCAATCGCGCAAAAACGTCGGAGAAAAGTGCGGACTCACTAGAAGCGCAAATTTTCCGATGATCCAAGTCTCATGAAAAAAGCTGGTCCATAACCTCAGTTTTGCGCAGCCCAATAGAACCCAACTCGAACCTGAACCCAAGTCTAAGCTCAAATATGTGTTTGAGAAGGATTAGAACCCTAGGTTCCCCCCTCCCTCTCTCTCCCCTTCTGCATCTGAAGCTTTTCTTTTCTTCTCAATTTCAAAACTGAAGTATGGGTGCTAGTTGGGGTGGGTGGTTTGGCAACTCTTTACGTCTCTCATTCTATTCCTTCGACCCTATCTTCTCATCTTGTCATTACTAGAGTGTATAGGTGTAGCTTGGTCGCACTACTACCCTCTCATTGTCACTCGAGCGCTATGGGTGGTTTGGTCATGCTGCTGCAGCTCTCCTCTTCTCTCCTGGATTGCTAGATGTCACTGACTGCTTCACCGTTAGCCGCCTCCTCGTTATTCCTTTTGTTGTGTTTGTATTAGCTTTGTTGTGTTTAAATGAGTTCTATTAATTTTTTTTAATTTTCTTTTCTTAGTTATTAATCTGGTTTTCTAGCCTATAGCCATTAGCATATAATATACATATGATTCTGTTATGTGTAATTTTTTTTTATTTTCTCTTCTATGTTCTGTTTTGTTTTGTTATAAAATGATCGAATTATTATTTTTTTTTTGTGGTTTTTTGGATATGTAATCTAATATGTTGTTTGGGTATAAATTTTCATTGGAATCACATTAAAACAAAAATGCTGAATACCATCAGATTTACCGTCGTCCTGGAGTTGACGGTATAAATGTTGCCAAAAACTGCTTACGGCGGATTTTTTTTATTTGACGCTAATTACCGGTGGATTTTCCGTTGGTATTTTCAATGGATTTGTCAAGACTGAGTTGATAATTATCGTCGGATTAATCCGACGGTAACTTTGGCGCCATTTCATGTGTTTAGGTGCCAAGTTACCGTCGGATAAATCCTACAGTAATATTTTTTATTTTTTTATTTTTGTTGCACAGTTAAGCCACAATTAGTAGTCAAGTTAAAACTCTTGTTAACAAATTATTAGCAGAAATCTAAAATTATCAAAAATCAACAAATTATTTTAATAAAAAAATTTTGTCTGAATACAACAAAATATCATAGAAGTAGAATACAATGAAATAGACAAAAGAAAAAAATAATACCCTAACCCCTACAAATCCCGAAAATCATTGTCATTGTCGTGGTCCCCCTGCTAAGGTGACAGAGTAGGTGCTGATGTCTGTGCTCCAATGGGAATCCCCCGGCCTCCAGCATCGCTGGCTCTAACGTACATCTATTGGTTGTACGCCTCCATCTGCTCTCGTAACTGATCTAGCTGCTCCATCTTCTCTGTCAGGTCTAAGCTGATGGCAACGACTCCTCCCACGCGTGCAAAAAAGTCATTGTACCTCTACTCAGATTACTCCGCTTGCTGGTGATGCTTCTGTGTCACCTTTTGCACCTCCTCTCTTAAGTTGACAACTTTCTGGGGATCGGTAGGGCTGGTGGCAAAGGCACAAGAAGCCGCCAACGCGGAGGAGCAAAGGCCACTAGCGAAGAACGACCCCAACCCGATGCGGCGATTCTTATAGGGTTCAGAGGCGGTCTCGTGCCAAACCCTATTAGGATCTACCACTGAGGTCTCAAAACCAGCTTCGTCATTCCCACCAGGCAGCTGAGATTGCTGGGTTGTAGCCTCCAACCTCTGCGTGTAATTTTTCTGTGTAACACACATCGTGATTAGAATAATAGTTAATTGATTTTAAACCAAAAAAAAATTGAAACATAGGATTAATTTAAACTCACATAGTGGGCCGCAGATCGCTCATAAGCAAATCTCTCCTTGTTAGCCTTCAAAGTATGGATATACTTGAAGGCCTCCGCCAATGTCACCTCACAGTCCAATGACTTAGACTACAAATTAATATATCAACCAATAAAATAAATAAACAAATTAACCAACTAGTTCAGATAACTACTAAAAAATCAAACAATGACAAAATTCTTACCAATCAGCTCTTCGTCTTCATGAATGTTGCCGACCTACCCGTATACTTCGACGACCTGGGCAAAGCCCTGTTAGAGACATTCATCAGACGGTGATGCTTGAACCCCTCATCATTGTTAAAATAAGCCTTCAGTTCCTTCTTGATGGCTGGACGAATCCACAACGTTAGGTGGTCGCACCCCTTACGAACGTCGCTCATCATCTACTGAAGTCGTTTAGCTGCCCGGTGGTCGTAGATCTTCCTGATCATGAGATTATGCTCCGCATCCCATATGACTTTCAACTGCACAAAGTGATTCAACAACATTAGTTAGTCAGAATAAGATACAGTTCAAATACAGTTAATTAATTCAACATTATTGGGTTCTACTGTCCACTTCTGAAACCATCGATCTCTAGTCTCAACCAGGATCTGCGTGTAAGTCGGCCATGGGTGGTCATACATCGACTTAATGACCTCGGAGATCTCCTGTGTGCAAGCATTATTGTTTGGTGCAAACCTATCAAAGAAAAAATCTAACATTAACAAACACATAGAAATGCATAAACTTAAGATTAACAAACTTAAGATTAAAAAATTGTATGTACCCACACCTGCATGCCATCGGAAAAAATTCTCAACTGGATGACGGGCGATGTTAGAGGGGCATCTTGCTGAGGGGTACTGGAGGAATCACCCACCCTGAGCTCTATCGCTGGATCTGCAGGGGGCATAGCAAAATGAAGCACGTAGTTCGGGTTTGAGACCATGATGAGCTGTTGGTTCGCTGGACCCACCTGTGACGTCACAGGGGTCGATGGGGTAGTCGAGGTAAAAGGCGAGGATTGAACAGTCGCAGGGGATTCAGTGGAAACTTTTTTTCTACCACGACCACAAGACCCACTCGGTCTATCTCTGCTACCTGTCGTCATGTTTGCAAAAAGAATGTATTATTAACACTAATAAGCACATGTTAACTACAAGAATCATTCAACAAAACTCTCCGAAAAGATTGGACATAACCTCCCCTAAAATTGGATATATAACCACCTTTACGGTTTTCACAAATCCAACCATTCTCAACCCACAACATCAGTCAATACACAACTAAATTCACCACATTTCCAACAGAGCATATTAACTTGTTTTCATACTAGAATTCATACTATATATATAATATTGTACATATAATATTACAATGTCAAACACAACAAGTTATTCAATTCAATTAAAGTTAATAATTAGTGACATGATGCCACCAAATATGCACCCATTAAGTAGTGTTTACTATTATAGGAATCTAGACTTAATTCCGTCTATGAACATTAAGCATTGAGTACATATATATTATGTCTATTATTATTAAAGTTATTTAATAAAATTTGATACAGTTACCAAATTCCTAATGAAAAAAATGATTATGACGATATGCACACTAGTAAACCTAATGGCTAAAGCCGCTAATAATAGTACTATTTAGGTCAACAGGATAAAAGAAAAATAAATATGGAAGCCATTACAAATAGCTTAGCCACTTTAGACAATTCATTGTATATAACCTAGGATAACATTTAACTATCTCTAATCAACTTCAAATTAGCATATACAAACCCTAAATTAGCATATAATCAACCAAATCCTAAATTCTCAATTCACTTAACCCTAAACCCTAAATTAGTATATAATAATCAAGTTCTAATTATACTAAATTAACATATAACTAAATCATAAAATAATTTAAACTAGGAGAAAGAGGGACTATGGAACCTGAGGCGCAAAAAGAGGAAGATGAACAGAGACAAAGGGGAAGTCACATCGGTGCTGGACGACAATGGCGGGGTTGTTGGACGGCGACGGTGCAGTGCGGTGATGCTGGCAAAGGAACGGAGACAGAGAGAGACAGAGTTGCGGCTGAGGTGGTGGCGATAGACCAGGGCCGGCAGCGGGGCTAGAGTGGCAAAGAGAGGAAAGGGATAGAGAGAGAAAGATAAAAGAGATGTTAGAGAGAGAAAGGGTTTTCGAAATGAAGGGGGGACGGTTCGCGCTTTTAATTTTACCCCTCATTACCATCGGATTTACCGTCGGCTAAATCCAACAATAACTCATAACAGGTTGCCAAAAACGCATCGTTTTACTAAAATGGGTTACCGTCGGATAAATCCGATGGTAAAGCCCACGCTAAAGTTCACGCCTTTTTCCTTTGTTTTTCCACCAAGTATTGTCGATGAATTTACTTTCGGAATTAGAAATCCGCTGATAACGATTTGCCTAAATGAACTTTGTACCAAAACCCTCCATAAATCCGTCGGTAAAGGCGAAGGTAATGCGCGACACTAAATCTGACGGTACTCGGTGCATTTCTTGTAGTGTCAAGAATGTAATCTAGCAATTTGGTTGTTTTATTTGTTATTTGAATTTAATTTAATGTTGTTTTATGAACTTGTGAGTTGTGATAAGTTGTGACTTGTTATGATTTATGTGAGTTATGTGTGATTTGGTTTATTTGGGGCTTACTTATAAAACTAATTTTATATTATCAAATTTTTTATATTTTTATAATTTACGAGTTATGTTTACGTTTTGTCTCACGATTTTACGAATTACGATTCTACACTAGTCTTTCGAGTCAAGATAAAAACTATGATTTCACTATCTTGGTGATGAGTAGCTCTTTATTTGGACATAGTTAATTTTTTTATTATTTTGCGTGCTTATGTTTTTTGTCGTTTTATATTTTGATATAGCTGTTATAACTCGGCTCCATACATTATAACTCAGTCAAATGTTATAACTTGGCTCTATACACCAAAATGAATATCATAACGTCCTGATATGATATTATTCTTCTTTAATACAAATTATTCCTGAAACGTAATTGTTAATATCTCACCTCACATATAAGGGAGGTAAGACATTTTATAAATCAGGAGAAGAGGTAATTCTGATCCAACACTCTCTGAAATTCAACACCAAAAGGGAGGAAATAATCAAAGAAATCCTGAATGCAAAGCTCATCAAACCCCACCGAAAAGCTAAAAATTACTAGGACATGAAGAATGTAGATAAATTAAAATACTGCATTTTTCATCAGAAGCACGGGCATACTACTGATGAGTGCGTTATAGCCAAAGATCTATTAGAGTGACTAGCTCGGCAGAGATATTTGGACAAATACATTAGTGGCCATATTAAAAAATGCACAGGACACTCTGCCGACGATTCCTCTGCCAGACAATATCCTCAGGAAAAGGAAAAAACTACTCATACTCAACCTGATCAACCACGAGGTATCATTAACTGTATATCTGGAGGCTTTGGTGGTTGTGGGGTCTCAAACTCCTCCCGAAAACATACATACCGAACTATGCTCTCAGTAGAGGGTGCTCTCAGCAAATCCCAACCCCCTCCTCGTTTCCTAAAAATGACGTTCCAACCATCCGACTTCAACACAAATGTCACTAACCTAGATGACTCAATTGCCATTTCTATCCAATTGGGATATCTATTAGTACGTAAGGTATTGCTTGACCCTTAAAGCAGTGTCGACGTCCTGTTTTACTCTACATTCCAGAAAATGAAGCTGAGCAATAACATACTCTAACCAACTACTGGAGACCTAGTGGGGTTCTCAGGTGAACGTATTCCAGTATTGGAATCTGTATAGTTACAAATCACACTGGGTGAGCATCCTTTAACCAAAACTTTTGATATTCAATATATTGTTGTTGATTGTTTCATTCCTTATAATTTAATACTTGGCTGACCTTTTTTTAATAAGTTCGGTGCTATAGTATCCACAATTCATCTGTGTGTCAAGTTTTTTATGCCAGAAGACCTCATTGCAATTGTTCACAGTGACCATCGTGAAGCTCGATATTGCTACAACATCAGTTTGAAATCATCAGCTTCAAACTGAGCTATAAGCGCACAAATAAACATTGTCCACAATTCAACCAACTTCCCAGCATTAGCCGACCTTGATCCAAGAGCTGAGCTCCTTGAACGACCAACACCAATGGAGGAATTACAAAAGATCCATTTAACTAACGATTCAAATAAATTCACATATGTAGGTAGTACTCTGAACCCAGATGAGAAGGATACACTTCAACATTTCTAACAGCAAAATGCCGACCTGTTTGCATGGACCCCTGCTGACATGCTCGGGATTGATCCCTCGGTCATTTCTCACAAATTGGCACTGAATCCATTTGTCTAACCTATAGCTCAGAAGAAACACAACCTTGGCATTGAGAAAAAGTAGGCATCATTGGAAGAGACTAAAAAGCTCATAAACGCTAACTTCATACAAGAAATCAAGTTCACAACTTGGTTGGCAAACGTTGTCATGGTAAAAAAATATAATGGTAAATGGCGCATGTGTGTTGATTTTACTGATCTAAACAAACCATGTCCAAAGGATGCTATCATTTACCATCTATTGATTCTTTAGTTGATAATGCCTCAGGTTTTGAAACACTAAGTTTTATATATGCATACTGTGGGTACAATAAGATCTTGATGCATCCTTCTGATCAGGATAAAACTGCATTTATAACTGAATATGGTAATTATTGATATAAAGTTATACCTTTTGGCCTTAAGAATGCAGGGACTAGTTACCAACGCCTTATGGATAAGGTGTTTGCTAACCAAATTAGCCGGAACATGGAGGTCTATGTTGACGATATGGTGGCAAAAACAAAGCTCGACAACAAACATGTCAATGACCTCAGTGAAATCTTTAATGAAATTAGACAGTATAACATGCGATTAAATCTGGAGAAATGCACCTTTGGTGTTTAAGGGGGTAAATTTCTATGTGTTTTGCTTACATGTCGAGGTATAGAGGCTAATCCTGACAAGTGCCGAGCTATATTTGAGATGAAAAGTCCACAAACTATAAAGGAAGTACAATATTTAATAGGGAGACACGCTGCCTTATCAAGATTTTTACCCTGTTTAGCTTCTAAATCTTTTTGCTTTTTTCAAACACTGAAAAGGAAAAACAACTTCAATTGGAATGATGAATGTGAAAATGCTTTTTCAAATCTTAAAGCTACCCTTTCAAAACCCCTAATTTTATAAAAACCTAATTATGGGGAGGAAATTTATCTTTATCTATCTATTACTGATTGGGCTATAAGCTCTGTTCTTGTTATAGAAAGAGAAAAAGTGCAAAGACCTATTTACTTTGTAAGCATGCCGAGCTTCGTTATCCAAAGATAGAGAAGCTTGCCCTAGCCTTGGTATTCTCAGCTAGATGCCTCTGACTATATTTTTAAAGTCATGTCATCAATGTCCGAACTAAACAACCAGTACGACAAGTTCTCAATAAACCAGAACTAGCTTGCTGACTTATAAAGTGGTCAGTCGAGCTTTCCGAATTTGACATTGGATATCAAAGCAGAGGGCCAATCAAATCACAATATTTAGCAGACTTCGTCGCCGAGTTCACTGCTCCCAATTTGGTTGAACATTCCATTGACTGGACTCTATGTGGATGGCGCTTCTAATCTACAAGGATGTGGAGCTGGAGTCCTCCTTGAAGATAGTAATGGATTTGTTCTTGAACATTATTTATATCTCTCTTTCAGGGCAAGTAATAATCAGACAGAGTATGAAGCTCATGTCACTGGCCTAAGGTTAGCAAATTGATCTACATATCTCGGAACTATAGGTATATTGCAATTTTTTACTAGTTGTACAACAGGTAAACAAACTGTTCTAAGTCAAAGACCCTTTATTGGCAAAATATTTGGCAATTGTGAAATCCCTCATTTCTAATTTCTCTAAGTTTGAAATTCATCATATCCCTAGGGAACACAATCACCGAGCTGATATTTTATCTAAACTCGCAAGTACACAATCACATACTTCCACTCTTTATCAATCTACCTTGCTTGCACCAAGTATCAATTTAACCAATATTTTAAGTGAAACTCAGGAAGAAGATTGGAGATGGCCTTATATCCAGTATCTAAAAACTGGAAATATTCCATCGTCAGGAATTAATAATATCAGGAAATTCCAATGACAAGCATCCTTTTTTACACTATTGAATAATGTTCTATATAGACGAGGTTTTACTTGTCCATTGTTAAAATGTCTTGCCAAGTCGGATGCCGACCTAGCTCTAGCAGAAGCCCATGAAGGCATTTGTGGCACACACGTGGGAGCTCGAAGCTTATCCTCCAAAATACTCTGTGCTGAATTTTTTTTGTCGACCTTACAACAAGATTGTAGTGACAAAGTGAAAGCTTGCCGAAATTGTCAAGAACACTCTCCGATCATACATATACCAGCGGAGGTCTTGCATAATTCTGAAGTAAGTTGGCCTTTCCATTAATGGGATATTGATATCCTCGGTCCTTTTTCACTGGCACTAGGTCAGGTTAAATTTTTAGTAGTTGCTATTGATTATTTTTCCAAATGGACTAAGGCCCAACCATTAGCTAAAATAATATCTCAGCAGATGATTTCATTTGTTTGGAAGCATATCATATGCAGATTTGGTATACCTCGGCACATTATCACTGACAATGGTCGCTAATTTATCGATCAAACAAACAAACAGTGGAATACCCACAAACAAACAGTTTAGCCAAAGCAGCAAATAAGGTCGTCCTACATGCTTTACGAAAAAAGCTAGATCTCGCTAAAGGGCTCTAGGCCAAACTTATCCCAAAAATTCTTTCGGGATACAACACTACTATTCATTCAAAAAACAAAGGAAACACCTTTTTTATTAGTTTATGGATCTGAAGCCATGATTCCTTTGGAGGTCTCTTAGTCATCACTCTGAACTCAATTCATTGGTTCTTGATTACAAGATGAAGCTCGACAGTTTGATTTAGATACTATTAAAGAAATCCGAGGTATAGTAGCACTGCATTACTGAGCTATGCAACAAAACATAGCCCGGCGATACAACCAAAAAGTCCACCCTCAATTCTTTCAAGTCAATGACTTAGTACTCAGAAAAATTGAACAAGCAAGACGACCTCCAGCACATGGGAAATTAACAGCAAATTGGGAAGGCCCTTTTCGAGTTATTGAAGTATTAGGAAATGGAACATACCATTTACAATCTTTAAATGGTACAATTCTGCCTAACCCTTGGAATATTTTCTCTTTAAAGCTTTATTATAGTTAAAAGACAGGGACAAACTTATACTCTTTTTCCTACTCCCAAGATTTTTTCCAATAAGGATTTTGCTTGGAGAGGTTTTAACGAGGCAAGCCTACCTGCACATTTGTAATCAAGGGTCAACAATATTATATACTCATTTTTTCTCATATCCAAGTTATCAATTGCTATTCTTCTTTTTTCTACCGATCTATATTTCTCCGGGCTACAATTGTCAAAACACAAATAATAACTCACGTCATATAAATCTTATTACAAACAAATGTTTAACGCACATTGCAATCTCATCCATTAATGGTGATATTTTTGGAATCAAAATTTTTCTAATACAATTACTAATCTATCAGGATCATTCAAAAATCCTGAGCAATATTCTTCGAATAATCAATATAACCAATCCTTTTTAAATTCAAATACCACTACTCACCTTATTCCAAAAAAATGGAAGAAAGTCATATAAGCAACTAGCTATCAAAAAGCCAAAATACTTGGAACAATATACATGTTTTTATCATCATGAAACTGATGATAAACAAGTTCCATAAAAAACACAAAGTCATCAAAATACAAAGTAACAAAGTCATAAATATAGCAAAATATACTACTATCCCAAATTTTGATCTCCTTCCTCAGCTCCATCCTCATTGTCAACCAAAGCTCCATTACGAACAATTTTTTCCGGATCCATTTGAGAAAAATCTTGGTCCGAAACCAAAAACTTTGCTTGCATGATAGCATGCTCAAATCCCTCTACAAAGGCATCCAAAATTCCAGCTTACTTACTTTTCTCCATATCCTTCAATTTCACAGTAACATCAATTATCTTATTTTTCATGTTAGATAAATCACAATCTTTCTTCTTCAGCAACTCCAACTCTTTCTCATAATTGCTCTTTATAACCTTTAACTCCTTGTCTTTTTCTACAAATTTAACCTCCAGATCTGCTATTAAGTTTTTCTTCAGCTCTAACTCTTCGTTCAGCTTGCTCAGCTTGTTAACTTGCCTTAACAGTTTCTTATGTTTCACTTTTTGACTCCGACCTAAGCTGGCCAAGCGCAAGCCGAGCACCTAAATCAAACAAATAAAAAATTATACACCATCACTTTACTAATATATAAAGGTAGCACAACTTATATCTGCATATATTAATTAATGGCAATATCCCCGACTTCATTAGCTAAGGCCACATCGGCAGACGATTGACATACTTCATCGGTAACAACCATAATGGGAAATCCTTACCCCCAAATTGAGGACCCATCAGCATCCTCGGTAAAACCATGAAGCCTTTTTTGATTATCCACAAAAGCAGTAAGCTCCCCAGTGGTATATCTTTCCCTTTCTCAGTCAAATCATCGAACAAGTCAACATCAATAAGGTCCGATTTTCTCTTTTTAAAAATAATTTTCTTTCATCTTTGGTGGGGTTGGTTCACCTCCCCTTCTCCACCTCCTCTGTCAGGGTTAGAAAATGAAACTTCCCTTTCAACATTTTTGGTCTTAAAACGAGCTCTCAAGCTTGCAGCCGAGACTCCTGGGTATTTTTCACCTATAACAAAAAAAAGATATTTAACAGATTACTCACCATACATGATTTATAGCAAATTCTTGCCTTTCTATATCAAATCTTACCAAAATAATTTACTACAACTTGCTTATCGTCTTCCCACGGAAGTAAGTTAAAAACTGATATCTAATTTTTCTATCAACAACCTCCACTAAATATTCAATTATACACTCATTTTTCAAACTAATTTTTTCTGGACCTAGAATATGTTGCGGCTGAGAACACCAAAAGAAAGAAAAATTTTCACCAAGATTTTCATCCAGATACAACGGAAAAATATCCTTGGCACATTTCACTTTTAAAAATATTTCTTTAAAATCTTTGAACGATGATTTATATAATTTGAAGACAGAAAAATTAGGTGTACTGTTTAAATTCACCAAACCCCTTTTTTAAACCCTTTTTGCCTGAAACATGGAAAAGAACAACTCCAATGAAGGTTTTAATTCCAAAAACTCCATCAAAATTTCAAAACATCGCAAAAACGCCCAACCATTTGGGTGAAGCTGCGATAGAGCACAGTTTAGCTGATTCAGCACATTACACTAAAAAACGGTAAATGGTAGTTTAATTTGCAGTTCTTCAAGAATACAGCTATGCATGTAGAAAAATTCAAAATAAGATTTTCTATGGAAAACAGGATCAGTCCTAGAACACGGTAATAATTCAACACGAAGTTCAGATTCTGCCCTCACTATTTTTGTCATATCTATCTCCCTAACAATATCCTTATCTACAAATAGTGACCCTCATATCTTCACATCCTCATTCACCCATTTATATGTACTATCTTCTTCTACTACTGTATCTTTTTCCCCTTTTCATTACCCATCACTCTCACAAATAAAAAAGAAGAGTAGAAGAAGAAACGAAAATAAAATGAAAAGAATAAAAAGTGGTACTAACCTCTTTTACTCATGTCTTTATTAATCCTTTTTCCAACACGTCTTGGTAGAAGGGAAGTTAACTTTATGAGAACTATTTAGATTCCAAAATAAATACTATATCCAAATTAATGAAACCGGTTGAGTTCCATCTCAAGGATCACAATTGTTGCATTCTATCACAACAACGGTACCAATGACATTGGTAAAGTGAAAAAGGTAATGCCTTCTTTAATGATGTCATTATTTTTCTTTTAATTTTTTATTTAATTACTTGTTGACTTATTTTATTTCTTAAATTTTAATAAGTATATTGAAACGAAACCTATAAACTCGTTGAGTTATAACTCATCCTCTAAAAGGCTCAACCTGCTTTATCAAAATACCGCCAGGCCAAGTTTGGGGGCTATGACATGGTTGTTATAACTCGGTCAAATATTATAACTTGGCTCCATATATTATAACTCAATCAAATGTTATAACTCTGCTCTATACACCAAAACGAATTTCGTAACGTCCTGATATGATATTATTCTTCTTTAATAAATATTATTTCTGAAACGTAATTGTTAATATCTCACCTCAGATATAAAGGAGGTAAGACGTTTTATAAATCTAGAGAAGAGAGATAATATTTTACACACATTCACTGACTTAAGCATTAGAGTACCTTTTGCAGATACCTCCCCCTTTGTTCTTTCTGTGCCAAGATATAACTCTTCTCAGACAAAAAGTTCGGAGTTAACTACTGGAGGAAGAGCTATACCCCGACCATCACACGAGAACATGTTTGATTCTAAACTTTAGATCTTTAGTTGCAGAGTTTTGTAAGATTTAGTATTGTTGGTGTTCTTGTTGAGTTCATCCAACTGCGTGATGGAGTTTTGTAAAATGTTTTTCTTTTAGCTATTGTTTATCAAAACTAGTTTTCTATTAGTGTTATTAAACCTTATTTGAATTGCAAAATAATAAATTAAGTAATAGAATTAACTTATAAATTGAAAATTGTTTAATTTGAAAATAGTTGTACATTTAAGATAGAGACTTGAGCCTCTAGGATATAGAGTTGTGCGATTGAAAAGGTTAAATGATTCTGTGTAGAAGGCATACAGATCCTTTTGTTTGTTTGGTGTATGTGGATATTGTTTTTGTTGTTTATGTAGGGAAGGTGATTAACATGCACTACAAGAAAAAGTAATATTTATAATAAAAAAATTGTTAAAAAAATCTGAATTTTGAAACAAAAGGAATTTGTGACAAAAAAATTATTATAGCGTTGTTGTTGTAGTATGTACCATTCCAAAAAATTTTTGTAACAAAAAATAAAATTGTTACAATACAAAGTAATATTTTGTAACAAATTTTTTTAATACAAAAACTAAAATTTGTTACAAAATCGGTAACAAATTTGACAAATAAACTATTTTTTGTAACAATTTAGAATTTTGTGTCATAATATTTTGTTACAAAATACTACTTACTTTTGTAACATTTTAAATTCTTTTAGTTACAAAAATAGAAGGTTCATTTTAAAATATTTAATTAAATAATTGATATATCAATTAATTTTTTAAACACGCTAACTTAACATTTATATAATATATAATCATATAGATAATTAAAATATCTTACATGTCATTAAGATTCTTTTACAATAAAATAAGTTTTACAAATTCAACTAAACACAACTTTGTTTCTAACATAAAATTTGTATTATATAGGATCTAGTTCTTAACTCTTCTAGCATTTTTCAATCAATATAAAGTCCAGTATGTTGGCATTAATTTTGTACCCCTGCAAATATGAACAATGAAAACCAAAATTAAAAAACAACACATAACACTATCTTGATCACAGTAAAAATTAAGTTAGAACCTACAAGTCAAAATTAACTAATTCTTTGAGAATCTATTCTCAACGTTCAAACTAGCCAATCAAAGATGCAAATTATCAAGAATTGACAATTCAATATATAAACTCGGGCTAATTAATCACAATTCAATCACAACATAGTGAACAAATTCATTAAATTTGCATAAGTATCAACTGTCAAACAATCACTACAAAACACAAACATTTCACCAAAATTCTCTTAACAAATATATTTGACTTTACTTTTTTTATATTTTTACGGGTTAACGTTCAAATTCGTCCCTGAAAGATCACACAATCTTCATTTTCATCCCCGAATGATTTTTTTTAATCAAATTAGTCCCTGAAAGATAAACTGTTAGTCAAATTAGTCCTTCCGTCAATTGGATGATGACGTGTCACGTTAAGTGTCACGTGGCATGATGACGTGACACGCCACGTGGCAGGTTAGTAACACGTGGCACACCACGTGATAGGTCAGTGACACGTGGCATGCCACGTGTCACTTGACATATAAAAAAGTTTTTTATTAGTCAAAATAGTTCTTGAAAGTCTAGACGTAAATCATTTTCGTCCCTCAAATTTTAAAAATTAGTCAAACTAGTCCTTATATAATTTTTTTATAATATTAAATTTATAATATTTTTTTTATATTACTAATTTTAATATTATTTTTTAAACCTTAATAAACAAAATTCTCTTTACATAAAATAATAAAATTAATTAAATTTTTATAAAGTTATTTTGTCATTTGTATTTTAAAATTTTACATTTTTAAATTGTAATTTTTTATGTGAATTTTTTTTATTTAAATGAGTTTATCAAATTATTGTTGATTATATATTTAAAAATTTAATATTTTAAATTTTACTAAATAATATAGTAATTATTTTAAATTTTAAATCTTTTAAATTTTTTAAAATTATAACTTTTATTATTATTTAATTTATATAGTAAAACTCAATAATTGAAAAACTGGTTTATGGAATCACTTTTTGAATCTTAATATTCTAATATAATTTTTTAAATATTTCATTTAAAACAAAAGAAATTTTATTTTAATACGTAGCATATCTATTTATATAATGTACTAGTGCGGAGTAGCCTGTGTTATGCATAGGTATAATATTTTCTATTTCATTTTATCTCATTGATTTGTGAAATTAAAAGAAAAATTATATAATTTATCTCAAACATATGAAACACACAAAAATTTATTATGATGTTTGCACGTATTACGCTTAAGAAGCAATTCGTTTATAATAATAATAATAATAATAATTAACAAACATAATAAACCTTAATGATACCTGTTGAATTTTGACTCTAAGTATCACTACCATTACATCCTATATATAAGTAATATCGTAATGAAAAAAAAAAAAGATGTAGTAGAAAAAAAAATAGTGGTATAACTTTGTTTAAGTTAACATACATAAATTTTGATTTTAAGCATATAACTTTGTTTAGGTTAATAAATACATACATTTCAATTATATATATATATATTCCAGCAAAATGTAGTAATGTAAGAAAAATATTTTAGAATAGAAAAGAATAAGAGAGATTTTGAGAAGAATTAAAGGAGAGAGATAATTTTATGAAGAAAAAATAAAAAAATTATATAAGGACTAGTTTGACTAATTTTTAAAATTTGAGGGATGAAAATAACTTACGTCTGGACTTTCAAGGACTATTTTGACTAACAAAAGACTTTTTTATATGTCAAGTGACACGCCACGTGTCACTGACCTATCACGTGGCGTGCCACGTGTTACTGACCTGCCACGTGGCGTGTCACGTCATCATGCCACGTGGCACTTAACGTGACACATCATCATCCAATTGACAGAAGGACTAATTTGACTAACAGTTTATCTTTCAGGGACTAATTTGATTAAAAAAATTATTCGGGGACGAAAATGAAGATCGTGTGATCTTTCAGGGACGAATTTGAACATTAACCCATACTTTTACACTCATAAAGTTCTATATTGAGGTTTATGTCAAAATACAAGATAAGAACATTAAGTAGTTATCATAATAGAAATTCAAATAAAAAAAAAAAGAAAAAGTTCCAAAACAGCACACCAACAAAAGTTAACAAAAATTAATAATTTACAAACACAACACAAATTCTAAACCCTATAAATTTGTAATGAGGACAACCACAGTACAATATATGAAATATGAAAGATTAATAATTTACAAATTTTGTAATGGAGATGAACTAAAGCACAAACACAACACAATTAAGCCTAATAAAAACACAAAACAGCATAGAACTACACCAAAAAAACACAATTAAAGCACAAACACAACATAAACCATAAACCCTAAAAATTTGTGATGAGGACAAACACGACACAAACACAGCAGAATATATGAAAGATTAATCATTTATAAATCTTTAATGTAGTTAACTAAAATACAAATACAACACAATTAAGCCCAATAAAAACACAAAATAGCACAATTCCAGGTTTCTAGCAGCACAACACTAGCCAAAAAGGAAACACAAAACACAAAATAGCAGCACAGCAGAGTAGCCAGAGCTAATTAATAATCAATCAATCATTCGACAAAAACCCAAAACATTCAATAATTATTCAATAATCAATATGATTTCTGAATAGAGCATAAAATAATGATGAACAAGCATTAACAGTGAGCATTGATCTTCGATCTATCTGAGCAGTCTGGCAGAGTAGGACGGAGAGTGATAGAGCACGATGGACGACAACGAGCAAACAAAGACTAGACAATGACCACACCATTAGTGAATGAGGAGACGAGTTGGAGACTCGGAGCAACACGATCAGATGAAGACGGAAGCCCCTTAGCGCAACAAACTACGGAGAAAGCGTAGCTGAGCAAACGAAGATGACGAACACCAAGCTCGAGGTAGCAGCTGTGATCAGTGATCAGAGAACAGGAGTTGGAGACTTGGAGCACGAGGAAAGCTGGATGGACGGACGAATAGACGACGACAGTATGCCACTCCTTGCGATAGTGGTGTAGGCTCAAAAGGCTAAGGTTTTTTTTATTTCTTTCTAAATGAAAGAAAGAAAGGGAGAGAGGGGCTTTTGGGGTGGGGGGAAGAAACGAAGGAGCTGGAGCTTCGTTTTAAATTTTAAAAAAAGATGTAAATTGTAACTTCTCAAAAAAGATGTTCTTTTGATTTTTCCAGTGCTTTTACTTTTACTACTAGAAATTGACCAAACATGAGAAAGATAAAAAAAGTTATTTTTTATTGAAATAAGACATTTTTCTATCAACTTAATGGTACCCAAACTAGCACTAAAACTACTTTAAAAACACCTTTTATTTATCAACTTATTAATTAGTTTCAAATATGTACTATTCTAATTTACAATTAGAGATAATCTAATTAGTTTTTTTTTGTTAAGTATGATTTTAGTCCCTATAGTTTAGGCCGAAAATCTTTTTCGTCTCCAACCTTTTTTTGGATATAAAATCGTCCCTAAGGTTTAACGCAGTTTTAAAATCGTCATTTTGGACAGGTTAATTTTTTAAATGACAAGAATACCCCTCTTTCTCTTCTCACCACCACCACGATGCCACCCACTACTATTCCATCACCATCTGTTCATGAATCCAACAAAAAAATCCAACCTTCAACAACAACCTCAAATAAATTAAAATCAAAACAGTAATTCATCATCAAAACCATCATCATTAACAAGAACAAGAAAATCATCGCATCATTGTCAAAACAAACATTAACAAGAACAACAAACATCTTGTTCTTCCTCTAATTTCTCACCAAAATAAAAAATCAAGAAAATCAACAACAATCTATGTTCAGAAATTAGGGTTTATGATAAAGGAGAAAGGAATTAGGGAATTAGGGAAAATCATCACCGACAACGTTATCGTTGCGGGCACCATCATAAAGGTATCACGGGGCAACCACAGAGGCGCTAAAATCGACAGCTAGAGAGAGCACGTTGCATCCATATGATGATCCTAGAAAATGCGATGAAGGATGGAGAAAGACTGGACGGAGCAACGATGGTAATCAGAGAAGGGGCAACCCAGTAGTGATGACAATATCTTCAACGGAGATCTTATCGAAGGCACCGAGAGGCGGTGATCGCACCTGAATCTTCTACCTGACCTTTGAAGACCAGGAGAAAAACCAACCTAACATCCTCCAAGCATCAGGGGGAAGGGAATCATCAAAGGCCATCACAGGAGGCCAGCGCGGCGAAGGAAATAAGTACCCCGAATCAAGCTGTGTTAGGCAACGGCGGAAAGCATCAAGCAAAGAAGTCCAGACGGGAGGAGCACATCGATCCTGAAAATGACAGAGGTGGAGGCGCTGTCTTTAGTTCATCACAGCAACAGAAAGGAAGAAGAAGAAAAAGAAGAAACTGGGTTTTTGGTGAAGGTAGTTAGAGAAGGGTATTTTAGTCTGAAAGACGATTTTAAAACCAGATTGAACCCTAGGGACGATTTTGTATGTAAAAAAGGTTAGGGACAAAAATATTTTTTGGCCTAAACCATAGAGACCAAAATCGTACTTAACCCCCTTTTTTTTAGTTCATAAAATTAAACTAAAAATCCTAATTTTTCAAATTAAATTATCAAATCCTCATTGTTTCTTAATTACTAAAACTTTAAATTTTAAATAAAAAATCCAATTATTATAGAATTTATATGAGTCCAAAATAATTTTTAACTCAAAGTATCATCAATTTGACTTAATACTTTTAGTGAAATAATTGTCTGAATATAAAATCCTAAACACATATAATACATTATAAATAACTCATTATTTTAATTTTCAAAAATTTGGAATCTTACATTTAACAAAATTTCTTATTAGTTACAAAAAAAATTTGAATTTTGTGACAAATAAATAATTTGTTATAAAATATTGTATTTTGTGGTAAATTAATTTTTTGTTACAAAATATTTAGAGGTTTTGAAACAAATAGATATTCTGTTACAAAATATTTTAGACTTTTGCAACAATATATTCTTTTGTTACAAAACATTATAATATTTTACAATGAAACAAAATTTTGATACAAAAGTCAACATAATTTATAATTAAAAAATATTATTATTATAAAATATTATAATTTTTGTTATAAATGCTCTATTTTTTTGTAGTGATAGTTAGGGTTAACAAATATAATTATAAATTGTATGATGCTTGTTTATATTGTTTGATGTTGTGTAAAAAATTTGAGATGCACGTGGAGATGAAATTTAAGAATTTGAAATTTTCTAATTTTAGCCGAGATTCTGTCCATTTTTTAAAAAATGATGTGAAACACAATAAAAATTAAACAAAAATATTTTGACAAATATAGGATAGTAAATTTTATGGTATCTTTTATTGTAGTGTCTAATTTACTTTTAAAAATAAATAATAAAATATTTAAAATAAAAATAAAATATTTAAAATTTATTAAATATTATTTATTTGTCTTTTTTAATAAGTTAAACACAATATAATAGAGATCATAATATTCACCATATAGAATATGAGAAATTGTGACGCAAATAACTTAGAATAAATCTTGGATCTATGACAAAGTGGATATAAATAAGGAGTTTAAAATTGTCATTTTTTGATGACCTTAACAAATTCTTAAATACTTGCAAGAGAAGACATGATTTCTTTAAGGGTGAGAAAGGTTAGGGGCCATGTGCCAACTGTAAATGTACACAATTTAAAACCATTAATGATGATAAGTACGATCTCATGATCAATGAGTTTATGCCTAAAAGTAATAACCAGCTAATTTCTTATGTTTTCTTTATCCATTTCAAATTTTGTGTATATATATTATTATTATTACATTGTTATCTTGAAATAGTTTCCTGGAATAGTCAACTAACAGAATTTAGTTGTCAATTCTGTATTATGTTAAGAGCTTGTACTATGTATAGCTCCTCATGTATCAATATTAGTATATTACTCTAAGATAGCTTTTATTAGTTTCATTCAATTAAGTTCATTCTCAGTCTACTTTTCTCTCTCAATATACTTTAGAATCGGTTTCTCTGATTCATTTAGCAGCTATAAATACCTCTTGTATATTGTACTTTTGATGACAACTCAATAATACACTTTTCATATTATTCTCTCAGTCTCTTGTTTCTAACATGGTATCAAGAGCTTAGGTCCTTTTTTTCCAATGAATATTAGTTCATAGCCCCTTTGTTTTTCTTGTGAGCAGTGTCCTTTGGCCTCCTTTTTCGTTCTCTTTTTGACGCTTTGGTTCGTCACCTCCATGCCCATCTTGTTCGTCTTGTCGCCGTGATTCCAACGCAACCAGAACCGTCGCCATCCGCCTCCGGACGCGCCTCCACGCGCCGCCGAAAGTCGCTGCCACGACCAGTTTGATCTTCCCTCCCGCTGCCACCCGTGCCTCTTTGCTCGCGATTTTCGAGCTGTTTCCGACGCTTTGGTTCGTCACCTCCGGCATCATCGTGTTCTTCTCTCCGTCAGCTTTCCAACGCCGCCAATATCGCCTCCAGAGACCGCTGCACGCGCCTCCACGCGCCTCCGGAACGTTGCTGTCCACCACCATTCTTTTCTCCTCCAGAGGCTTCAGCAGCCGTTGGATCTTCGTGCCGATCGGACGTTCCTGGAGCGTCCACGTGTCACCCGCAAGCTGGTTGGGTCACCCTGACCCGCGACGACCCGATCCGACCCGCCCTTCGACCCGCGTGCCACCTCGACGCCAGCTCATCCTCTTCATCCTCTCACGGGCTGCCACGTGTCTCCGTTGACCTGACGTGGCGCTGACGTGGCGCTGACGTGGCTGCTGACGTGGCAGACAAGTGGGACCCTCCCTAAGGTTTTTTGGTGAGCTCTTTCCGATTTTGCCATCCGTTTCCTCATTTTCTGCTCCGAAATTGCAGTTTTTCTCTCCTCTCCTTGTTCTCTATGGCTACTTTTATGGAAAAATCAGATGTTTTTGCTACCACAGACAGAAAGGGGGCCTTCTGTCGCAACTGTAACCGTTTCGGGCACCCGTTCTCCAGCTGTCCCTCTGTTGAATGTCGCACATGCCACCAGAAAGGGCATATTAGCTACCATTGTTCACAGTTGTTCTGCCGTTATTGCAAGCTCTCGGGACATTTGCTTACTACCTGTCCTACTCGTCCACCACGTTCTGCGCCTGCTTCTACTGTTGCTGCTACTACTGAACCTACCACTGTCTCTCTATCTGATATTGCATCTCTTCTACAGCGTCTTCTCTCTGTTTCTGGTAATACCCCTGCTGCTCTATCGAGCCCTTCAGGTACTTCTAAATGGTACTTTGACTCGGGTTGCTTTAATCACATGTCTCCGTTGCGTAATATTTTCTCGTCCATATCTGCAACTACACATGGACCTTCTGTCAATACTGCAAATGGCTCCCTCTTGCATGCAACACACAAGGGTTCTATATCTCAGTCATCTCTTAATCTTCCTGATACTTACTACATTCCAAAATTAAACTTCAATCTTATTTCTGTTGGTCAACTTGTTGATCTGGGTTTTGACGTCACCTTTTCTGTTTCTGGTTGTCGTGTACAGGATCCTCGGACGGGACAGATCATCGGGACTGGACGTAAGGTCGGAAGGTTGTTTGAACTCGAAAGTCTTCATATTCCTCCTGTACCAAATCTCTGTGCTGCTTCTTCTCCCTCTACCCTTCACTTATGGCATCAACGTCTTGCCCACACCTCCTTAGGAAAACTGCGTCCTCTTGTATCGTTCTTACTGCTGTTCATGTTATCAATCGACTCCCTTCTTCTGTTCTTGGTAATGTTACTCCCTTTGAGCGTCTTTTTCATACCCCCCCAGATTACAGTTCTCTTCGAGTTTTCGGTTGTGTATGTTTTGTTCTTCTTCAGCCTCATGAACATAGTAAACTTGAACCTCGGGCTCGTATGTGTTGTTTTCTTGGTTATGGCACTGAACACAAGGGTTATCGTTGTTGGGATCCTCTTTCTAAACGTATTCGTATATCTCGTCATGTTGTCTTTTGGGAGCACCACATGTTTTCTCGGTTCTCATCCTTTGAGTCGATTCCTACTACTCAGTCACCTTTGTTTACTAACCCCAATGTTGATCTTTTTCCTAGTGATGATTCTACAGGTTCTATCTCGAGTGACCCTCCACAGCCTCCTGTTCCTCCGCCTTCTCCATCTCCCGATGATTCCAGACCGGACGATGATCCTGCTCCTACTGTCATGCCTCCTCCTCCCGCTCGTTCTTCTAGGGTAAGGAATCCACCTCCTCATCTTCTTGATTACCATTGCTTTTCTGCTATTCTTCATCAACATGAACCTAAGACATTCAGAGAAGCCTCCTCAAACCCAAATTGGCAACAAGCAATGCAAGAAGAATTACAGGCACTTGAAAAAGCACACACTTGGGATTTGGTTGATCCTCGACTCGTTCTGATGGCTCTATTGACCGTTATGAGGCCCGCTTGGTTGCTCAAGGTTGTACGCAAGAGTATGGTATTGATTATGAAGAGACTTTTGCCCCTGTCGCTCGTCTTACGTCTGTTAGAGCTTTTCTTGCCATCGCCGCGGTTAAAAAATGGTCTCTCAGTCAGATGGATGTGATGGATGTGATTCTTAATGGGAATTTGAAAAAGATAGTCTATATGAAACCACCTCTGGGATATCCTTGTCCTTCTAATAAGGTTTGTCTCGTTTGTCTCCTACTTTATGGACTTAAGCAA